>NC_045426.1:312916807-313225177 GCF_902635505.1 Sarcophilus harrisii | reverse complement strand
ATTCTTAAGAGTATACTTAACACATGTCTGGTAATTGTACTTTTTTCCCCTTGTTCTTTCCAAAGGTCTTTATTTCCAAGTGTGACATTACATCATTTGGCCATGACTAGATTTTAATGGTCTTCTGAAGTTGACTAGCCCATTCCTAGTAATTGCAAGAGTGAATTGGAGAAGGGAGGTGGTTGAGTTAATCTTTGAAGCTTTTCCTGAAGAAATGGGCTTTTGACCTGTGATTTCATTCTTTCCACAAGTATTTGAGAATCTCCTGTGTGCATAACCCAATCTATGGTGGACATACAAATTAAAAAATAATAGATCACCAAAATGTGTTTAATGTGTGTGTGTGTGTGTGTGTGTATATATATATATATAAAAATGTAATCCAACTAAAAGGTAACAATTCAACCATTTATGAAGCATTGGTATGTACCAAATGATTCTTGGGGGAGGGAAAGGAAATATAGAATTCAGGTGATAGTTCCTTCCTCTCTCATACTTGTGGTAACAATACTGCTTACAAGAGAACTGGAAATGGAAAATAAAGAAGAAACCATTGTGGAATTAGGAAATTTTCCTTGGTTGGGTGAGTGTCAAGCACTGTATTAAACCTAAAGAGTATCCTGGGATCCTCTCTTTGGCCCCAAGAAGACATGACTTTTTTCCCCAGACAACAGCCCCATTGTCCTTAACAGCTCTGGAAATCTGTAGTGAGATGATTGGTAAATTTTTTTTTTTCTCTTTTTTTTTATTTTTTTTTTTATTTAATAGCCTTTATTTACAGGTTATATGCATGGGTAACTTTACAGCATTAACAAATGCCAAACCTCTTGTTCCAACTTTTCACCTCTTACCCCCACCCCCTCCCCCAGATGGCAGGATGACCAGTAGATGTTAAATATATTAAAATATAAATTAGATACAGAATAAGTATACATGGATGATTGGTACATTTTAATGGAGAACTTTGGGACTACTGGTATGGAAAACTGCATATGTTACCAGACATGGATCATATGCTGTTGGTTTTACTAAACTTTTTTTCTTTGCTACAAGGTCAATCGGAGGTAGATAAGAGGTATAGATTAAGAAATGGCTGCTAAAAATGGCATCAATGAAACTTTTTTTTAAATTAGGAAGAGGTGTCTAAATACCAAATATTAAGAGAAGATTAAAGGGGTTGCATATTGAAAAAGGCAGGAAAATTTCTCTAGGATATTGGTGATATTTTAACTTCATACTTTGTCCACCATATTCCTTCTGCTGTTTTATTATTATTATTAACATAGCACTTACTTTGTGTCAGGCATTGTGCTAAATGCTATCTCCTTTGATTCTCACAATAATCCAAAGAGTTTAGTGCTATTATTATCCCCATGTTACAGATGAAACTGAGACTAAGTGACTTGCCCAGAGTCACACAACTAGTAAAGTATCTGAGATCAGATAGATACTCTGATCTCTCTAACTCCAAATTCAGCCCTTTATTCACTGTACCGATATTGAAGGCTTTCATCAACTGGTCTTCAGCCTTTCCAGTTTCATCTGTTTACTAATCAATCTCTGGTTGGCTAGGCTAGAAAAGCTATCGCATTTAGTGACTGATATTTTCTCATTATGATTCTCTTTTTTGGTTCCTCTTCCTCCCTACAACACAACCCCACACTTTTCCAAGATACATTCTTATTTTTTTTACCTTACTCTGTGAATATATATATATATATATATATATATATACACACACACACACACACATATATATAAATTTTTATAACTACTGGAAAAGAGGGGGAGGGGTATTGTTCCATGCCTTCTTAAAATATCTGAACACAAGAATACATTGAAGTTTGGTATCTTGGGTTTCATAAAAATACTCAACTTTTTACTTAAAAGTGCGTAGTTTTCAGTTTAAAGATCTCACCACTCCACTTCTCTCCTATTCCAGCCTACTTCTACTCAAGGTTGAGAAAGGATCTCAGGTTGAGCTGCAGATTGTAATGAAATCACTTTCCTTCCCCCCTTCCAGGTCAGTCAGCTGTCAGCATGACCCCTTCCAGCCGGCTAGCAGCACTTTATTACCAGAAGCAGTCTCCGAATGTGACTAACAGGGAAAGGGATAGGAGGTGGCTACTTAACAAGGACAGACTCAAGGGATGAGATCTCTTCAGTTTGCACAGACATAGAGTATTCAAGGGGCAGGCTGAGTCTATATCATCTCATAAAGGGGGCTAGGAAAGGAAACAGATATCTGAATCTAGATAATAGAATGAGGGTTCATCCTAAGACTTGAGGAGGGTAAGTGGAAAATAATTCTACAACTCAGTTCCCAAAGACGTGGGTCAAGTGAAAAATGTCACTCAGTTCAAGAAAGTTTGATTATCGGCAGACTTATGAGAGGGTTATTAAGGAAAGCTAGAGATATTTGGGGATCTTTAAATTTTGAGATTAATGTCAGGGAAGAAAAGAAGCCAGAATTCTCTGTGTGTCTAGCAGAGACTGAATCTTTTTCTACTTGAAAAGAATCAGATTTGGGGGGAACTTTAGGAGTGATTGGTGTTGTATTGAATACTGTATATACTTACACTTCCCTAAGTAAAAGGAAAAGCAGATCTCCAATTTACTAATTGGAGAGTGGGGGGGTGAAGGGAAAGAGGAGAGGAATATAGAGCCATGGAGTATATACAAGTCAGCCATACTATCAGGAAGTTCTCCCCCACCCCCCAAAAAATGGACCAATTAGCATGTAATCCTCTTTAAGAGGATTCTCAACCTAAAGAACTTTAAAGATTAGGTTAAAAAAAAAATTTTTTGATACTGCATAATTTGTGACAGTTTTCATTTTTATGTACTAATAATTTTGAGTGTGTATTCTTTTCCCTTATAAATAAACCCTAGAAAACACTGTCTTGTGGTCTGGAATGTATGATGAGAGTAGAAAGGAAAAGGAAGTGAGGAAAGAATTTGGTCAGATAGTAGTATCAAAAAGTGGGGTATCTGCACTAAAGAACCAAAGTGAGTCACGAATGAAAAGACTTGGTATCTATAGATGGGGTTAGTAATCAGGGAACACTTAAACAATGGTGAAAACCCCTGTACCAAAACCAAAGTTACCCCCTTCTTGGCTCTTACATAGATGCTGGTGCCTTGGGAAAATGGCTAAATTACTAAGATTCAGGGCTTGGATTTCTTTCTCTTTTACAGTGCCCAATTCCTTCTGCTATTTTGAAGCCTCTGCTTGCTACTCTAGTTCTGTGATCATTGTTGGGCTGAGAAATGACAGACCCTGAATCCTACAGCTCTTGGTTCTGAGTCCAATTGTCATTGGTCATTTCTGGTCTGTGGGCATAACTGGACATGGTACTTTGTGGCTGATTATTCTTGTTAGGCATCTGACCTCCGTACAACTGGTTCATCACAGATGATGCCTAACTTCCATCAAATTCCCAGTGAGCTACTGTTCCAAACTTCCTCTTCTTGCCTCAAGACTAAACCACCTGTCCCTCCTCAATTGGAATGCTTATCTCACACTTCACTGAAGAAAATAGAAGGTATGCTACATTGCCCTATTTAGTGCACACCAAAGCTAACAGTCCTCTTACTTTAGTTCAGCCAGGTGGCTCTTGTCCTTACCAAAGCTTCTATTTTGTGTCCTTTGATCCCATCTTCTGAACCCTTTGTTGACCCCTTCCTATTTTTAATCTCTCCTTGTCTACAGGGTTCTTTGTTGCAGCCTATAGATGTGTTGAGGTTTTTCCTTATTTTCAAATCCTTACTTGACTATTTATCCTTAAATTCCAAACCTTTTTTCCACAGCCACATTACTAGAAAACCTAAACTATTAGCTCACCTCTCACCTTCCTGCCCCACCATTCACCTGAAATAACTCTTTGCAAAATTACAAATTATCTTTTAACTGCTAAATCTGCCCTTCTTGTCCTTTGCACATTTTGACACTTTTAAATAGATGCCCATTCCAACTTTAAAATCTTTTGGTTTACCTACTTGTATGACCACTGAGCTGGCAACTATATTCTCCTCTATACCCAACATGTTGCTCATGCTCTGCATAGCCTTTACATGTATCCCTATGTAGATAACTTATGTCAGTATTTTCATAGCATCTACAGTGCTCTCAGATACACTGCCCTTTCTCCAGGCTTCTTTCTGTTGAAGATGCCATTACTTTTAATCATCCAGATTCACAGTCTATTCTCTTTCTTTAAATTTTCACTTCTCCATAAATTACTCTCATAAATTACTGTCTTGTTAATTTTACCTCCACAATGACTTACAACTCTCCCTTTTTCTAAATTTACAGGCCCACCACTCTGGTACAGGTCCTCTGCCCTATTGCAATAGCCTTCTAATTGTACACTGCTTCCTGCCTTCCAAAGGCTTTTCTGAATACCTTGTAAAATAATCTTTCTAAAACAGAAACCTGACCACATCATTTCCCTACTCAAGAATTAAGTGATTCCCTTTTGCCTCTCTAGAGTACAATATGAACTCCTCTCCTTGACATTTAAAGCCTTTTACAATTCCTATTGCTTCCCTTCTCAAATTTCCAACTACCTAACTTACTTGCTATTTCCCAAACTTCCATGTTCTATTTCCTGTACCTGTACCTTGGTTTAGCCTGTGTCACCTGCCTGAAATGTGCTTCTGCCTTTTAGAATCTTTACCTTCCAGGCATAATTCACTCCCTATGGGAAAACTTTCCTGATCCTTCCTTTCTCATTCCCTTGTGCTCTTAGTTTTCCTCTGACTTTCATTGTATTTATCTTCTCAGATGTATCCTCCACACAGAATGTAAACACTAAGGCTAGGAGGCTTTTTTCATTTTCTTGTACTTTTCAGTGGTGTATTTAATATAATGCTTAATGAATTGACTCCTGAGTCCCTTCCTTTTAAGCAGTTTTTCCTTAGCAATCTCCATCTCCCTCCACCCAACAGATCAAAAAATTTCAGTTTACCTCCTCTCTTCCCATGTATTCTCAAAGTAACATTTGTGGCAACTGACTCTATTGGTAGGATTTCATATTCAATTCCGAGTAGAATTGCCACTCATCACATTCACCTGACCTTCAGATACCCGGGATGGGAAGAATCGTACTGACCTTTTCTAGGTCTTAATTTTCCTCCGCCCTAATTTGCCAATGAAAGGTGTCTGTGGAAGAGAAAGTGATTATCTCCACAAATAGACCTCTGTGCAACCCTGAGGGGGAATTGTCATACACAGAGCATCATCAAAATGACGATCCACATATATGTCCTTGCGCAACCCTAAGGTAGGTTTCTAGTGCAAGCAAGTACTGTCCCCATTACTCCTGAAAAAACCTGGGCTGTGAAGTAAAATGACTTCCCCTGTAGTCACAGAGCTCGTTGGATTCGGAAGCGGCATTTGAACTTGTCTTGCCGACTCTTAAGTACAGCCTTCTGTTCCTAAGCCAGGCTGCTCAGCTACAGCCTTGCAGCTACCTTGCAGCAGCCAGAGTTCAGAAACTTTCTAGTCCCTAGGACTGACGTGCACCTTCCTACCTTTCTACTCTGGACTTTCTCATTTACTCGGCTAGGGAAGGGCCAATGGCCTCGCAGCCTGTTCTGGGAATGAGGGGCGGGTGCTAAAGGCAAGATCCGCCCAACTGGAGGTGGCTCTCCGCCACTCCCGCGCCTGGGTTCAGCACTGGGAGTCCACAGCGCTCCGAATCCGGTCCTGCCAACACACTCTTTGGTGGTGGGCAGCATGCCAGCCGGGCACGCAGGCAGCAGCCTCCAACGCCTCCCGCTGTCCCCAACGCGATGGAGAGGGCTGGCCTCCCGCTCTGCCTCCTGGCACTGCTCTGGCCGTGCCTGCCGCAGGTGAGATGGACCCTGGGCACTAAGCCCTGCCAGGGGAAGGCTCCACACTGGGGGCAGTGCCTTTGTTCTTGAGTTGAACTGTGGTGTTTGGGGGAGGGGGAAGGGATCGGCTCTTACTCCTGCTCTACTACCAAAGTGAGGGAAGGAAACTCTCGAGCAGCCCCCCAGCTCCGCTAAGGAATCCAGGGGCTGGTTAACAGAAGTGGGGAAGGGGAGTCATGCCCCCAGAACACAGCCAGGTGCGTTCTTGAGAGGTGGGAATGTGACCAACGCCAATCCCACAAAGAACTAGGGACAACAGGGATCTAAACTTCTAGCCTGGCCCAGGTGATCTATTTGAGGGCCCTTTCCGATCTTAAAGCGGGACTATTATTCTTCCTTTGCACACTTCAGCTTCTGAACGAGCCCCCCCCTCGCCTCTTAAGAGGCTAGCCAGGATCCAGAAACAAATGGGAATGTCGGGGAGGCAGGAGGGTTGGGGAGTCGGTGTCCCTGCCTTTGCTACATCTACTTGGATGAATTGGAGTTCCATTGCTAGCATGAGCATCCCTTTGGTGAGGGCATTGCTCATTATATTACTGCATGCAAAAAAAAAAACAAAAAAAACTGACAAGAGCCAATAGCAGAGGAGCACCAAACTGCTATGGAGACAAGGGCAAGGGTAGATGGATTTAGCAAGGGCTATCATTCTTCCTCTTGTGAAAGGAAAAAAAAAAGTTTGAAATCAAGGAAATGTTAAGTAAATTCTCAGAATAAAAGGAAAATCCAAGAACAGCTCCCCAAACTATCCCTGCTCCATCTCCATTAGCCCTGAAATCTATTGAGAAATGGAACAGTAATTCCACTCCCAAGTGTCATGGTGCTGAATGGCAACTGGCCATCCTACCCTTTATATTCCCATTCTGGTCTCTGCTTCCATCTTGCTCAGGGTCCTGGCTTCAAACACTGTCTATCCATGGCATGAAGCCAAAGAGGAAGGAGAAAAAGCTGTACCAAGGAGAAGGATGTGGTTTCTTGACTGAGATAGGATGCTGCTAGCTCTAAAACAGGGCAGGACTTTAGTGGGGTAGGGAAATAGTTTGTGAGAGTAAAAAACAATTATAGCTTTAGGGAGGAAATAGATGGCAAGGAGATGGATTTCTTCCTCAGGGAGAAGACTCAGGGTGCTAATCCTGAGGGGCTGTGTGCTTCCACTGCTGTTTGTTCAACCTTGCCCTGTTTGCCCAGGGAGTGGTAGTGGTAGTGGCAGCGGCAGCAGGTGGGTGAGCCCAGTTAGCCGGATGTAATGGGAGCCTCTGCTGGGGGCTACCCCTCCCAACCTGCATACATCTTGGTTTTGTGGCCCCAATAGCTCCTGGCACCAAAACCAGTTTGACCACTTTGGAGAGGAAAGAAGAGATGTCGTCAGGAGGTAGAGAAGTCTTCTGCTGTGAGGAAAGTCAGAAGGAATTGCAGGGGGAAAAGTCATCCCTGTTGGATCCCCATCAGTTTAGAGATATGAAGATATAGAGACATCTGGGCTTTCATCTCCTTTGTCTCTTCCTCATCCTTTCCCATTCCCTTCAATTGTGTAGCTTCTTGTGGGATTCCATTGATGGAGCAGGGAGAAGGGGATTATCTTCTTCCTAGTCTATATATATCTTGCACCAATTCATTTACAAGTTGTCTCCCTCTTTAGAAAGTAATCAAAGCCTACCAGTACAAAATCATTTTTAATGACAAGACTGTTGCAACCTATTAGACTGATAATGATCCCAAGAAATAAGGACCTGGAAGGCTGTCCTCAAAAGGGCCTAAAACCACTAGAGTTTAAAAGGTGGGGACAAAGTTCACATGGTCCCTTCCCCTGAACTTTTGTTCTTCATGCTGAGGCTTATAGGGAAGAACAGGAAGCATCCCCGAAGCCCTGCTTTTCATATCCACTCTGGATGGGAGTCTGCATGCTGTTAGCAAGAAAACTGGTGATATCCAATGGACCCTAAAGGATGGTAAGCCAGGCCCTGAGGGAGAAGTACCCATTGATTCTACTAAATTCTCCCAGAATGGTGACAATAATGGTATCTACCTATTTTCTAAGAGTTCTCAGGTCTAGACTTGAGTAACAAAGGGGTAAGAGGTTCCATGAACCATCTCAGCCTGCAGCTTCCAAAATTTGGAGCTGGAATAGAGTTGTCCATGGCCATGATATGGATGTATCCTTGAGAGGAGGGAAGGACAGGGGCAATAACTCTTAGCACTTTATCACTTACTGTCTTTATTTCTGCAGATCCCATCATCCAGGGACCTGTCTATGCCACAGAGTAAGTATCCTCATGACTGTGGCCTGAGACAGGGAGTGATGAACAAGGAGTGAGAAAGAAGATCAACAAGATTCTGGAATGGAAGAGGATAGAATTTTTTAGGATTGGGGGGTACAAATGCAGGGGAAGAAAAACCAGAGTTCTGGACAGTAAAGAAGAAAAGGAAGTGAGATTTGGGATGTGGAGTAAAGACATGGGAACAGCATTCTAAGACAGGGAAGAGAGGAGAAGCAGAAAGACCAGACTTATTGAGAAAGTAAATTGATATTTTAGAGGGAAAATGGAGGAGGGAGTTTGAAGTTGGCAGAAGAGGATTTTAATCAAATAATCTTCCCACCCCTACTTGCTACAAGCTTGATCTCCCAGGGATAGCCTTCTCCAGGCAAGGTAGATGGACAAGCCACTGAATCAGGCATCAGGTACAATCCTCAGGGTCTCCTTCCCAGCTCTCTTTCCCAGCTCTCCTTCCCCCTCTAATATGCACTTCTCCTTCTTCCCCAGACCAGCCTTTCTCCCTGACCCTAGTGATGGCAGTTTGTACATCTTAGGAGAAGAGAGCAAACAGGGTCTCATGGTAGGTGCCCTTCATGGATGGAGCCCTCAGCTGAGGCAGAACTTTTGGAGAGGTTGCAGAGAATGGGTGTGATGGGTACTAGGATTTGAATCCAAGAGACAGCAGAAGTATCCAACTCCTACCCAAGAAGGACCTGCCCCTTCCCTCTGGAATATTAACGGAAGGCAAGAGTGGATAGAGTTGAAATATCTTAGCATCCCTCCTGCTCAGCCTAGGCTGAGCTGTCCCTCTCCTTCCCATTCTCTCACAGAAACTCCCCTTCACCATCCCGGAGCTGGTACATGCCTCCCCCTGCCGCAGCTCAGATGGTGTCTTCTACACAGGTAGGGAGAAGTCTTCAGTTTACACCTGTCATCTGAACATTCACATTTTGCCCTCCCCCCTGCTTCTTGTCCCACAGCACATGCTCTTGCACGCACACACACACAGTTCTGACCACCTCACATTATTCCTGCTGGCTTTGGGACTGAGTAGAGAAACTTATCTGAGGGAGATGAATTCTCTATATGAGGATGAGAAGGGGGCACCCACAACTCCTAACAAGATATAAGCAGAGGCTTTTAAATGTAGAGGACAAAATATTTCAAGGAAGATCTGTTATTTCCTCATTCAGGAAGGAAGCAGGATACGTGGTTCATGGTGGACCCCAAGTCAGGCAAGAAACAGACCATGCTATCCACAGAGGCGTGGGATGGGCTCTACCCCTCGGCTCCTCTTCTATACATTGGCCGCACACGTGAGTGATAATGTTCATTTGCCCACAGAGCAGAGCTGGACATTCTTTGTCCAGAATATTGACACAGCAATATCACCGGCCCACTTGAATAATGGATCTAGTTATGGGGGCCTGAAAAAGGTTGATTTAAGTGCACGTACTCCTACCTAGATATAAGCATGTATCCAGTTAGTCAATTCATTCAATGAACATTTATTACCATTATATAAAGGCATTGAGGGCAGCTAGATGGTTCAGTGGATAAAGCACCAGTTCTGGAGTCAGAAGGACCTGAGTTCAAATACAGCTTTAGACACACTAACCCCAGCTGCCTCGCCCATATAAATAATTTTTTTTTTTTAATGAAGGTTTTAACTTTCTCAATAGAGAAAGTTAAAGACAAAAATTCCTTCCCTCAAGGAGCTAACATACTAATTGGAGAAACAACATGCAAATAACTAGCTATACATAAGTTATATGCAGAATAGATGGACAGTAATAGGGGAGGGGAAGGCACTAACAACTAGGGAGATGGAAGAAGTCCTTCTACAGAAGCTGGATTTGGAGCTGAGTCTTGAGGGAAGAAGCCAGAAGAACTGAGGGTTAAAGGTAAATAGGTAGAGTATGCCAGGCACGAGGGAGCTAGATTATAGGGACACTTGTCATTAGTGGGTAAGGAAGAAATCTGTTTGCCATATAGGCAGCAACTCCAGCACAAGGGAAAACCTGTGTTCAAATGCCACCCCTGTACTTAATATCTGTGCAGTCAGTCAGTGAGCATTTATTAAGCACTTTGCAGGCAATGTGCTAAGTGCTGAGAATACAAAAAAAAAGTTAAAAAATAAAAATAAAAAAGAATTCCTGCCCTCAAGGAGCTTACATTTTAATGGGGGGAAAACATGTAAATAATAGGTCACACAAGTTATATGCAGAATGGATGGACAGTAATAGGGGAGGTGAAGGCTTAGCCTTTTTAGATCTCAGTTTCCTTATCTGTACACAATGAGGAGGTTGTACCAGATGACCTCTGAATTTAGAGGTTCAGTTCTGGATCTTTTGACCCTGGGTTTCTTCAGCAGGGGATTGGGAGATGAGGGTGGAAGGGAGAAATACTTGGAGAGAAAATATTTCTGGAGGGCCATGGGAAAGGAGATGACTCCACTCACCACTTTCTAGAGTACACAGTCACTATGTATGACCCCAGATCCCAGGCCCTTCGATGGAATACTACCTACAGAGGCTACTCTGCACCCCTCCTTGATCATTTGCCTGGTTACCGTAAGTAAAACCTGCCTCGGGATGATCTTTGTCATGACTACCAGGAATAAGTCCTGCCTGCTGCAGTGATTGAGGCTCCCCTGGGAAGTTACCTGGGTGGGATATGTGGGAGTGACCTTATTGGTCTTCAAGTATTCTCAGCCCCTTGGACATCATCCTGCAGTTTTACCCCAAATATCTAGGACCAGCCCTCAGGAGGAAAGGGGAAAAGGAGTCTAGGTGGCCGAGCCCAGAGTGAAGCTGGCAGTTATCTCTGTCTGCAGAGGTGGGCCATTTTGCATGCAGTGGGGAGGGCCTGGTGGTCACTGTGGACAAGGAGAATGGAACAGTTCTATGGACACGTGACTATGGCTCACCTGTAGCCGGTATTTATGCCTGGCACCAAGACAGTCTGCACCGGCTACCCCACCTCACCATGGCCCTGGATACCCTGCGCTTCCTCACCCTTCGTTCCAATCATATCCGCCTGAGGCGCTGGGCCCAGCCTCCTGGAACAGCAAACAGGGACTTTTCTACTTCCGAGACTCAGTTGCTGTAAGTGCCCTGTGGTTTCCAGGGGAGTCAGCATACCTGGGCTGGGCTCAGAGGCAGCTATCACCTGAAGCAGGGAGGGCCAAAACAGACTGCTAGGGACACACCAGCTGCCCCCACAGCCCACAACGTGCCATCTGGAGAATCCCACTCAAGGCCAAATCAGTCTTTGAGCTCTACCTCGAGTAGAATTTTTATTTTAGAAACGCCAAACTTCTTCACTCTCACAGCTCACTTGGGACAAGGATATAGAGGACCTCGCAGGAGCCTAAAGCCCAGTAACATACCAAAGAACCTCCATTTCTTCTCGTCTTCCCCTTCTTTCTCATCCCTTTTGCCCAAATCTGAGCCCCTTGCCCTTTCCATCATCTACCTTCCCTTGCCTAGGTCTAAGTGAGATACCCCCCCCCACTTTACCCTCACCCTAACCTGAGTAGAGCCACCCTCCTATTTCCTCCTGTTCCCCTTTTCTCTCTTGTCCTTCCCTAGGCTGACACTGTACGTGGGGAAGCATGCGGCCAGTTTCTATGCTTCCAGTGCGCTGGTCCACGCGGGTGTGGCACTAGTGGTGAGAAGAGGGAACCCTTACATAGGTGGTAAGAATGGGCAAATGACTAAATAGGGGCTCCCTTCATCATGACCTTTTTCCTGTTCCTACAGCCCCGGGGAGTCACCCTGGCCCCAGTAAAAGGACCCACCACGGAGGGGGTGACTCTAAGTGACTCAGGAGAGCGTGAGGTCACACCCAGCACAGCTGTCAGATACCCTCCCGGCAGTATAACTGCTCTCCACAGCTCATGGCTTCTCATTGGTGAGGGGGCACTCTGGGACTGACAGGAACCTTCCTTTTCTGTGTCTTCCCCAATTAGAATGTAAGCTGCTTGAGGCTTAGCACTGTCTTTTACTTGTACTTGCATTCTCAGCACTCAGTGCTTGGCAAAAGCGCTCATTGACTGAGGAACTGAAGGAACACTCTGACTTTTGTACCTGCAGTCCCAGGTGTGAATCCCATTCTGCCACTAATCACTTTTGTGACCTTGGGCTTCAGTTTCCTCAGTTGTACTAGATTTCTAACATCCCTTCCAGCTCTAAATCTGTGAAATCTCTGTGATCCTCATATCGAACCAAAATCTGTTTCTCTGTCACTCCTACTTCTTCCCCCAAGACTTAGAAATAAATATAATCCTGCTTCCATGTGAAGAGCCCCATTCAAATAAATGAAGACAGCTAGCTCTCTGTCTTTTCTTCCCCAGTCCCTCCTGCTGCTTACAAATGATGATAATTGGCATTTACGTAACACTTCCAGATTTATCAGCACCTTAGATACACTCTCATTTGATCTTCATAACTACCTCATAACCATTTTACCTCATAACCATTTTACTATGTGCCAGGCAACATGCTAGGGATACAACTGCCAGCACAGTCTAATTAATCAGGGATGACAGTTCATGAAAAGGAGCTGGGAAAAGAAGGGGGGAAGTGGCTTGCAGAGGAGACTGTCAGGAGGGCTTGATTCAGACATGATAAAGCAAAACCTCCCCTACCAGAGGCTGGGAGTTCAAAACTGTGCGAAAGAATGAAGGAGATAATGGTAGAAGTGAATGCAGCAAGAAACAGGCTTAACACAGTTAGTTATACGCCAAAGACAGAATTTGAATCTGTTTCTTTCATGGCTCTATATCCAGGGCTCTTTCTAGGTCATCTTTTCATAAATGGCATGATCTCTTATATTTTCACATTTCAGTTACCTGGTCCACTAGATATTCTCATTTATTTAAGTCCTTTCTAAGATGTAGCACCTAGAGCTAATCCCACTAACCCAGATATATCAGATGCAGGGAAATCTGGAGTTATATATATTGGGTTCAAATCACAGCTTTGCCACTTACCTGCCACTTACTATCTGTGTCAACTTTGGGGAAATTCCTTAACTTCTCTGTACCTAGTTTCCCCATCTGTAGGGGCTTTAGACTACATGATCTCTGGAAGGGATGTTAGAAGTCTAGTCCAACTGAGGAAATTGAAGCCCAACATCACAAAAGTGATTAGTGGCAGGATCTAGATTTGCACCTAGGTCTGCAGCTCTAAATTTGTGAGCCTATGAAACAGCAAGACAGTGCAGTAGAGGGAGCACTGGACCTGGAGTTCAAATCCTGCCTCAGACATTTTCTAGCTATGTGAACTTAAGTAAGTCACATATTCTCTTTCAGTATGTTTCCTCTATCCACAAAAAAGGGTATAATAATAGTGTCTAGCTCACAAAGTTATTGTACCAAATGAGGTAACACAAAGTGTTTGACAAATCTTAAAGTGCTATCCAAATGCTATCATCATCATCATCATTACCATTATATATCTAACAACTTCTTTATTCTCTACTCCATTTTTACTAGTTTTACTTAAAAGACCCACTAGCTTTTTCAGCTGCCATGTTGCACTATTGAATCAGACTGAGCTTCAAATCCCTTAACACCTACCCCCAGGTTTTAGTGCCTCCCAGACCCACAAGCTTATCTGGCTCTGTCAAAGACTTTCATGACTAGATGATCTTGCCTCCCCTACAACAGGCCACCATGAGCTTCCCCCTGTTCTACACACCACCATGCTGAGGGTCTTCCCTTCCTCAGAGTCTGGGACAAGGGCTAAGATCAGCCCCTCCGATGGTGCCCTACCAGGTCCCCTCTTCCAAGAGGTCAGTTTTCAAAGGGGAAGAGAGGGAAGAGAGGGGGAGATAAAGAAGGGAGGAGAAGCCTCAGAGGTGGTCACTAAAGAGACCAAAAGCAAACCTGGGCTCTGAGTGGAGGGAGATAGGACATGTAAGGTAAGAGCCTCTCTGCCCCTCCAGCTTCTTAGCCTGAGCCAGGAGGTGACGTGGGGTTTAGAGAGGCTGCCAGAGCCCCAGCCTGAGCAGAGACCCCAAGATCTGTACCCAGGCTCTGGGTCTAGAGACATATTGGTAGCCGGCCTCACCACCCTCCTGCTTGGTGGCTGGATCATCTTTCTTCTATGTCAGGTAAGCTCATGTGCTTCCCCCAGGACTGGGAGCCCCAAGTTCTGCCCTCAATTTCTTTCACAAAAGACTGAGAACCTGCATCTCTGCCCCTACATTCCTTCTCCTTCCACCCTAGCTCTACTCCAGTATTCTCTTCACACACACCCAGCCCTACCCTCAGGATCCCCAGTTTTGTTTGCACCAAAAATCTTTAGCCTTGATCTTTTGACTCTCACCCAACAGCATTCCCCAGTCTGATCCCAAGATGTACAGACCGGCTTCCTAATCCTTGTTCCCAAAATTCTGGCCCAGTGTCTTACCCTCCAGTATCCCATACTGCAGCCCCTCATCTTCCCCCCAGTAATCCTAGCTCTGTACCCTCCCCTTCTCCTCCAGGACCTCCAGGTTTGCCCCTCATCTTTCCCTCACCCCAAATGTCCAGCAATGCTTCTTCAGTTCTACTTCAGGACCTCCAACTCTGCCCCCTTGACCTTGTCCTGAGACTCCCTAGCTCTGGCTCACCTTCTCTCCCTTACTCCTAATCCACCCTATAACCCAGGACTTCCCATTAATTTCTAAGAGAGAAAGGGGAGGAAGGATTGGTATGTCTGTCTTGGTTTTATGTACCTGGTCCTCACTCAGAGTGAGTATGGCCCATCCAGGCCTCTCAAAGTTACAGTTGGGACAACCTGGGACAACCGGTGCTGAGCCCTCATTTGCTCTCTAAACAGTGCATACAAGAGAAACATTATGGTCCAGTGGGAATTCCAAACCCCTGCCCTTCCCAGGACCTACTTCCTCTACCCCCGGGGGCAGCCTTGAACAACCAAGGAACCTCTTGGAGATCTACTGCCATCACTCCATCCTCCTCCGATCCCAAACAGCCCACCTGCAAGGTCCATTCCAGCCAGAGTGCCCCAGAATCTGGAGATACTGAAGGTTAGTCCTGAGTCCTCATTTGCTCTCTGAGTAATGATGCCTTCTGAATAGGAGAGCAGAGAACTGGAGTGCCTAGGTAATAGAAAGAAAGAAGGGAAGGAGAAAGGGAGGGAGGGAATAAAGGAGGGAGAGGGAGAAAGAGAGAGAGGAATGAAGGAAGGTGGGAAAGAAGGAGGAAAAAAGGAAGGGAGGGAAGGAAGAAGAAAAAGAAGGAAGGGAAGGAGGCAAGGAGAAAGGAGGGAGGGAAAGAAAAAAAGAGAAGAGAAGAAGGAAAGAAGGGAGAGAGGAGGGAAGAAGGAAGGAACAGTAAGATAAGCAGAGAAAGGAAATAAGCCTTTATTAAGTGTCTATGCCAGGTACTGTGCTAAGTGCTCTTTTATCTCATTTGATCCTCACAACAACCATAAGAGGTGGGTACTGTTATTCATTTTACAGATAAAGAACCGAGGCAGACAGAGGTGGTAAATTGACTTGTCCAGGGTCACATAATTAGTAAGTGTCTGAAATCAAATTTGAACTCAAGTCCTGATTCCAGGCCCCGCACTCTCTCCACTGTGCTACCCATCTCTCTCTAGGAAGAAGGCAAAACACAGTGACAGGAGAAAAAGAAGGGGAATAAAAAGGAGAGGTTAGAGAGGGAACTGTTGTGACTATCGTTTTCTACACAATATTTAGACTTTTATAGTTTTAGCTTTCAAAAAGAGTTTACTTCTCTCCAAAAAGCCTGAACAGGTAATTCTGTTCACTGCCACAAGAGGACAGTAGCGTACCACATCCACATGGTCCAAGAAGGAAAAACTGGATTTTGTGTGACACCAAATAATGGCTTTCTATGTGAGCATCATTTCATCATGAATTTTTCAAACATATATCAGAATGGTATTATTTTAAAATAATTAATAGTTATTAATTAATAGCATTTACTATGTGCCAAGCACTGTACTAAGAGCTTTATAGTTAACATCTCAAATCCTCACAATGACTTTTCAAGGCAAGTGCTATTATTACCTGCATTTTACAGATGAGGAAACTGAGGCAAGCAGAACAAAGGAACAAAGTTATTTATGTACATTGGGGCAGATGCTTCCAACCAAAAGTGTGGTGGTAAATATTTAACGACCAGCACTCCAAAGAGAATTACTTATTTTTAAATTTATTTGCATTTTTAACATTTTCTCTATTACTTTTTAAAGTCTAGAAGATCAAAATAATAACTCAAGCATTTGATGATTTCTAATATATCAATATTCACACTGTAAATTTGGACTCGAGACTGATGAATCTAGCCTTCCCTTGCATCCAGTCCACTTAAATCAGGCACTGACCAACCCTTGGAAAAAGGTAGTTGAATTCCTCAGACTAAAGTGTTAGACTGATTTTAAAAAAGACTATTTATTTGTGACTTAAACCTCTCACCAAATACTATTTTCCTTCACTTAATTATGTCATCCAAATGATTTTTGGCTGTATTCAATGCATATAATAATGATTGCTGTTATGTTTTTTTTTTCCAACATTTTCAAAAATGACATCATTATGTTGAAGTCAAGGTACAGTATGGCTAACTGGCTGATCAGACCACTACAAGCCCTGAAAGCTCTATCTTCATAGAGGTCAGAAGAAGCAATATAAGGACATTCTCATGATCTTCATGAAGAACTTTGGAATTGATTGTGGGAGACCCTGTTTTAGGATCATCCAGCATAGCATGCCTCCATCAAAAAAGGCACTATGCTCTAGGAGCAAAACAGAGTTGCAGTAGCTCGAAAGAAACCTGAGATGTTCCTATGTCTGACCTGGGATAGAGCTTGTATTGGGCTGATCAAGCACAGTCGGACACACTGTAATTGGAGTCCAACATAGTGAGATCATTTTGGTCCTCTTTGAGAAGGAATTGACAACAAACGGTGCTAGAATGGAAAATTCATTGGCTTTGGAGTCAAGGAATCTGGCTTTACAGCTCACTACATATGTGAGCATCACAAATTCAAATCACTTCACCTTTCCTGGACCCAGTTCTTCATCTCTAAACTAAGGAAAGGGAGTAGAAGACCCCTAAGGTCCTTTTTGGCTCTATTTATACCATGCTCTCAGATAGCTAAGTATCATCCTCTCCACATTACAGATGGCAAGGTCCAATGGGAAAAGTCCTGACCTTGAAATCAGAGGATTTAAGTTTGGCTCCTGATCCCGCCACATATTTCCAGTGCAACCTTGGTCAATACACTTGCTGTCTGTGAGCCTCATTTATTTGTAAAATGAAGGAGTTGACCTAGACCTCTGTGGTCTCTTCTGGCAGCTATATGGTACAATAGATAGAATGCCAGACCTGGGTCAGAAGAGCTGAATTCTAATGCAGCCTCAATCACTTACTAACTGTGTAATCTTGTGTAAGTGTTAATCACTTAACCCTATTTGCCTCAGGTTCCCTTTTGTTAGCCTCTCTCTTTCCTTTCCCCCTTTCCCTCCTACTTCTCTATAGGGCAAGACAAGTTTCTACATCAAACTAAATTTGTATAATATTCCCTCTTAGAGCCAAATTCGATGAGATAAAATTTAAACAATGCTGCCTCAGTTTCCTCATCTGTTAAAAGAACTGGAAAAGGAAATGATAAGCCACTATAGTATTTTTGCCTAAAAAATCCACAAATGAGGTTATCACTGAGCAACAAAAACAAGGTCTCTTCTAGTTCCAAACTTAATGAAACTGAAATTCCGTGGGAGGTAAAATAGCTTGTCCAAGATCACACAGTTTGTTTCAGAAATAATATTTGAACTCAGTTCTCTGGCCTCCAAATTCAGGATTCTTTCCACAATTTCCATGATTCTGCCTCTGTAATTGCATGATAATTTTGCATTGTCTGTATTGTATTCAGCTAAAGGAGTTCCACCTAGTTGGTATGGGGGATAGAGCTCTGCATTTAGAGTTCATGAATTCCTGAATTTGAATTCTCTCTCAGATATTTACTAGTTGTGTGACCAGGGCAAATCATTTCACCTTTGCCTCGGTGTAAAAGGGCTCCTATAAAATGGGATAACAACACCCCCTTCCTGGTTAATGTGAGGATAAAATGAGATAATATTTTCAAAGTACCATATTTTTTTCAATTTTTTTTTTATGTTTATTTTCCCCAGTTACATGTAAAACATTTTTTAGTTATATACATACATTCAGTGTTTACATATTTTCATGTGAATCATGTTGTGAGAGAAAAATCAGAACAAAAGGAAAAAAATCATTGAGGAAGAAACAAAAATGAACCTAGCATGTACTGATTTACATTCAGTCTCCATAGTTCTCTCTCTAGACGCAGATGACATTTTCCATCCAAAATTTATTGTCATTGCCTTGGATCACTGAACCACTGAGAAGAACCAAATCTATCATAGTTGATCATTGCACAATCTTGAGGTTACTGTGTACAATATTTTCCTGGTTCTGCTTCTTTCACTCAGCATTAATTGTAAATGTAAATCTTTCCAGGCCATTCTAAAATCAGCCTGTTCATAATTTTTTTATATAACAATAATATTCCATTATTTTCATATACCACACCTTGTTCAGCCATTTCCCAACTGAGGGGCATCCACTCATTTTCCAATTCTTTGCTGCCACAAAAAGAGCTGCTACAAACATTTTTGCACATGTGGATCTTTTTCCCTTTTTTTATGATCTCTTTGAGATACAGACCCAGTTATGGCACCATCTTGAAACCTGGCTATGAGTATATGTATATGAGTATATGCTGTTTCTAGACATAATTCTTTGTTTCTACGACTTGTTCCTATTTCTTTTTATTTCTCCACAATGTCTTCCTCTAAGCAGAGAGCCAACATGTCTATTACTTCTATGTCCTCAAATTCTCCTTTTCTTAAAAAGTTGAAGAAAATTGCATAGATGATTTCATTTAGCCTGTTCATAATTAAATTATAAAACTCTTCATGAGCAGTCTTCAACCTCTTTCTTCAAAGAGGTAGAAACATCATCATTTTATCACCTATCTGTGATACAGTAGAAAGAAAAGAACAGGATTTGGAATCCAAGGACCTGGATTTAAATACTGCCTCTACCACTCTGATAATGGGCAAGTCATATTTTTTGCGGGCCTGTTTTCTCTCTATAAAATAAGAGGGTTGGACTAGATGATCTCTGAGCTTCTTTCTAGCTCTAAATCTCTGTCATATCTCTCCAATATATTCTCTTAAATCTCTCCAATATATTCTGAGTTCTAACTGGAGCAGGCCAAGTCGGACTTGGTCCAGGGCCACCAGATTAGGCAGGTGCAAAAATTTAACACATATGCATTTCTTAAGCAGCTCTAAACAATTGAATTTAGCTTTTGTTAGCAAGAATTAGTTAAAAATGGATATTGTTACCATAGCTACAGAAGACATTGTTAATAACACCTATCTGTGAGTCAATTTATAACTAATTACTCTTCCTACTCATCTAATTGGTCTTAATTATTTCTTATATTATTTTTACATCATTAATTACCAAAATTGAGGCAGAGACCCAATTTATATCGTTGCATCAGGCATCAAAATTGCTAGTTATAGCTTAGAAAAACCTAAAATTGCTGTTCTCTATTATAAGAACTTGTGGATTTCTTGAACCTCTGCCATGATTTCTTGTAACATTCAATTATCTCTCTAAGATTTAATATAGTATCTACTATTAATGTTTTATACTGCTACTAATTCCCCTTCCTTGGACTCTTCAGTTAAACTCCAGAGAGCTTTCACTTTCCTTCCTTGTAGAAATGCTTGAATGGTGAGAGCAGAATAATTAATTTATCATTTAATTAATTAGTCTGGTCAGAGTGGCAAATTACTCTATTCCAGAAGCCTAAGTCTCCTGAATGGTCATGCCTTTCTGAAAAAGTTAGTTATTGGTGCCTTGCTAATGAAGGAAGAATATTCTTTCTTTTTTAAATAGTATTTTATTTTTCCAAATACATGCAAAGTTAGTTTTCAACACTCACTGTTGCAAAATCTTGAGTTCCAAATTTTTCTTTCCCTCCATCCTCCCTCTCCAAAGATAGGAAGCAATCTGATAGAGGTTAAATATGTGTAATTCAAAAAGGAAGAATATTAAAGATTTCATTTCTGCAGAATCCTTGATTTTTGGGATGGTGGTGGTCTTTGGTTTGCTGTAACTGCTTCTCTTCTACTTGCCTGGCTACTTACTTGCTTCTAGCCCATCACCCTGGTTTAATCTCCAGCATCTACATATCCAAAGTCATTCAGTCATAGTTTTAGATCTGGAGGGGACCTGAGAGATCATTTAATCTTATTCATTCATTTTATAGATTTTTACAGTGGAGGAAACTGAGACCCAGAGAGCTTGAATTTAGATGTAGATAGCAAGAATAAATTTTTGTATTTTTTTAAAAATTTAATAAGTTTATTATTTTTAATAATATTTTATTATTTTAAAATAGTTTTTATTAATAATCATTTTAATAATATTTTTATTTTATAATTTATTATTTAAATAATAGTTTAAGAATAGTTTTCAATATTCATCCTTAGCAAGAATAATTAGTTTAAAATGACTTCCTTAAGATGGAGCTAGTTAGTGGCAAAGTTGATACTAGATCCAGGAGTTCTTAACTCTTAGGCTCAGGTACTCCCTCCCCATTCCCCACTTCTCTGCTCCCCCAGGATTAGGATGGCAGGATTATTTTTTAATTTTTAAATTTGTATTTTCAATTCCAAATTTTCTTCCTCCTTTCAATCTGTCCCTTACCAAAACGAGAAGGTAAGAAATATGATGTCCATTATACTTACAAGGTCAGTTCATGTTTTTCCCCCCTCTACTTCACCGACTCTTGTTGAAAGAAGGAAGAAAACAAGCATTTTTTAAAGTGCCTACTATGTGTCAAACATTGTGTTAGGTGCTTTACAACTATTATATTGTTTGATCTTCACAACAGCTTTGGGAGGTAGATGCTATTGTTATCTACATTTTACAGTTGAGAAACCTGAGGCAGAAAGTGATTAAAAATCTTGCCCAAGGTTACAAAAAGTAAGCAGTGTCCGAAGCCAGCCTTACTCTGGTCTCCCTGGCTCCAGACCCAGCCCAGCACTCAATCTACTATGCCTCCCAACTGGCCTGCCTTTGATTTACAATGCCAGTCTGACCTTTGGCTTTGGAATTGTTTCCTGAATTTGCATCATCTGGGAATGTCATAGAATCTTTTCAACATGCTTTCAATGGATAGACATGCTGCTTTGTTCCTCTGCATCCATACCATCTTCTCAATATGTCTGTATGTTTTATTCCCAGCCTTTGCCTTGATTTTTTTTTTCAATCCTATTTCTAAAATTTACTGTTGGCACAGAAATTTCTCTATATGCAAATAATAAATGTGATAATCATCAAATCAGTCATGATTGTGATTAACTAAAAACATCCTAAGCATTCCCTTCAGCATAAGATGAACTCTTTCTACTAAGCAATTGTATGACAGATGTCAGAACTTTAATAAACTCCTTATAAGTAGCAAATATGTTGTCCATTATATTGCATCCCCAACACCTAACAAAGTGTCTCACACATAGTAGGTGTTTGGAAATATTTATTGATTAATAAACAGTAGTTGATGTATGTTTAGCATTTCCCATACTTGCATGCAGGGTTTATACACACACACACACACACACACACACACACACATATATGCTTAAAGTTTTCCATACATTTAGACCCACCCATTATCTCTCAGCCCCCTTCACTTTCCTCTCTAAAGATACTCAAAATAGCCCACTCACAGATTGGTTCCTGTCTTGCCAAAAAAACCCCACAAAATCTAACAGACTCCTAAAATGAAACAAAATGTTGCTAATAGTTTTCTGTGTCATTTTTAAATTTAATTCTATGTCATTCAATTTTTAAATTCTATGTCAATTTAATTGGGATCAACCTTGGTTGTTTTATCATTCATATTCAGGTCCTATGGATTCTGAGAGTTTGCCATCCTGATTGGTCTTTTTCCTCCTCAGGATAGGGAGTTGTTCCTTCTATTTGCTTCTTCATTATTGTTCCAATTAAATAGTAGAGAACTCATAAAGCTTTTCTTTTCTTATTAAAAGGAATCCTTTAGGTCCCAGCTTCTTAAAATTAGTACATGACCCTAAATGGGATCATATAACTGAATGTGGGGATCACAAAATTATGATTTATTATCAGTAAATGTAAGGTATAAGAAAATGTATATCTATTTCATATTCCTAAATATACAAAGTCATGTAAAAATTCTCAAGCAAAAATTTAAGAAGCCCTAGTGTAGACCATCTTGCTCATTCTCTTTCTAGGATGCCCAGTTTGTATGCCTCATCTTCCTTTGATTTCAAAAAAATTAGCCTCTATTCTGATCATTTTTTGGTGCCAGTATTTGGAATACTGTATTCACCCTTCCACTTAGCTATTTTTAAGACACAGACCTGGTAGTACTACACAGATTTATATTCTTCATATCTGGGAAGACTTAGGACCTAGCAAGTTTAACACAACTTCTTTCCTTACTCTTGTGTCTTACTCCATAGCTCTTAGAAATCACAAACCCTTAGAAATTCTTTTTATATTATCATGATCTCTTCTTGAGAACTCTGACATAGCAAATCCCATTAGCCCAAAGAATCAGTCAGCTTCCAATTTAACTTGAGGAAAACTGTTTACTTTAGGATTCATCCATTCTTCTTAGACTATAAGAGATCCCTGGTTTGGTTTCATTTGGTTTTCTGTATCTGCTTCTCTTCTACTTGCCTGGCTACTTACTTGCTTCTAGCCCATTGCCCTGGTTTAGTGTCCAGCATCTACATATCCAGAGTCAGTTAGTCATAGTTTTAAATCTGGAGGGGATATGAGAGATTATTTAATCTCATTCATTCATTTTACAAATTTTTACAGTAGAGAAAACTATGGATGCTGAGGGTTTGCCACCTTCTATTCTAGATTCCTTTTACCTCATGTGCTAGAGTAGAAAGGATACTAGAAGTGATGAGGTTTAGATTTCGGGAACCAAAATGAGATTAGGGTTTCTGGTGGGCAGGAAGTTAAATGATAAGGCCTAGTGGCAGGTTCGGGGTTCAGGGAAGCAAACGGAGAGGTTAATCCCTTTGGATTTGGCGCAAGGATAGGGAGTTTTGGGGACTCCCTTCTGGCGGCGCAGAATTTCTCTGTAAAAGAATTTGCAGACCCAAAAACCTAGATTGATAAAAGGGTTTGTTATGGGGATTGGAAGTAAGGTTAGAAATCCTGACAGAGAGGCATAAAGTCTGGTTAGGGAAATAGGTGAGGGTAAAGAGAGGATGGCACTGGAAAGAGTATTCTAGTGGAAGAGGCTCCTTGGGATGCCAAGTATGGTATAGCTGGCATGTTTGGAACCTCTGCAAAGAGGAGATTTTGGTTTGGCTCTTTTTATGAGAGCTTTAGCTGAAGGGGGATTGTGGATATAGTCCCAAATTGGCTCCTCTCTGGGTTACAGCTTGAGCTAGAATTTGAATTGAATTCAGTGAGTTTCAGGACTGAGCCAACCCCATCCAGATAGCAAGAATGAAACTGTTTGTCCTTCAGGACAGGGTCCCTCACTGAGGCAGAGTTGAAGGCGATTTTCTTCTTTAAGAATTTTCAGAGTTTTGGGGTCCCCTTTTTAGAAGAATAAGACCTGAGTTAAATTACAACTCTCCAATACTAACAGATAGGTAATCCAGGACAGATTACTTAATTTTTCTCAGCCTCATTTCCTTCATTTGTAAAATGGAAATAATGTGCTTGTTATACTTTATCTCACAAGGTAATAAATAATATCTAACTACATTTATTTTTAAACTTATTCCTTTTTATCTGGGATATTAGAAGGGAACAAAGAAAGGAAAGGGATGGAATGAGCCATAGGGAGAAGAGGGAAAGTCATTTAACCTCCAATTGCCAGGGATGGAAGAAGGGTGGAGAGGAAGATGACAGAGAGACAAAGAGGAAAAAAAGACAGAGAAGAAGGGGGAGAAGAAGAAAGAGAAGAAGGAGGAGAAAGAGTAGGAGAAGAAAAAAAAGGAGAACAAGAACAAAAATGAGAAGGAAGAAAAGGAAAAGGAGGAGGAGGAAAATGATAAAACACAATAGGAATAGAAAAGTAAGAAAGAAAGTAAAGAGGCTCCTAGCTGAATAAAGAGAACAAAAAGAGGGAAAGGTGATGAAAGAATGTGAGGAAGAAAAGAGAAAGGGATAACTGGGTATTCCTAGGAATGCAGGCACCTACAGGGACGTGTTTCCTTAGGCCCTGCTCCCTCTTTTCTAGCCCCAGATGAAGAGCTCACTGTGGTGGGAAAGATCTCCTTCAACTCTAAAGACGTACTGGGTCGTGGTACAGGTGGCACCTTTGTATTCAGGTGAGCAAAGTCCAGGTAGCCAGCCTTGCACTTCCTACCCATCAGGCTTCACTCTACTCCGGGGCCCAGAATGAGACACTTCAGGAAGCAATGGGGCTAATTCTTGGGGTGGGCAGGAGTGCCTTCTAGTCCTGGGTGCTTATTCTTCCCTCTCTATCCAGGGGCCAGTTTGAAGGGCGAGCAGTAGCTGTGAAACGGCTACTGCGGGAATGTTTCAGCCTGGTGCATCGGGAGGTACAGCTGCTCCAGGAGTCGGACTCCCACCCTGGCGTGCTACGTTACTTCTGCACTGAGCGGGGACCCCAGTTCCATTACATCGCTTTGGAGCTCTGCACAGCTACCCTAAAGGAGGTGAGCTGGACACCAACAAGGCCTGTACCCTTTCCTCCTTTCCAGGTGACAGACAGTTCTCTGATAATCTAGGTCAGGAAGATGGGCTTCCCCATTAGCTGACATTTATGCAAATGCTTTGTATTTACAAAGTGCCTTCAGATATTTCATTTGACCCTTTACAACAACCCTATAATTTGCAGGTGGAGAAGACATGATATTCTCTTATTGTACAATTGGCAAAAAAAACCGAGGCACAAAAAGGATAATTGACTTGCCTCTGATCACATGGCTATAAATTGGAAGTTAAGATTAGAACCCCACCCTTCTGATTTTTTTTTCTTCAAGTTTCTTCCCAGACTACTAAACTATTTCATTCTGATAATCTCTTTCTTGCCTATGGTAAGAACAAAGATCATTCCTCAACAGCAAGAAAGATTGAAGGAAGAGATATTAGAAGCAAAAGAAAAAAATAGTAATTCAGGCACAGAAAATTGAGTCCCAGGACTGGTGACAGTAAGAATGGAGAGAAAGAAAGACATTTTTGAAAAAGAAAAGATAAAATTTAGTGGCACAGATTGAACACAGGGAGGAGGTGCAAGAAGGATAAACTATGATATAAATGCAAATTCAACATTTCCTAAGCATTTAAGTATTTGCCAGGCACTGGGGGAAGTGCCTGGAAATAGAAAAAAGCAAGCAAGCCTTTAAGGAACATGGAAAACAACATATAAAAGAGAGTCTTGGAAAAAGGGAAAGGATAATGCATTACCCAGAATAGAGATAGGAGGTTTGAGGTGGAAGTCTGGATCTGAGCAAAGTTATAAGTAAAAGCTATATACCTGTCAGAACTCAGGATGGCTCCAGGAATGGAGTCCACAAAGTTCTAATGGGGAGGATGTGGAGATGATGGCTTGAGTGGAGATGGCATGGTGTGGATATGGCTTGTTATGTGTCAAATACTATTCTGGACACTTTAAGGATACAGAAATAAGGACTTTATAGAAGTCTCTACCCTCGAGAAACCAACACTGTTGCAAGGATACAAGCTGTTTTCCCTTTTAGTTATTTCCTATTTATCCTGTACATAGACTGCTTTAATTTTGTTTCCTTGTTCTATTAGATTGTAAGCACCTTGAGAGCAAAGACTTGTCATTTGCTGTTTTTTGTATCCCCAGTGCTTAGTACAGTGCCTGGCATATAGGCAGTACTTAACTTTTATTGAATGAATGAATGAATGAATATATCATGTCAGGTTTTAAGTGCCTACTGTGCTCCAGGTACTGTGCCTGGAACACAGTTGGCACTTAACTATACAAAAGGCACTTAACTATACAAAAAATCAGTCCCTTCTTTTAAGGAACTTTAACATTCTATTCAGGAAGACAAGTGTGTGTGTAGGCATATATATAATAAGTATAAAGGGAATAGAATGTAAAAATAGCTAAATATAAGATAATTTGAAAGGGAAGGAAGTAGCAGTTGGAGGAAATCAGGAAACTGTTGCTTAAGCTACATCTTGAAGAGAGGGATTCCGAGGCTGAGGAGAAGAGGAAGTACATGGAAGTCATATTCTGTCTGATGGTGTTGCTTTACTTTTTAATACAGCTAGAAAGTTCCAGGGGGATTGTTTGTTGGAAAGTATCCAAAAAAGCATCCCAAAAAATAGAGATTGTGCATTAAAAATAAAAAAATTTTAAAGCCATTGCCCTCTCCCTCCTCCCCAAAAAAGACACAGAAATGAATTAGATAGAACAGCATGATATAGTGTAAAGAATGCCAGAAGTGGAGTTAGAGGTCTGGTATCTGAATCCCACCTCTGCCACTTACTGTATGACCTTAGGCAGCCATAATACCATTTGCCTCATTTTTCTCATCTGTAAAATGAACTGGAGAATGAATTGGCAAATCACTCCAATATCTTTGCCACAAAATAACAACAAAAAACAAAACAAAACAAAACAAATGGGTTCCCAGAGAGTTGAACACAACTGAAATATGTCTGGAAAAAAAAAAAAAAAGGGACAGATTTTTAGATTTCTTCCAACTCTGAATATTTTATGCCAGAAGAAAAAATCCCAAAGAAGTCATAGTTAGACATAACTGAAAATGACTAAACAATAGCAGCTATTTATTGGGTTTTTTTTTTATTATAGCTTTCTATTTACAAGATATATATATGCATGGGTAATTTTTCAGCATTGACAGTTGCAAAACCTTTTGTTCCAACTTTTCCCCTCCTTTCTCCCACCCCCTCCCCCGGATGGCAGGTAGTCCAATGCATGTTAAATATGTTCAAGTATATGTTAAATACAATATATGTATACATGTCCATACAGATATTTTGCTGTACAAGAAGAATTGGACTTTGAAATAGTGTACCATTAACCTGTGAAGGAAATCAAAAATGCAGGAGGACAAAAATAGAGGGATTGGGAATTCTATGTAGTGGTTCACACTCATTTCCCTGAGTTCTTTTGTTGGGCATAGCAGCTATTTATTGTTAATAAATTTTTAAAAGGCAAACTTTTCATGAGGTTACATAACTCTTTATTGACAGAGTTGGGAATCTCAATCTGTTTATAAAGTCAAGAACACTTTTGTCACTTTTGAAGTAATGAGGTGAATGAAGATGTCCAATAGGTATTTAGCAAGTTGGGACTGAAATTTAGAATAGAGGTAATGATGACGGTATTTTCCAAAGAGCAAAAGTAATTTAAACCTTGGGAGTAGATTAGGTCACCAAAATGGAAAGTAAAAAGAGTCTAAGAACTGAGCCTTTAGTGCCAGGCATATTTAGATGGTGCAAAGTAGAACCAGAAATGGAGAGAGAAAAGTTGGCCAGAGAGAGAAGAGCCCAGAAACTGCCATGTTTCTGAATCCAAAGGAGGAGAAGCAGCATCTGACAGAGAAATCAAGCAGTGTCATTGTAGAGGTCAAGGAAGATAAGGATGTCAGATTTAGTGATTGAGAGAGTTTCCCTTGGATGATGGTTTGGATGAAGGCTGCTAGGTTGTAGGTTAAAAAGATAATGAGGAAAGAAAGTAGTTTTATACCCATAATCAGCCAGCTTAGCAATGAAAGGGTCTTTCAACCACTCTTTGATTTAAATGAGACCATGATTAGCAGAATTCATATTTTGTTTTAATAGGGAGAAAGGAAGGGAGGTCCTTCTGAGTAGAGAAGCTTGGCAGGTGGGAGACTAGCTATGCAGAACGTGGCATACACTTAAGACAGGGGGAGACTAGCTATGCAGAACGTGGCATACACTTAAGACTTGGTCACTGTGTCTGATGATTTTGTTTCAGTGTTTTCCTTTGATCCAGAGAGGGAGGAAGGTGTGAAGGGAAATAAATGATAATATTACTTTTAAAAAGGAATAAAAATATGGAGAGTCATTGTAGTTTTAACATCTTGCTACCTCTCTCCTCAGTATGTTGAAAATCCTGCTCTGGATCACTTGGGCCTTGAGCCGGTGGCCCTGTTGTACCAGCTGACATCTGGCTTGGCCCACCTACACTCTCTGAACATAGGTATGGAGAGTGGGGGGGTGGGGTTAATGCTCTCTTCCCACCTGACTGATGTTCTCTGCCCTCCCTAAACCCCAACAGAACTTCCCTTTCTTGGCCCCAAGGAACACTACCTGCCCTCAGCAGATCCCCTCCCTCCCAGCCTGCCTTCCTGTGTTTCTCAGTTCACCGAGACTTGAAGCCCTGTAACATCCTCATCACAGCTCCCAACAGCCAGGGCCGGAGCCGAGCTGTCCTCTCTGACTTTGGCCTCTGCAAGAAGCTGCCAGCTGGACGACACACCTTCAGCCTCTGCTCTGGCATTCCGGGCACCGAGGGCTGGATGGCCCCAGAGCTCCTACAAGATGCACCCCCCCAAAGTCCTGTGAGTGGACTTGTTTCTGTCATCAGTAAGAGAGGGCAGAGATTCCCAAATCACCAAGTGCTGTACTGGTTGGGGTTTAGTTTCAGCATCATAGGATTCCAGGCCAGTCAGTCCATCAACTAGCATTTATCAAGTACCCCTATGTGCCAGGCGCTGTGCTAAGTTCTCTAAGATAGTTTCTGTTCTCAGGGAGCTCACAGTCTGATGGGGAAACTACATGCAAACAACTATGTACAAATAAGAGCTATACAGGATAAACTAGAGATAAACAAGAAGCATTATTTGCATTAAAGGAGGATAGTGCTGGTAGGGAAAAACTTTTTGTTGAAGGTGGTATTTTGGCTGGGAAGGGAGGAGTTAGAGATGAGGAAAGGAGAAAATTCTAGGTGTGGAGAATAGCTAGGATACATGCTGTAATCTTCAAAGATTGCCCTTTCTAATCCCTGATAAATCTCAGAGCCTCAGTTTTCTCATTGTAGAATGAGGGGGATAGGACTCCATGACCTCTGATATCTTTTCTTGCTCTGAATCTATAATCTAATGATTCCTAGGGCAGGAAACCTGTCCATGAATGGAAATTTGCATTTAGATCTTTTTAGTCACACTTAACTAAAGTAGTGCTAAGTAGTATCCCACTAATATCATCTTTCCTCTCTGGTTCCTGCATCCCTCCCACTCCTTTTCCCAAATGTCCTTTCAATCCTTCCTACATCCCTCTTGTATTCTACAAGAATACAGAAAAATATGTCCAGTCTATTCTGCAATTATGCAGATCCAGAATTATGAATAGAAAGGAGAGGTCTATTTTGGGCATGTTCAGGTCTTGGAGAGCCTTGAAGTGAGAAAACAATGGAAAATTATTTATGTGGGCTCAGAGGAAAACCTGGATCAATTGTGGAATTAGCTTGGAAAGGCTTTCTGGAGTTACGGTCCATTTTCTCTCATTCTTCCTTTGTGTCCGCAGACCTGTGCCGTGGACATCTTCTCAGCAGGGTTGGTATTTTACTACGTTCTCTCAGGTGGGGGGCATCCATTTGGGGACAGTCTACACCGACAGGCCAACATCCTTGCTGGGGCTGTTCATATGGACCACTTTGAGGAGGAGACACATGGTAAAGAAACATTAGGAAGGGAGGGGACTGTATCCAGAGCCCTGGGACCCCCTTTCCTCCCTCCTCTGACCATCTTGTTTATCTGGGAATGGATAGAGAGCCTGAGGGAGGATGGCAGCTAGGCAAAGAGAGTGATGGAAGACCAACAGGCCTGGCTCTGACAGCCATTCCTTTCACAGAAAAGGTAATCGCCAAAGAACTGGTGGAAGCCATGTTGAGCCCTCAGCCACAGCTTCGGCCTTCAGCCCAATCAGTGCTGGCCCATCCCTTTTTTTGGAGCAGAACCAAGGAGCTTCAATTCTTCCAGGTAAAAGAGGCATTCACACCCAAGAGAAGAGAAAAATCTTTAGGGAAGGAGGTCTTAAAATGGTTTTGGTCCTGGAGATAGGGCATTTTCTTAGATATGGTTCTCCAAAAGCCTCTGATCTGTCACAGATCCTATCACCAGCCATGGGTGACATCCTCTCACTTTCATATTCATAAGTATGGTTGAGTAGAGGTCAGGATTTGGGAAAAAAGTTGCCCAGAAGGCTTACCAGAAATTCTAGGGATAGATCCCTTGAGCCCTGAGGCTGACACATAGCCAATGAAAGCCAACTTAGGCAAAGTTAGGATAGCTTCCCTATTTGTCCCACAGATGATATTCTTTTGTGATGATTCTTTCTGCCTTTCAAGGCTGCCATGGATTATCTTTTGCCTTTAATGGTTAAGAAAGATGCAAGTGAGGGCTCATTCCCCATCACCCAGAGTGGTGGGGGATTAATTACATAAAGTCAAATATTGGAAACCCAGCTTTTACAGGTCACATGGCCTCTGGCTCATGGGCCCAGGACTTTAGAAGTTGAGAGTTATTAAAATGGAGGAGCAGACACAATGACAGCTCACATTTCTAGTAGGACTTTTAAGATTTGCAATGCATTTTAGATACCTGATGTTATTTCATCCTCATAAAGTGAAGGGAAGGAAGTCACAAAGCTAGTAAATATTTGAAGTGAGATTGGAATCCAGCTCTTGTTGATTCCAAGTCTAGGACTCTCTAGCCACTATCCCATCATGCCTAGTTTTGATCCTACCCTTGAGTGAATAACCTGAAAATCCAGGCTGAAATAGGGTCTGTGCCAAACTTTTGATCCAAGGTAATGTCACCTTGTTTTCTCACTGGCTAGGAAAAAAAATAAACATATACATATCAATATATTTAGATCTAGAAGGGATAGAGAAGTATGTGTCCCGCCAATCATAAGTGGGAAAGGGAAAACCTAAAATCTAAAAAAAAAGGTAGGGTGACACAAGGTTAGAGCAAAGAAAATTTAATTTCTATGACCTAAATTTTCCATTGGAATTAAGAAGGTAAGGACAGCTAGGTAGTGTACTAGCCTGGAGTCAGGAGGACCCAAATTCAACTTCAGACATATACTAGTTATATATGATCTTAGGCAATTTATTTATCCCCAGTAGAAAGGAAGAAGAATATAAATATAATAAATATATGTAATATATAAATATATAAACCCTGAATTCAGCCATGAAATGACAAAGCCTTCTACAACTGGCCCTACTTTATAGCCAGAATAAAATCCCACTGCTCCACTACATAACTCTTTTAAGGTCAACTTCTAAACTGTGACCTTCAGAATACAATGTTCAATTTCATTTCTGAACCTTTAATCCTGTGCTGCTCTGGTGAGGTTTTTTTTTGGTCATCCTTTGTTTTGATCTATTATTTTCTTTTATCCTGAAATGCTCATTGTCCTTGTAACAAAGTAAAGCATTTAAGCAAGGAGAACACAGCTGACCCATCTAAGTAATATATATCTTTCCACTGTAGTACCCATTTCTGCACTGAGAGAAAGGCAGTGTTCCTTAGAAGTTCTCCAGGAAATGGTTCATTACAATTGCTTTTTATCATTATCATTCATATTATTGTAGTTATCACACATGTTGTTCTCTTGGTTCCTTCTTTATTCTGCACCGGTTATTGCAAATCTTCTCCAAATTCCTTAGCTTATTAGTCTGTACATAGATATGGGTAGACCATAATTCACACAGCCCAACTGATGGAGAGGTGCCCATTTCTCCCTCTCAGTTTCTTGCTGTGAAGCCTAATACTGCTATGAATAGTTTATTGAATCTAAGATCTTGGGTTGTGTCTAATAGTACAAATGCTGGGTCAAAGTGACTTTTCACATAATGAATGGGATGCTGGCTTCTACCTCCTATACCCATCCAGAGTCTCAACTCAGTCTCACCTCCCGAGTTCTATAAACCTCATCCCTTGACTTCTACAGCACCAAATCCCATGCAGAAAATGCTTACATGCTTATGTACTCATCCCAGTTTAGTCCCATACATGGTCTTGTCTCAACACCAGTCTGCAAGTACCTTAAAGGCCAGGACTAGACTATGTCCAGACCTGGGGGCTCAATGACTTTTCTGGTTGTTTCTAGGATGTCAGTGACCGAGTGGAGAAGGAGGCTGCCGAGGGGCCTTTGGTGACTGCTCTAGAAACTGGAGGGAAGGTCGTGGTCAGACAAAACTGGCACAGTCACATCTCTGGACCGCTGCAATCAGGTGGGCAGGATAAGGAAGAACCGGGCAGAGAAGTTGCTTGGCCGGGCCTCTCTTATCCAGAGAATTGAAGACTCAGGCTGGTTCTCTTAGGCCAGGCCGTATCCACATTTTCGCATTCCCCAGCAAAGGCTAATACAGGCCTAAATCCCTGTCTTGCTGTTTCTCCTTCTCTCTGCCCTCCATTTTTCTTTAGACCTGAACCCCTTATCAAGTCCCATGTCTCCTTTCCATCTCCCTCAGACCTGAGAAAGTTCCGAACATACAAAGGGACATCTGTTCGTGATCTTCTGCGGGCCATGAGAAACAAGGTATGGATTTTCACTGGATCCCTAAGAGGGGGCCTGGGGAGGGAGGAGGCTGCAGTTCCTGGTTACAGGGCCACTGGCTGAGGCTGAGTTTTCCTTTCCTTCCTCCACAGAGGCACCACTACCAGGAGCTGCCCACAGAAGTGAGGCAGGCCCTTGGCCAGGTGCCTGAAGAGTTTGTGCAGTACTTCACATCTCGCTTTCCCCAACTGCTCCTGCACACACACAAAGCCATGGGCAGCTGTGCGTCCGAGAGTCTTTTCCAGCCCTACTATAGCACAGAGGGCATGGGGGATAAAAAAGACAAGGCCCCAGACTGCAGAGGAAACAGCTGAGCAAAGCCCTGATGAGAACAGCCCCGTGAAGGACATCTGCCAAGGAGGGATGGAGCCAGAGCAGCACACCAGCATGTGGCCTAACTCCAACATGCTAAAAACACTAGTTCTGGGGGGTTCTTCCCAGATCCAAAATGCAAAGAACTTAACTTCCCTCAGACTGGCTCGGGGGGGAATTCCTCGTTTATCTCTGCCTAACTGAGGAGTACCTCCCTGTTGGCTTCCTCTCAGCTCCCGGCAGACTGCCAGAAAGCCCCTTAAAACTCTCAGTGACTTTTCATCCAAGTTTTATAAAATTGTGAGATAGAGACTATTAACTCATTCCAAGGCTCAGAAAGCTACAATTCATGTCAAAGATGAGACTTAAGGAATTTGGATCTTCCTGAATTTCTACCGAATGTAACGTATGGTCTCTCAAGAATCTCTTCTCTCCCAGCAGGGAGGAAGTAATAGGAGCTGTCATGGACATCCTTAATTGGATCCCCTGTGCTCCACTTGTGGTCCAGTGGAATTATCAATGACTGGTGTCCAGCTACAAATAAAACCCTGCCCCACAGCCTAACCCGTGGTGTAGATGCAGGGGTCCTCAAACTTTTTAAATAGGGGGCCAGTTCACTGTCCCTCAGACTGTTGGAGGGCCAGACTATAGTAAAAAACAAAAACTTTGTTTTGTGAGTCTTTAAATAAAGAAACTTCATAGCCCTGAGTGAGGGGGATAATTGTCCTCAGCTGCCACATCTGGCCTGCAGGCCGTAGTTTGAGGACCCCTGGTGTAGAGTGACTACAGGGAAAGCAGCAGGACATGGACAGGCCTCAGGGATGGACCCACTGGGCTCAGTCACCTGAAGCTGTCCACAGTCAGGGCTCCCTGGGCCCTCCTTCTCACTCCCACCCCACCCCCATCCTCAGGGCTATAGCCTAATAATCCAGGAGCACATTACATACAAAATCTGAGTACTTGCAAATTAATGTTTAATGTTTACAAAGCCAAAGGGGCCAGAGTTCCTTTAAAAAAATTTCTGTACAGTTCAAGGAGGAGACACACCACCATGTACAAATAACTTACACATGAACTTTCCCTTCCCTATGGGACAAAGACAGGGAAGAGAGGGAGTCAAGGTTATTATTCCAAGGTTTTTCTTGTTTCTCCTTTTTTTTTTGGTGGGATGGGATGGAGACAGATCCATCCAGGTCAGGCACGGACACATTAAGAAATAAGGCTAGGGGGCAAAGGGAGTCATCCACAGAGCCCAGGGTCCAAGGCTCTGTGGGGAGAAAAGGGGTCAGGGTAAAAAGCAAACAAAGTCTCAGGCAGCCTACGTGGAGGACTTAAGGCGGGCTGAGGCTGATCGAGAACTAAGCAATTTGTCCACCATGGTACGTGCATAGCGCAGACGGCTGGCCAACTCCTTACAGCAGCCATGCTCTTCCAGAAGGCTGAGCTTGTATGTTCGGAAGTCCCGCTTCTCATCAATGTAAGTCACAGCTGCCATCAACGGGCAGAGTATCAGCTTCGTATGGTCCTAGAAAGGTGAGAAGACAGGGCAAGACCCCAAGGTGACCTCAGAGTCGAGTCAAAAGACTCTTGAACTAGAAGAACTTGAACTGAAAAAGCTATCTAACCCAAAAACCTTACTTTACAGCAGTAGAAAAAAATCAGTCAAAATTAAAATTTAGATCTTTTACTTTTAAACCCATTCTACCTCCACCCAGTCTAGGCCTCCATAGTGGCACACCCGCCCCCTTGCAGGTCTCTTGACACTTGAGGGCTCACCTGGAAAAAGTTGATTTGTACAGTGCCATTGCTGAGGTGTAGGATAATGGCGCTGCGAGTACGAAACCAGGTACGCAGGTAGGGAAGGCGAGCCAGCTCATCACCTTCTCTTGGGGTGATGTTAGCACCGGCCTTCAGCAAGTGCTCACTCATGTAATTGCGGAAATACTTGAGGAGAGTAATCTAGTGAGGAAAAAACATTAAAAAAAGGAAAGTGAGAAAGGAACATTAAAAAAATCTCTGGAGAGCCAGGTTCTTTCTGGGATACTGGGGGAAATTCCCTCAAAGCCAGGAAGAACAATGAGAGACTCCAGACAAAACGCCACCCACCGCCCCCAAAATGGTCACCAGTTCCACAGTTCTTAATCTAGCCAAACCAGCTTAGGGAGAAGCTACCCACCTATTTTTGATCTCACCTTTTTGGTCAGCGAGTTAGGATAGGAACGCACAGTGAGGTAGGATTCTGAGCCATTTTGCTCGATGTATTGCAAACTATCCCCATCATTATACAGAATGAGTCGAGTGGAATCATTAAACAACACACCCACACTGTTATCACAGAGCTGGTATCCTAGGTGGGAAAGGGACAGTTAGACACAGATATATTTTCTCTGCCATATCATATTATGAGAGCTTTTACACAATGCCCACCTAACCAATTCTGCATGAGTCTGATGAGAAAGATTTCCCTTCTCCCCCTCCCCCCAGGATATATCAATCAAAGCTAGCTTCTCATCCACTTTCCATTTGAGATAAAGAATCAACTTACCCCAACCCAGTGAAAAAGCTTTGGGGCCAGAGTTCATAGGCATGTAAGGCCCCTGAGAGAAGAGGCCAAGATAGGAATGCCTACTCTGAGGGAGGGGGTCTTCAAGACTTCTTAAGTCTAACCCTCTATGTTTTATAGAAGAGGAAATTTTTATCAGCCCGTGGGTGAGCCAAAAGAAAGATGGCTGAAACCTACCAAGGCCATACTTGTCTGAATAATCCACCCATTTGCTGACCCAGAAAATGGGAATGCAGGCAGGGTCCTCTGCCTCCTCTGAAAGGGAAACAGAATATTAAAATTAAGTCACAGAATTCACAGAGGTGAGTGAGAATTTATACAGACCTTCTAATTTCCTTCCTCAATAACACATGGATACCTTTTAAAACAGAGGCTGCTATCCAGCCTCTACTGGAACGATTTCAAATATAATTAGCTCACTATCTCCTATAGCATCCTTTTACATTTACTAGATAACTCAAAGGCTCCAAATTCTCTGTATAACAAAGGCAAAAATCTGCCTCCTAAATTTCAGACCTAAAGCATCCAAGGAAAATGAGATCCAAAATCTTTACTACTTCAGAGTCCTTCAAATGGAGATCATTTTCCCTTTCCCTCCCACTTAGGAAACACAATGAAAAGCCCTCTCCCCTTTCTCCCAAGGTACAGTTCCCACATCCTGCCTTGAGATAAGACCCACCTTGCCTCACCAATCTCCGATCGGAAGGCTTTGCCGCATTGACACTGAGCAGTTGCTGCAGCATGTCAGAGAGGTAGCAGTCAGCAGGCCCATTTGGCTCCTGAACTATTGGTTCTTCTTTTTCAGGGGGCTGCTCAGGGGCAGGGCTATCCATTCCTGAAGAAAGAAGAGCATGGGGAGAAATAAGTTTATAAGGCTAGGGACAGACAGGCAGGTTCTCAGTACCCAAAGGATTCAGACAAGGCCCAATACACAGACCCGCTGCAGCTTCACCCAGTCTTTGCCCTCTTGTCCTGGCTACAAGAGGCCATGAAGGCCAAGTTCCTCCCAGCCTCACCCCCCTCCCCACGCCAGGAGGAGGCTTCCAGGTGACCTACTTCTTTCACAAAAAGGAGGACCAAGGGAACCAACACGGAAGGCACAGTTGAGTTCTCCCAATACTCCCCTCCAAACAACTTAGAAATAATGCCTCAAATCAGATTCTGGAGTGGCAGAGGGTCAAAGTAAGACCTTCTTACAGCCTAAGACAACACTGTTGGTTGAAAAGACAGATCTGTGACTTGGGAGAGTTAGGCTCAGGAGTTCTCACCACAGCACCTTGGAAGCAACTTCCAGACTTCCAGAACTAGTTCTGAAAACAGCCATTTAAAAACCCTAAACTTGAGGCAGTGCCCCTCTGCCCGCCCCACACTCAGAACAGAGCCTGACCATAAGTTCCAGATCAAGAAACATGATAGAAAAATGACAACAAAAAAGAAGCTGAGCACAAAAAGCTACTATGGTGACAGGGAAGACGTGACAAGGAAATCAAAACAGCTACTACATTCAAAAACGTAAAAAGAAACTGGACATTAAACCCAACAAGAATTCTGGAAATGGGGGAATGATGGCAGAATAAAAAATTATGTTCAGAATCAAAGTGATAGAGGAAAAAATTAGTTTTAAAAAATGGATACATGGAAGAAAATTTTGAAAAGATAATTAAGTTTGGCAAAAGAAAAAAAAAAAAGCACCAAAAAATACTGAAGAAAATAACACCATATAGAGTTGTGAACTGATCTAACTATTCTAGAGAGCAATTTGGAACTATGCCAAAAGGGCAATCCAACTGTGTGTACCCTTTGATCCACTATTAGAACTGTATACCTCACAGATCAAAGAAAAAGGAAAAGAACCTACATAACATAGTTATACCAGCTCTTTTTGTAGTAGCAAAAAACTGGAAATTGAGAAGATGCCCATCAATTGGGAAATAGTTAAACAAGTTGTGGTATATGAATGCAATGAAATACTATTGTTCTTAAAGAAATGAAGAGCAGGTGGATTTCAAAAAAGTCCTGCTGAGTGAAGTGAGCAGAACCAGGAAAACACTGTACACAGTAACAACAACATTATAATAATCAACTTTGATAGACTTAGTTCTTCTCTCAGCAATACAATGATCTAAGACAATTTTTTTTTAACAGAGGCAGCTGGGATTAAGTGACTTGCCTAAGGTCAAGTGTCTGAGGCCAGATTTGAACTCAGGTCCTCCTGACTTCAGGGTTGGTGCTCTATCCCCTGCGCTAGATTCTAAAGGATTCCTGATGGAAATACTATCTAGAGAAAAACTTATGGAGTCTGAATGCAGATCAAAGCATATAAGCATAGTATTTTCATTTTTTTGTTTGTTTCATTTTCTTTCTTGTGGCTTTTGTTCCAATTCTATCTTCACAAAATGATGTTGAAATATATTTAATACAATTGCACATGTATAATATATATAAGAAAGCATGACATTGTGAAGAGAGGAGAGAGAAGGGAGGAAAATAATTTAAAATTCAATTTTTTTAAGTCAATGTTGAAAACTATCTTCACATTTAATTGGAAAAAATAAAAAGTTGGGGGGAGGAGAAAATAACACTTAAAATTGGCCATATAAAAAGAGAAGAATTCATTGATGAAAAAACTCCTTAAAAAGTAGAATTGACCAAACAGAAAAAGAGGTAGAAAAGTTCACTGAAGAAAATAATTCCTTAAAATCAGAATTGAGCAAGTAGAAACTAATGCTCCATGAGACACCAAGAAAAATATCAAAATCAAAAAAGAACTCATTGGAAAAATAACTGACATGGAAAATAGATCAAGGAAATATAATTTAAAAATTATTGTATCACTTGAAAGCTATGATCAAAAAAAGTGCCTAGACATCATAGTTTCAAGAAATCGTCAAGGAAAACTGCCCCAATTGATATCCTCAAACAAGAAGATAAAGCAGAAATTAAAAGAATCCAACAATTACTACCTGAAAAAGATCCCAAAAGGAAAACTCCTGGGAATATTATAACCAAATACCCAGGTCAAAGAGAAAATACTTCAAACAGCCAGAAAGAAATCAATCATCATGGAGCCTAGATAAGATCATATACGTTAAAAGAACACAGAATTTAGAATATAATATTGTTGAATGCAAAAGAGCCAGAATTATAACCAAAAATAACTTAACAGAGCAACTGATTATAATCCATCAAGGGAAAATAATGAATATTTAATGAAATAGAAAGTGTTCAAGCACACCTAATAAAGCCAGAGCTGAATAGAAAATATGATTTTGAAATGCAAGACCCAAAAGAACCAAAAAAAGGTAGACATGGAAGAGAAATCATAAAGAAATCAATAAGGTTAAACTATTTATCTTTCTATATGGCAAGATGAGACATGTCTTCTAAGAACTTTACCATTATTAGGACAGTTAGAAGGATTCTACATAGAGGGTATAGGAACAGATTGGGGGAAATTATCTCACATAAAAGATGTTAAAAACTCTTAGTAGAGTTGAACCTCACTCACATCTAAATTGGTTCAAAGAGGGGAAATATATACAGAAGAGGAAGGGAAGGTGGCAAGAAAAGGGAGTAAGGAGTAACAAAAGGAGGCAGACAAAAGGCAGTGCTCAGCACCCCTTTGGGTTTGTGTCTTCTTTCACACCATAACTAATATGGTAATATGTTTAGCATGATTAAACATGTATATACAACCTACATCAACTACTTACTGTCGCAGAGAGAGGTTGTGATGAGGGAAGGAGAAAAAATTTGGAATTCAAAAATGTTTTGTAAATATAGATGTTAAAGTGTCCTTACATGTAACTGGGGGAAAAATAAAACATTTTAAAAAGAAGTAAACAGAGAGATAGAATTAAAATCGGGGACTGGAGCAGAATATATATTATGCATCAGCTGAACTAAAAAAGGCAAGCAATCATGATTTCAGACAAAGCAAAAGGAAAAACAGACTAATTAAAAGGGATAAGCAGGAAACTTCATCTTTCTAAAAAAAAAAAAAAAAAACCCCACAGACAATGAAGTTATATCAATATCAAACATATAAAGCACCAAATGGCATAGCAGCTGAATCACAATAGGGGCAGCTAGGTGGCACAGTGGATAGAGCACCAGCCCTGAAGTCAGGAGAACCTGAGTTCAAAACCGGTCTCAGACACTTAATACTTCCTAGCTTGTGTGACCCTGGGCAAGTCACTTAATCCCTTTGCCTCAGCAGGAAAAAAAAAAGAATCACTGGTGTTAACAGATAGTAAAACTATTCTAGTGGGATATCTCAACTTTCCCTTCTCAGAACTAAATAAATCTAACCATAAAAAGTCAAGAAGATTAGACTAGTCTTTTAGAAAAGTTATGTTAGACCTTTGAAGAAACTAAATGGCAGTACATCCCTTTCTCAGCTGTACATGGCATCTTCACAAAAATTAAGCATGTATCAGGGTATAAAAACCTCGTAACCAAATGCAGAAAAGCAGAAATATTAAATGTATCTTTTTCGGCCCATAATGCAATGAAAATTACATTTAATAAAGGACCACAGAAGTATGGATTAAAAATGGAATTGAATCCAAAAGAATGAATGGGTCAAACAATAAAGCACAGAAATAATAAATCCATTAAGAGAATGACACAATGAGACAACACTCCAAAATTTGTGGGAATTCAGTCAAAGCAATTCTTGGGGGGAAATTTATATTTCTAAAACACATTAGTAAAGTAGAAAAAATAGCAAATTAAAGAATTGGACATAAAACAAAGAAAACCACTGAACTAACACATACAACTAGGAACTACTTTTATGAAAAAAGATAAACCATTGGTTTCCTCAACTAGAAAATGGGAATAATATTTGTCCTAATTCACAAAGTGGGTATGAGGCAAGAGCTTTATAAATCTCAAAAAACCACAAATTTGTTATTAATTTTAATCTATCCAATGCTTTTTATAGTAAGAAACTGAGGTCCAAAGAAGAATTTTTTGTATTTTTGGGGGGACAAAAGATTCTTCTTACTAAGAAGAAATCTAAATGCCATTACTTATGATTCACATTTTTAACAGGCTTAAATTATTTAATAAAAAAGCTTACAAAACAACAACAACAACTGCCTCTTGCTAACAACTGAAAGTAAAAATTTAGATGTCCAGGCTAGTCAACTAAATTACTTTTTCTTTAATAGAACAAAAACACTTCTAACACCTCAACAGTTATACTTACAAAGTGGAAGAGTTAAACAAGCTTTTAAAAAAGTTTCTCTGCTAATCGTTGCTATCACAATACCAACTGTTAGAAATTCTCCCTCTCTCCCCTACTGCTGTTGTGTTCAAAGCCATTCCAGAAGTTGGTCAAAAAGATTGTTAAAGAAATCACTGTGTTAAAATGTAGTGAGTATGTATTTTCCTATCCTTGAGTTGTGAAGGATGTCATATGAAGATTTTATCAAATACTTGAAATACATTTTTGCTTTAATCTTGTCACAATTCTTAGAAATGGGATATTCTGGGTATCTGACTAACACAAATTATCAACCTGTATTTGGAAGAACCTTAGTGATCAAATGAGTCTAAACTATATTTTTCTAACAGAAATTCTTAACCTGGATTCTGTGCCATTTTTCTTTTCTTTTTTTCCTGTGACATTTTTTTCAAGAAAACATTGATGACTATATTTTAACATAGCTGCTTAATTTTGTAATGCCATGTATTATATTTTATACATTTAAAAACATTATTCTGAGATGGAGCCCATAGGTTTCAACAATCTGTCAAAGGGGTCCATGGTACCAAAAAAAAAAAAAAAAAAAAAAATTGGAACTCTTAAATTATAGGAATTTTTTTCTAATGACTCCTTAACAAGTAGTTATGTATAACTTTTTCTTGAAGACACTGCTAAAAGACTTAAACTTGAAAAGGGAGTTTTATCATTTTTATACTAACTACATTTCAAAACAGTGACTTACTCTTGTTTTTATAATTCTCCAGGTTAACTGCAGCTACCCCTGAATGGTGAGTGATGGTTTGATTTATCCAAGCTTAGAGTAAGTGGAAAGTGACTCTTCTAGGCTAGGTGATTCTGAGGGCACACACCCCCTGGAAGACCTGGAATTAAGGGCCAATTTAGATGCTGTAGTACAGAGCAACCCTGCCACCTGGGCTAGATACCACCTCCCACATAAATGTCAGCCTTGCACCTCAGGATTAACCTCAGGTCAGTCTCCTCTTTTTGGAAAGGATAGAGAGATTACTTGGCCATGCTATCTGCAGATTCCCCACCTCTGCTCTATTCAAACACCCCAAGGAGACCCCACTCACCCTGAGGGTTAGGGTAGGGTTGGGTTCATAAAAACAAAAAAGTCTGTGGGCTGAGAAATTCTGTTCATTTTCAAGGCTTCATTCATCTGATACCTTCTGTGAGAGGTATCAAACACCCTAAGATGACCAGAAGGCACCAGGGCCCAAAGTCTAATCTTTCCACTTAGTTGTACCTTTATTGAGAGCCACGAGAGGCTTCCGGCCTCCAGAATCCACACTGTTGGGTGCAATGGAAAACCTTGGTGGAACTGTAAGACAGGTAGTGGGAAGCCGGGAGGGGATGTAGCCAGAAGAAAAGAACTCGTCATTGAGAAGCTCATTAATGGTGGGGCGGGAGGCAGGATCAGAGCGAAGCATCTTCTGGATGAGGGAGGCAGCCACAGGGTTGATGTGCTAAAACCCAAGGGAAAAGACAACTATGAATGGAAGGTGAGAAAAATTACAGCTAACATTTATATAAAACTGTATGGTTTCCAGAGTATTTTACACATATCATTTCACTTGAAGCTCACAGTAATAGTTAAATAGTAGAAAGCTGGCCTAGAAGGCAGGAAGAGCTCAGTCCCTAACCTATAATAACTATGTGTAAGTCACTTAACCTCAAGAATGCTAAGCTCCAGCTTTTTAAACTGTGTTTTGCTACACTCTTTGTTGGTAAGGAGGATGCTAGGCCAAGTGTTTCATCAGGCAAAACCATACCCTGCTGAGGGATTTTCAACCCTAGAAAAAATAGCAGAAAAAGGGAAAGGACTCCATAGAGACACTGTGGAAAGGTCCAGGCCTAACCTGAGGAAAGGAGAAATCCTTTGTGATCACAGCTTTCTATTTCTCAGGGCTGTCTTACTACCTCACATTCTTAGTTTAAGTGTGTACAGCAACTTTCTAACTAAATTTGAAGAGTCGCAAAAATATGATTATCAGTAAACGTCTGATTTGTTTACTTATTTTATATATTTACATACCCAGGGTCTTATAAAAATTTCTTGGGCAAAAGGGTCTTGAGTGGAAAAAGTTTAAGAAGCCTTGTTCTAAGCCACTCTTTCAAGGATGTAAGTTGCAGGGAAGCTGTTGACCTGCATTGATAAAGAGAATTCTCTCATATAGAGTTGCCCTATATAAAAACACAAGTCTAGTTCCTATGTTTTGGTTTTCAAACAGTCCTGCGGGATAAGTGTCATTATAATTCTCATTTTACAGATGAAGAAATTGTAATTCAGAAAAGTTAATCACTTGCTAAATGTTGCTCAGCCAGTAAATATCTACAGATGGATTTGAACTCAGGTCTTGATGATTCTAAATACTTTGTCTAGGTCACCAGTACATAGAAATCTGCATGCTCTCATTTGAGGTTTTGCCAGGATAACATTCCCCCATCTCAGAAAGAATCATGATCTTGCATATACTATCACCAGATTTAGGTAGAAAGTTGCTTTAACAATTCTGAAATACCACTACACACCTCTCAGATTGGCTAGGATGACAGGAAAAGATAATGATGAATGTTGGAGGGGATGTGGGAAAACTGGGACACTGATACATTGCTGGTGGAGTTGTGAACGGATCCAACCATTCTGGAGAGCAGTTTGGAACTATGCTCAAAAACTTATCAAACTGTGCATACCCTTTAATCCAGCAGTGTTTCCACTGGGTTTATATATCCCAAAGAGATCTTAAAGGAAGGAAAGGGACCTACATGTGCATAAATGTTTGTGGCAGCCCTTTTTGTAGTGGCAATAAATTGGAAACTGGATGCCCATTAATTGGAGAATGGCTGAGTAAATTATGGTACATGAATGTTACGGAATATTATTGTTCTGTAAGAAATGACCAGCAGGATGATTCAGAGAGACCTGGAGAGACATGAACTAGTGCTAAGTGAAGTGAGCAGAACCAGAGAACATTGTACACTGCAACAAGATTATGCGATGATCAATTCTGATGGATGTGGCTCTCTTCAACAATGAGATGATTCAAACCTGTCGCAATGATCTTGTGATAAAGAGAGCCATCTCTCTGGGAGAGAACTGCGGGAACTGAGTGTGGTTCACAACATAGCATTTTCACTCTTTTAATTTTTGTTTGCTGCATTTTATTTTCTTTCTCATTTTTTTCTGATTTGATTTTTCTTGTGCATCAAGATAATTGTATGAATATGTATGTATATTTTGGATTTAACATATATTGGACTATTTGCCATTTAGGCGAAGGAAATCTAGGGATTTGGAAATCAAAACATTTGCGGGGGGGTGGGGGGGGGAGTTAGAACAAAAGGTTTAGCAAGAGTTAATGTTGAAAGAGGTTTGGCAATTGTTAATGCTGTAAACCCACATATATATATACAATAAAAAAAAAATTATAAAAATAAAAAAAAAAAAAAAAAGAGTTAATGTTGAAAAATTATCCATGCATGTTTTGAAAAATAAAAAGCTTTAATAAAATAAATTAATAAAAACACGAAGGAAATTGGACTAGGAAAGAAAAAGAAACTCACTGTAAACACTTTAGCTAAGACTAATGACAGCCCCTGAGAAATGGGGAGATAGCTGTGATCAAAAAGGATTTCTCTTCTCCTCAGGTTAAGTCTAGGTCTTTCTACAATGTCTCTACAGATTCTCTTCCCTTCTTCTCCTGCTATTTTTTCTAGGGTTGAAAATCTCTTAGCAGAATAGGGGTTTGCCTGATGTCATACCTGGCCTAGCAACTTCCTCACCAACAAAAAGTATAACAGAATATATTCAAAGCTCTTTGAACTAAGCTGAAGAAACCCAACCCTACAGAATGAAATCAAATATCCCTTATTGAGGTAAGGATAATGATAGATTGAGAAGTCATTGTTTTGTGGACAAAATCCTCCTCTGCCAAGAGACACAGAATTTAATTTTATTTCTTATGCACATAAAAATACCTGGCCCCAAGGAAATCATAAAGGAAGGAAAAGGACTCACATGTGCAAAAATGTATGTAACAGCTCTTTTTGTGGTGGCAAAGAATTGAAAAATGAGTAGATGCCTTTCAGTTGGGGAATGACTGAGTGTTATAATAGAGTATTATGGAACATTATTGTTCTATAAAAAATGATGAAGATGATTATAGAAAAATGGCCTGAAGGGACAGCTAGATGGCGCAGTGGATAGAGCACCAGCCCTGAAGTCAGGAGGACCTGGATTAAAATTTGGCCTCAGACACTCAACACTTCCTAGCTGTGTGACCCTGGGCAAGTCACTTAACCCCCATTGCAAGGAAGGAAGGAAGGAAGGAAGGGAGGAAGGGAAGGAAGGAAGGAAGGAAGGAAGGAAGGAAAGGAAGGAAGGAAGGAAGGAAGGAAAGGAAGGAAGGAAGGAAGGAAGGAAGGAAGGAAGGAAGGAAGGAAGGAAAGGAAGGATGGTTTCAGGTTAGGGAGGAAGGAGGGAGGAAGGAGGGAAAAGGCCTGGAAAGAATTTGCAATGAACTGATGAAAGAAACAGGAACTGAAATACATTTCAAATACAGTCAATTTTCCGCTAATGATCAATTATGACGATTGGTTTTTTTCCACTTGGTTTCCTTGTGATTTTATCACAAGCAATCAATAAACATCGTATTTAGAAAATAACCAATGAATCCAGAAAAAATTTTGGAGACGAATAGAAATCAACATATGCTATGTCACTTTTTCCCCCTTTTTTTCTTCTGTTTTTTATGTTCTCCATCTTGTGAGTTTTCTCCCCCTTTGCTGATTTTTCTCCACCAGAATCCATTAAAGAAATAGTATTTTAAAGAAATAGAATGAATGTATAACCAAGACAAAAAATTAAATTTCTCAACAGAATAAGAAAAGGAAAAAATGGCCTGGCCCCATTGTTGAAGACATTCCTGATGATTAAGCGGGTCCATCCAGAACAGTGGTGAAGTGTTTATCGAAGCCCCTAGTTCCTACCTGCAAATCACCCTGAGCAAATTGCAACACATAGACTTTACAAAAAACCAAATGGGATCAAACTGAAACACTAAAAGCAATAGAATGGCTTGCTGTCACAGATTCATGAATAAAATCGTCATGAGGTGTTTCTGGAGATGAAGCGCCACAGTGCAGAGTGTCCGGAAGACATCTTCCCGAGTGGAAAGCGGCCTCAGACACTAGCTGTGTGACTCTGGGCAAGTCACTTAATGTGCTTCTTTTTCCCCACCTGCAAAATGAGCTGGAGAAAAAAATGGCCAACCACACTAGTACCTTTATCAAGAAAACCCAAATAGGGTGATAGTCAGACATGACTGAAACAACTGAACAACAAGCACCGTAAATGGACGGCCCTGGTCCTGAGCCAGAGTTCAGTGAATAAAATTCCCTCCCACACTTCAGTGTGTTCTCTGGGAAGACTGAAAAGCAGCCGAGTACAGAACATCCCAAGTCTTCCAAGTCTTCCAAATCGTTTACTCTTCTAGATGTTTAGTTTTTGTTTTTGTTTTGTTTGAGGCAATTGGGGTTAAGTGACTTGCCCAGGGTCACACAGCCAGGAAGTGTTAAGTGTCTGAGAACAGATTTGAACTCAGGTCCTCCTGACTTCAGGGCTGGTGCTCTATCCACTGCGCCACCTAGCTGGCTCCTCTTAGGGAGTTATAAAACACTTTATTTAACTTTTTTTATCCTAGAAGGAATTTGGAGCTATTAAAGCTTATTGCACAGGTCTATGCTTCAGTAATAACAATTTAGTGTCTGTGTAGACAATGGACTCAACAGGAGAGACTGGATTCATAGACACATATTAAGAAGCAAGTGCAATACAAACAAAACCACTGAAGCAAAGATAAGAAGGGAAGCAGAAAGCTAGGGGGAAAACTTTTACAATCAGTGTTTCTGATATTTCTAAAATTTAGAGAATTGACTCAAATTCATAATTATATATAAATAATCATAATTATTTATAATTTTTAATTTATAATTATACAAGCCATTCCTCAATTGATAGTCAAAAAATGTAAACGAAATTTTCAGATGAAGAAAGCTATTTCCAGTCATATGAAAAAATGCTCTAAATAATTGCTAATTAGAGAAATGCATAGTAAGACAACTCTGAGGTACCACTTCACACCTTTCAGATTGATTAAAATGACAGGAAAAGATAAGTGATAAGTATTGGAGGAGAAGTAGGAAAAGTGAGACACTAATACATTGTTGGTGGAGGTGTGAAATGATCTAACCATTCTGGAGAGCCATTTAGAACTATGCCCAGAGGGCTTTCAAACTGTTTGATCCAGCAGTGTCACCACCGAGTCTGTATCCCAAAGAGATCATAAAAGAGGGAAAAGTAGAGGCAGATAAATGGCACAGTGGAAAGAGCATTGGCCCCAAAGTCCAGAGGGCTGGAGTTCAAATTCAGCTTCAAACCCGTAATACTTCCTAACTGTTTGATTCTGGGCAAGTCACTTAACTCCAAAGACCTCAAAAACTAGAAAGTGGAAAAGAAATTATGAGCAGGCTTTTTTCAGAAAAGCCTAGAAAGACTTACATGAACTGTTACTAAAGTGAAGTGAGCAGAACCATGAGAACATTGTACACAGCAACAAAATTATATGATGATCCACTCTGATGGAAGTGGCTCTTTTCAACAATGCAAATTAAAATAGACTTGGGATGGAGATTGACATCTGAATCCATCTGGAGAACTCTGGAGACTGAATGAGGATTAAAGCATAATATTTTCAGCTTTTTGTGTGTTTGCTTGGTTTTCTTTTTCTTTGTGGTTTTTTCCCGTTTTGATCTGATTTTTCTTGCACAGCATGACAAATATGGAAATATGTTTAGAAGAACTGTACATGTTTAATCTATATCATATTGGTTAATGATTTGAGGAAAGGGGAGAATGGGAGAAAAATCTGGAATACAAGATTTTGCAAATGTGAACGCTGAAAACTACATGTATAGAAAAATAAAAACTATAAAAAAAAAAAGCAGCAAGTGCAATAATACAGGCAAGGAGGTCTGAAGATGGTAGCTATATGAGTGAAGGGATCATTCATACATGAAAAATGTAGCCTTCATATTTCTATGATAATAGACATAGAAACTTTTGCCTCATATCATGCTCAGACGAACCTGCAATCAGTGGTGTACCTACTCTGGAAGCTTGGCCTACCTTGGGAATGCTGTATTCATTTTTCTTAATCCTGATGTAGGTCTCCTTTAAACAAGATGTTTCAAAGGGTGGTTTGCCTACCAATAAAGTGTACCTGCAAAGACAAAGAAGGGAGATTGTATCTAAGGGAGAGCCAGACCTCTTTAAATGTAAATTAATCCCAAATAACCAATAATAAAACCCAAATAGAATTAAGAGTTGAAAGGAAATACATCTAGCTTCACCTCTGAGTGGTCATCCAAACTACTAAAAGACCAAGAGACAACATGGTCTATTGGAAAGGTCACTGGTGCTGAAGTCAGGACCACCTGCAAACAACACCTCAAATACTTATTTGGGCAAATTTTTAACCTCTCCTTTCAATTCTAAACCAGGGTCCTATGAGCACTAATGAAGAGGAACTAACTTCCTGCCAAAACTTCCCATTCCACTGTTGAGCAACTAACTCAGGGATGTTTTTTTCTTTTTTCTAATATCAAGCATAAGTTTGTCTCTTTGCAACTTCTACCTATTATTCCTAATTCTTCTCCTCATCCAGCTTATTAATAATGTCATTTCTAAAGGATTTTGGCCAGAAGTAAACACAATACTACAAATGGAATCTAAGTTTTACAAGGATTTTTTTCCCAGATAACCACAAATCACCTAAAAAAACCCAATTAACCCTCTTCCATGGGTCCTGCCCACCTTCTCAATGTCCCCAGAATTCAGAGTTCTTATATGTATGTCTCACTGTTACTAAAATTCTATCTTCCTTGGCCTATCTTTCTTTCTATTCTTCTCTTCCTTTCAACATAGTCCTTAGGATAATGGAGAGCTAAAAAAAAAAAAAAAAAAACCCAAAGATCAGAACTTGTCTATTTATAAAGGGAGGATTGTCTCTGTCATTCTGGGCTCTTGGGTTCCTGATAAAGAACTAAGTTCACTACTCACATGATACACCCAATGGACCAGACATCCACTTCAAAGCTATGACCCTTCTTACTTAGCACCTCAGGGGCTATGTAATTGGGTGTTCCACAGAGGGTCCTCTTCCGTTCACCATCATATTCTACTCTGGTTGCTAATCCAAAATCCCCTGTAATAAGAGTAATAAGAAAATCATTCTTCTTTCCAGGAATCTAGATTGAGTTGATCCATAGGTCCATTTAAGTTGTTACTGAAGCCTACTTCTGGCACTTAGTAGCCTAGGAGACCCTTTCAACAAAGTTGTCCCCATTGTGGCCTATAGGTTAAAATATAATTTTTCCATTTCATCTCCCCAGATTGGGGCAAAGTTATGAGAGAGAATTATCTCCCCTGCCTCATCCCACTGTGTGTGTGTGTGTGTGTGTGTGTGTGTGTGTGTGTGTGTGTTGGGGGGGAGGGGAGGAAGGGGATGAAGAGGAGAGGAATTATATCCTCCCTTGTATAATAGATGCCTGTCTCCAATTTTTTTTGAAATATGATCTAGATTTCCTTTTGGTTTCCACAGTAAATCCAGGACCATGTCTTTTCCCTCTGGTTCCCCAGTTCTACTGTGCAAAAGAAACAAAGAAAAGCATGTTTATTGATTATTTCTATACTATCCTTTTAGCTACCAACTTGTGGCTGCCCTCAACCTCCCATCTCCCACCTCCCACTTCCATCCTCCTTTTCTTATAAATATGGAGCTGTATGATAAATGTGGAACAATGTTACATGTTAAACCTACATTGGATTGTTCGCTGTCTAGGAGAAAGGAGTGGGGAGGGAAAGAGGGAGAAAAATTTAGAACACAAGGTTTTGCAAGCATGAATGTTAAAAACTATCTTTGCATGTATTTTGAAACTAAAAAAGCTATTATTTAAAAAAAAAAAATCATGGAGCTGTGCAAGGGAAGTTATGATTCTGGGCAAATCCTGCAAGTATTTCAGAATTAAATCTTCCCCAATGAGGTTGTACATTTAAGCACAGCTACTTACTTCAGGCAAGAGGAGTTACTTAACAGTTAAAACAGAAGCCTATAAAACTGTACTAGCCCTTGGAAAAGGCTAATCCCACAGAAAGAGGTGGTCACTTATTCCCAAGTTCTTTTGCAAAAGGGTCCTGGGCAGCCACAAAGCATATTCATCATGCAGTTGTATCCACTTCTGAAATTCTCGTCTTCCTGGACAAAATCCCAGCCTGGCTAAGGATTATGAGGGGGTTCCCAGTCTTACCTATCTTCACCTCCATTTCATCATTGAGGAAAAGGTTACCCAACTTGAGATCTCTATGAATAACTTTATTTTCGTGGAGATACTGACAGCCCAGAACAATTTGGCGAAGGTAGTACCTGGCCTCGGGCTCGGTCACTGCTTTCCTTCTTTTATGAAGCTCCAGCAGGGACTGTGGGAGGCAGCGAGAAGAGACAAGCGGCGAGTTAAAGGGTGTCGGAGCTCTCAGGGCAGGAGGGGGAGGCCTGGGTGTAGGCCTCTTCTCAAGCCTCGGGGGAGAAGATGGGGGAGCGGAGAGCTGCTCCTCCGTAACCCTGCTTAAGGAAGGACTCCCAAGTGGCCCTTTGCTCACTCCCCAGAGGGCCGGGTGCTTGGAGGCACTTGCAAGATGCAGACTGAAGCCCGGACGGAGCGTTGGGCCAGCCCCAACCCCCCACACCCGATCATGCCCCCGCTGGCCCTACGGGGCCCGCTGGGGGGGAGGCAGGAAGAAAGCGCGCCCCACCCCCACCCCCTCGCTTCCAGCGGGCCCTCTCCCCGCTGCGCCGGGGGCAGCCCGGACACCAACGTCCGTCTCCCCGACGGCCCAGCCCCGGGAGTGCTCACCCGCCTCCGGCACAGCTCCAGCACCACGAACACGAAGTCGCTGTCCTCGAAGAAGCCGTGGAAGCCGACGACGTGCTGGTGGACGAGGCTCTTGTGGATGTTGATCTCCATGGACATCTTCTCCTTCTGGTGCGGCTTCAGCAGCAGCGACTTGGGCACGATCTTGCCGGCAAACACCTCCTTGCTCTCCAGGTCCGAGAGCTCGAAGCACTTGGCGAAGCCGCCCTTGCCCAGGAAACGGCCCCGCAGGTAGCGCCTCCGGGTGCGCGGGTCCACCAGCACCTCGGGGATCTCCGGGGTGGCCGCGGGAGGGACGGTCGCGGCCCCGCCGCCGGCCCCGGCCCCGCCGACACCGACGCCAGGCGCCGGCTTGCCCCGGGGCTCCGAGGGGCCCACGCCGGGCGGCCGCAAGGGCAGCTTCCCGGGCGCCGCGTTCATGGTGCCGCCGCCGCTCCCTGCTCCGCCGGCTGCCGCTTCCCCGCTGCCTGGACGTGCCCGGGCGCAGGCCCGAGGCTCTGGCTCGGCTCCGGTCCGGTTCCGGCTCGCCGCGGCTCCGCTCGGATCCACTCCGCTCCGACCAGCCTCCAGCGGCGCGGCTGCAGGGTCAGCGCAGATAGCCCAGAATTCAAACCCAGCGCCGGGAACGTTACCGAGCGGTCCGCGCCGCCGATTGGCTGCAGCGATTTAAAATCCAAACCCGCCCACCGCGGGGCACTCTGGGAGAGCCTTAGCCTCCGCCACCCCCACCCCACCCCCAGTCCCGGCCCCACCGCCGAAGCCAGCCGAGCTTTCAACAAACTTTATTGACAGCGGTTGGGAGCTGACAAGTTGGGTCTTAAGGTCTAAGTAGAGATTATTACCCACAGGGGAAAGGATGGAAAAGCAAGACGGGAAGCGATCGGCGGCAGTCATTGCCCTGGAAAGAAATACTGAGCAGGAAATAGAATGTTGGTCGGGAACTCTCTGGGAGCCGCGTGTCGTTACTCTAATCCGTAATCAAACAATTTAGCGTCACCACATGTTCACCCAGCCTTTGCTTGAAGATGGGTATAAGTGCGTACATTTGCATACGTATATTTGTGTATGCACGTATGCATATATGTACGTATGCATATTTGCATATATTTGTGTGTGCACTGTTTGTTTGCGTATGTACATATGCGTGTGTACGTATGCATGTACATATGTGTAGTTATGTGCATGTGTGTGTGTAAGAGATGCTATCTATGGCCCTGAACGAGTCATTTAATTTTGTTTGTCTCAGTTTCTTCAAATGAGCTGGAGAAGAAAATGACAAACCAGTTCAAAAATTGGCAAAAAAAAAAAACCTAAAATGGGGTCACAGAGTCCGACCCGACCGAACCACGATACACGAATATACATATACTTTTGCCAAGTTCTATCTGCTGGAAAACTTTCCCTAAAATGGGAAGTAAATCTTCCTCTCCATAACTTTCACTGGCTCTAGTTCTGCCCTCTGGAGACAAGCAAAACAAGCTAATCCCTTTTTGACAAAACACTTATAAGCGGGATTTTCTGCTGTCCTCTGCTTGCTTCTCTGCCCGACCTCGCCCCAGTCTTTTCTTTGCCATTTTAAATATTCTCCAGTTCCTTGAATTCCTCCTTGTATGCCAGAGACTTCGGTTCTTTCCCTAACCTCTTCTCCTTTTTGAACCCTCCGCCGATTGTCTACGCCCTTCTTGCAATGTTGCCCCTGCATTTATGAACCTTCATGGAGTCCTTGATAACTCTAGGATTGGGTGTGCAATACTCAGGAATACTTACGGATACTGTGGAATACGTAGGGTCAGGTCAAATTGGTCTATATGCTGTTCCTGTTCTCTGGACTTCGGATTTCAGAGAGATTTCATATAAATTCATCCCACATACCTCGATGTCACCGTCTCTTCAGCTCTGACTTTTGTTTAGTTAAGTTCGAATAATGCTTCTTACTAGAAACCTTTTCTGATCTTCCCCCACTGCATCTCCTTTGTTACTAGTCTTTCCCTCCTTAAATTTTTAAGTTTTTATGCATAATTTAATCAGTGAGGTATTGAAATCAGCTTGTATTTGCTAGAAAGAAAGTCATTTGAAAATTTGATTTTTAGACTTTAAAAAAATGATGAAAATAATCCATATTAGAATCGAAAAGTTCATCATACAATCCCATCATACAATCATGATGAAAAATGCTATCCACCTCAAGAAAAAGAACTGATGGTATCTGATAAAGACTGAAGCAAGCTATTTTTCATTTTCTTTCCTTCTTTTCTTTTTCTTTTTTGGCTCAAGTTTTCTTCCACAAAATGACTAATGCGGAAATAAGGTTTTTTTTGTTTTGTTATTTAATAGCCTTTTATTTACAGGTTATATGTATGAGTAACTTTACAGCATTAACAATTGCCAAACCTCTTGTTCCAATTTTTCACCTCTTACCCTCCACCCCCTCCCCCAGATGGCAGGATGACCAATAGATGTTAAATATATTAAAATATAAATTAGATACACAATAAGTATACATGATCAAAACGTTATTTTGCTGTACAAAAAGAATCAGACTCTGAAATATTGTACAATTAGCTTGTGAAGGAAATCAAAAATGCAGGTGGGCATAAATATAGGGATTGGGAGTTCAATGCATTGGTTTTTAGTCATCTCCCAGAGTTCTTTCTCTGGGCGTAGCTGGTTCAGTTCATTACTGCTCCATTGGAAATGATTTGGTTGATCTCGTTGCTGAGGATGGCCAGGTCCATCAGAACTGGTCATCATATAGTATTGTTGTTGAAGTATATAATGATCTCCTGGTCCTGCTCAGGAAATAAGTTTTATATGATTACACATGTATATAGCCTATATCAATTTGTCTACTGTCTCAGGGAGAAGAGGGGAGGAGGGAAAGATAAAACTTGGAACTCAAAACTTTAAAAAAAAAAAAAAAACTAAAAATTGTTTTTACATATAATTGGGGGGAATTAGTGTATTTGAATATTTTTAAATGTCATGATTACATTTTTCTAGAGAGCTAGTTGTTGAACATTTACCAGCACTCTGCTGAATCTTCTTGAAAGCAGAGAATGTTTATTATTTTTTCTTCTGATTTCCATCCAAATAATTATGTTGTTTTCTACAGACATATTTTGTATTTGCCTTGCACACTTGTATACATCATGTATATCTTCCCAGTATATTGTCTTGGTATAGTACTTAGCAGATGATAAGGTACGTAAATTTTTTTGTGGACTGATTGTAGGAGAGTTGGAGAACAACTTTCCACAGAAAGTAAGGGACCATCATTTCTCAAAATATGAAGAATTGAATCAAATTTATAAGAATGGAAGATATTCCCAATGAAAAATAACCAAAGGATAAGAACAGGCAGTTTTCAGATGAAGAAATTAAAGATATCTCTAGTCACATGAAGAAATGTTCTAAATTCACTTTTGATTAAATAAATGCAACTCTAAGAAGAAACAACTCTAAGGTGCCCCCTCATATCTTTCAGATTGTCTAAAATGACAGAAAAGATAAGGACAAAAATTAGAAATGATGTGGGGAAATTGGGACACTAATGCACTATTGGTGTGAACTGTTGTGAACTATTGGTGTGAACTATTGGTGTGAACTGATCCAGCCATTTTGGAGAACAATTTAGAACTATTTCCAAAAAGCAACCACCCTTTGATACAGCAATACCACTATTAGATCTAATTCCCAAAGAGCATATAAAATGCAAAAACTATTTGTATCAGTTCTTTTTTGGGTGGCAAAAAAAAATTAGAAATTGAGGGGATGGGCATCATTTGGGGAATGGCTGAACAAGTTGTGATATACGAATATAATGAAATAGTATTGTTCTATAACAAATGAGGAGCAGCTAAATTTGAGAAAAACTGGAAGAACTTATATGAACTGATACAAAGTAAAGTGAACAGAACTAGGAGAACATTGTAACAGCAACACTGTGTGATAATCAACTATGAATGATTTAGCTCTTCTAAGCAATATAATGATACAAAACAATTTATAAAGGACAGAAAATTCTGTCCACATCCAGAGAAGGAATTGATGGTGTCTGAATGCAGATTAAAACATATTATTTTTCACTTTATTTTTTTCATGATTTTTTTGATTCTGTTTCTTCTTTTATAGTATGATTAATATGAAAATATGTTTTACATGACAGCAAATATGAAACATATCAAACTGCTAGGCATCCTTTTTTTCCCAAAATTTTCTTATTTTTTTATTTTCAAAACATCTGCATGGATAATTTTTTCAACATTGACCCTTGCATAGCCTTGTGTTTCAGATTTTCCCCTCCTTCCCTCACCCTCTCCCCTAAATGGTAAGCAATCCAATATATGTTATACATGTTTAAATATTTTTACACATAAATATATGTAAATATATTTATACAATTCTCTTGTTGGACAAGAAAAATTAGATCAAAAAGGAAAGTAAGTAAAAAAAATGCAAGCAAACAACATCAAAAAGAGTGAGAATGTTTTGTTGTGATCCACATTCAGTAAACACAGTCCTCTCTGAGTGTAGCTGGCTCTCTTCATCACAAGATCATTGGAACTGGCATCATTCATCTCATCGTTGGAAAGAGTCACATTCAATTAGAATTGATTGTCGTATAATATTGATGTTGCCGTGTATAATGATTTTTTGATTCTGCTCATTTCACTTCACATCAGTTCATGTAAGTCTCTCCAGGCCTCTCTAAAATCATCCTCCTGATCATTTCTTATAGAACAATAATATTCCATAATGTTCATATACCATAACTTACTCAACCATTCTCCAACTGATGGTCATCCACTCAGTTTCCAGTTTCTTGCCACTATAAAAAGTGCTGCCACAAACATTTTTTTGCTAGCCATCCTTAAAGAGGGAAAAAGATAGAAAGGAAGGGAGAAAATTTGAAATCAAAACTTTATAAAAAATAAATGTAAAAATATGGGAAATGTTTAAAAGGATTGCACATATTTAACCTATATCAGATTATTTGCTGTCTTGGGGAAGGGGAAGGTAAGGGAGAGAGGGAGAAAAATTTAGAACACAAAGTTTTACAAAAATGAATGTTGAAAGCTATCTTTACATGTATTTGGGGGAAAAAAATTACTATTGGAAAAAAATGTTAAAAAGAAAGTAAAGGACCAATAATATGTGGAAAAACATTAAAGATCTAGACACTCCTAGTATCCAAGGAAGAATAAGTTTATATATATATATATATATATATATATATATATATATATATATATATATATATAATTGGGAGGGACAAAGTCATTTTCCTCTAGCACTCAGAAAATTGTCTTTATATCAAGTGTCCCTTGAAAGATGGTCCATCAAGTGGATATCTTCAACAAAGAGAAGATCTAATTCAATTCCAGTTGATCAATGATGGACAAAAGCAACTACACCCAAAGAAAGAATACTGGGAAATGAGTGTAAACTGTTTGCATTTTTGTTTTTCTTCCCAGGTTATTTTTACCTTCTGAATCCAATTCTTCCTGGGCAACAAGAGAACTGTACTTTTCTGCACACATATATTGTATTTAGGAAATGCTGTGACATATTTAACATGTATAAGACTGCTTGCCATCTAGGGGAGGGGATGGAGAGAGGGAAGGGAAAAGTCGGAACAGAAGTGCGTGCAAGGGATAATGTTGTAAAAAAAATTACCCAGGCATATGTTCTGTCAATAAAAAGTTACAATTAAAAAAAAAAAAAAAGATAGTCCATCATTCAAAACTCAGCTTTATGTATCCTAGAATTCTTAAAAAAGATAGGAGAGATGAATTGGGGTGGGGCTGAATAGAGTGAGGACTTCAAGAGAAGGACAAAGGATATCTAGAAATATCAAAGATGGAGTGTGCCTCAAAACACAGAGAGAGGAATTGTCTCAAGGATGGCTCTCTTCTCTGAGACCAGAGGTCAATACCTTGAAGCCAATCTTGCTCAGAGAACTGTTTTTTTTTTTTTTTTTTAATACCCTTTTATTTACAGGTTATATGTACGGGTAACTTTACAGCATTGACAATTGCCGAACCTCTTGTTCCAATTTTTCCCTTCCTTCTCCCACCCTCCCTAGATGGCAGGATGACTAGTAGATGTTAAATATATTAAAGTATAAATTAGATACACAATAAGTATACATGACCAAACCATTATTTTGCTGTACAAAAAGAATCGGGCTTTGAAATATTGTACAATTAGCCTGTGAAGGAAATCAAAAATGCAGGTGGGCAAAAATAAAGGGATTGGGAATTCAATGTAATGGTTTTTAATCATCTCCCAGAGTTCTTTTGCTGGGTGTAACTGTTTCAGTTCATTACTGCTCCATTGCAACTGATTTGGTTTATCTCATTGCTGAGGATGGCCAGGTCCATCAGTATTGGTCATCATATAGTATTGTTGTTGAAGTATATAATGATCTCCTGGCCCTGCTCGGTTCACTCAGCATCATTTCGTGTAAGTCTCTCCAGGCCTTTTTGAAATCATCCTGTTGGTCATCGCTTACCGAACAATAATATTCTATAATATTCATATACCACAATTTATTCAGCCATTTTCCAATTGATGGGCATCCACTCAGTTTCCAGTTTCTGGCCACTACAAAGAGGGCTGCCACAAACATTCGTGCACATACAGGTCCCTTTCCCTTCTTTATGATCTCTTTGGGATATAAGCCCAGTAGTAACACTGCTGGATCAAAGGATATGCACAGTTTGATAATTTTTTGTTGCTCAAAAAATTGTGTTGAGTCTTCAACACATTAGTGAATTGAATATTTCAGATGGAATGGCTATTTTATCTGATCTCTCCATCCTGTATATCTGCTTTTGATTTTTATTTATTTAAGTTATTTTATTCATTTTTATGTATTTCCATATGATTCATGTTGGAAGAGAAAAATCTGAACAAAAGGGGAAAAACTAGAAGAAAAAAATGGTATGCTTCAATCTGCATTCAATCTCCATCATTCTCTCTCTGGGTGCAGATGGCATTTTTCATCCAAAGTTCATTGGAATTGCCTTGGATCAGTTACTTGCTGAGAAAAGTCAAGTCTATCAGAGTTGTCATCATACAATCTTGCTGTTGTTATGTAAAATGTTTTCCTGATTCTTCTACTTCACTTAGCATTAAGTCTTTCCAGATTTTTCTGAAATCAGCCTAAAAATTTCTTATAGAACAATAATATTCCATTACATTCATATACCATAACTTATTCAGCCATTTCCCAATTGATGGGCATCCACACATTTTCCAATTCGTTGAAACAAAAAAAAATAGCTAAGAAAAATTTTTGCACATATGGATGCTTTTCCCTTTTTAATATCTTTGGGATACACACCCAGTAGTGGCACTGCTGAATCAAAGAATACGCACCATTTTATAGCCCTTGAGCATAGTTCTAAATTGGACTCCAGAACAATTGGATTAGTTCACAACTCCACCAACAATGTATTAGTGTCCCAGTTTTTTCACATCCCCTCCAACAGTTGTCATTATCTTTTTCTATCATCTTAGGCAATCTGACAGTTGTGAAGTAGTTTTGCAGAGATGCTTTAATTTGCACTTTTATTGCTTTTAATAATATTTTATTTTCCCAAATACATACAAAGATAGTTTTCAACATTCACCTCTGCAAAACTTTATGTTACAAATTTTTCTTCCTCTTCCCTTTTTGCTCTTCCCCAAAACAGCAAGCAATCTGTTATAAGTTAACCATGTACAATTTTTCTGAACATATTTCCATATTCAGCAGGCTGTGTAAAAATTAAATGGGGGAAAAATGCAAGAAAGAAAAAATTCAAATAAACAAACAGCAACAGAAAAAAAGTGAAAATATCATGCTTTGATCCACATTCAGTCTCCATAGTCTCTCTCTGGGCTAGAACGACACTTTCTATCACAAGTCTACTGGAATTGCCTTGAATCACAGCATTGTTGAAAAGAGTCAAGTCCATCACAGCTGATAACCACATAATCTTGTTATTGTGTTCAATTTTTCTCTTGGTTCTGCTCACTTCACTCAGCATCAATTCATGTAAATCTTCCCAGGCTTTTCTGAAATCAACCTGTTAATCATTTCTTATAGAATAATAACATTCCATAACATTCATGTACCATAACTTATTCAGCCATTCTCCCACTGATGGGTATTCATTCAATTTCTAGTTCCTTGCCACTACAAAAAGATCTATTACAAATATTTTGGTATATGTAGGTCCTTTCCCCTCTTTTATGTTCTCTTTGGGATACAAACCCAGTAAAGACATTGCTAGGTCAAGGGGCATGGGCAGTTTGATAGTCCTTTGAGCATAGTTTCAAACTGCTCTCCAGAATAATTGGATCATTTCACAACTCCACCAACAGTACATTAGTGTCCCACTTTTCCTACATCCCCAGCATCATTTATCATTATATTTTCCTGTCATCTTAGTCAATTTGAGAGATGAGATAATACCTCAGAGTTGTCTTGATATGCATTTCTCTAATCATTAGTGATTTAGAGCACTTTTTCATATGACTAAAAATGGCTTTAATTTCTTCATCTGAAAATTGTCTGTTCATATCCTTTGACCACTTATCAATTGGGGAATGACATATTCTTATAAATTTAACTTAGTTCTCTCTGTGTAATAGAAATGAGGCCTTTATGAGAAACATTGGTTGTAAAAATAGTTTCCCAGTTTTCTGCTTCCCTTCTAATCTTGGCTGCATTGGTTTGTTTGTACAAAACCTTTTTAATTTAATGTAATCAAAATTGTCCATTTTGCATTTCATAATATTCACTAATTCTTTGGCCATAAATTCCTTCCTTCTCCAAAGATCTGACAGGTAACTTTCCCTTACTCTCTTAATTCACTTATAGTATCACTGTTTTTGCCTAAATATGTACTTGTTTCAATCTTATCTTGGTATGGTATGAGATGTTGGTTTATGTTACTTTTTCTCTTACTAGTAAGTAGCACACTCTTATTTTCAAATCCTTTGTTAAAAATGTTCCCAATAATTTTTGTCAAATAATGAACTCTTATCTCAGAAGCTGGAGTCTTTTGATTTATCAAACAGTAGATTACATAGTCATTGACTATTGTGTCTTGTGTACCTAACCCAATTCTACTGGATCCACTCTATTTCTTACCCAGTATTGTAAGTTTTGATGACTGCCGCTTTATAATACAGTTTTAGGTCTGATATGGCTAGGCCACCTTCCTTTACATTTTTTTCATCAGTTCCCTTGATATTCTTGACCTTTTATTATTCCAGATGAATTTTGTTATTATTTTTTCTAGTTCTATACAATAATTTTTGGTAGTTTGATATAGCACTGAATAAGTAGACTAATTTAGGCAGAATTATAATTTTTATTATATTTCACCTACCCATAACTAAATATTTTTCCAATTGTTTAGATTTGACTTTATTTGTGTGAAAAGTGTTTTGTCATTGTGTTCATATAGTTCTTGGATTTGCTTGACAGGTAGACTCCCAGATATTTTATACTGTCTACAGGTATTTTAAATGGAATTTTTCTATCTTTTGCTGCTGGGCTTTGTTGATAACATATAGAAATACTGATGATTTGTGTGTTTTTATCCTGCAAGTTTGCTAAAGTTGTTAATTATTTCAAGTTATTGTTAGTTGATTTTCTAAAATTCTCTAAATATACCGTCATGTCATCTCTGCAAGAGTAATTATTTTGTTTCCCCATTACCTACTTTAATTACTAAAGCTAACATTTCTAGTACCATATTGAATAATATTGGTGATAATAAGCATGCTTGTTATATTCCTGATCTAATTGAGAATGCTTCTAGCTTCTCCCCATTATATATGCTTGCTGGTGATTTTTAGAAAGATGCTCCTTATCATTTTAAGGAAAATTCCATTTATTCCTGTGCTCTCTGGTGTTATTTTAATAGAAATGGGTGCTGTATTTTATCAAAAGTCTTTTCTGTCTTTATTGAGATAATAATATGATTTCTGTTAGTTTTGTTATTGATATGGTCAGTTATTCCAATAGTTTTCCCTGATATTGAACCAGCCCTGCAAATCCCATTAGGTAATGTTGTTGTAATCTCTTTGCTAATATTTTATTTTAAATTTTTTGCATTAATCTTTATTAGGGGAGATTGGTCTATAATTTTCTTTCTCTGTTTTGGCTCTTCCTGGCTTAGGTATCAGCACCATATTTGTGTCATAAAAGATATTTGGCAGGATTCCTTCTTTGCCTATTTTCCCAAATGTTTATATAGTATTACGATTAATTATTCTTTGAATGTTTGGTAAAATTCACTTGTAAATCCATCTGGCCCTGGAGATTTTTTCCTAAGGAATTCATTGATGACTTATTTAATTTATTTTTCTAAAACAGGGTTAAATATTTTATTTCCTCTTTTGTTAATCTGGGCAATTTATATTTTTGTAAATATTCATATTTATCTGATTCATTAAATTGTCAGGTTTGTTCACATACAGTTGAGCAAAATTGTTCCCAATTATTTAATTCCTTCTTCATTTTTGATAATACTCATTTGGTTTTCTTTTTTTTTCTTTAATCAAATTTACAAAAGATTTATATACTATGTTAGTTTTTTTATGAAATTAACTTAGTTTTATTTATTTGTTCAATAGTTTTCTTACTTTCAATTGTATTCATCTTTCAATTTTCAGAATTTCTGATTTGATTTTTAATTTTTTTATTTGTTCTTTTTTTTAAGCTTTTTTTAGTTGCATGCCTAATTCATTGATCTTCTCTTTCTCTATTTTATCCATGTAAGCATTTAGAGATATAAAATTTCCTCTAAGAATTGCTTTGGCCACATTACATAAATTTTGGTATTGTTTCATTACTGTCGTTCTCTTGGATGAAATTATTGATTGTTTTTAATGATTTGTTATTTGGCTCACTCATTCTTTATGATTAGATTTTTTGATTTCCAATCAGTTTTAGTCTATCTTTTCTTGGCTCTTCATTGCATTTAATTCTTATTTCATCATGATGTGAAAATGATACATTAACTATTTCTGCCTTTTTGCATTTGATTGCAAGTTTTTTTTTATGCCCCAATATATGTCAGTTTTTGTCTAGGGGTCATGTATTGCAGAAAAGGCATGTGCCTTTCTATCCCTATTCAGTTTTCTTCAGAGGTATATCATATCTAAGTTTTCTAAGGTTCTATTAACCTTAGAACTTCTTTCTTCTTAATTCTGAGGTTAGACTTATCTAGTTCTGAGAGGAGGAAGTTGTAATACCCCACTAATATAGTTTTGTTGTCTATATTTTCCTGTAACTGACCTAACTTGTATGCTATAACATTTGATGCATATATGTTTAGTATTGATAATTCTTTATTACCCATGGTACTTCTTAACAAGACATAGCTTCCTTCCTTTTCTCTTTTAAATACATCTATTTTTGTTTTTGCTTTGTCTGAGATCAGAATTGTTCCTCCTACTCTTTTTTTTTTTTTTTGCTTCAGAATATATTATTCTGCTCTAGCCTTTTACCTTTACCCTGTGTGTATCTCTCTCTTTAAAATGTATTTCTTGTAAAAAAATAACATATAATGTAGGATTCTGGTTTTTAATACAATCTGTTATCTGCTTCCATTTTATTAAAGAGTTCATCCCATTCACACTCCCAGTTATAATCATATTATGTTATAATCATAACATTCACAGTTATGATTACTAGCTGTATATTTCCCTCCATTCTATTTTCTCTCCTTTTTATACTTTTTTCTCTCTTTTCACCCTGTCCTTTTTCTGTAATATTCTCTTCTCTAAAGTATAATCGTTCTCTGTGAGCAGGTTTCTTGGGGGGCTTCTGGGAGCAGCCTTCGTTTCAGTTCAGAGTAATAATCACCTCAAATACAGCCAGCTATTAAAGTCCAGATCCTTTATTGTCTCCTTCAAAATAGTCCGATTAGCTTTCTTAGAGGCCTATCTCTCTCCTTGGTTCCGAGAGCTCTTGCTGCTAGTCCTTTGTCTCTTCCAGCTTCAGCCTCTAGCACCCTCTGAATGAGCTTCTCTGATTGTGAATCTCCTGAAGTCTCTAGTGGGCTTGTGGGAGTTTCTCCTTATATATGCTCTCTAAAGGTGTGAACTCTAATGTGTGAACTCTCTTAAAGGTATAAACTAAGTACATAAGCATTGTCTCTATCAATTCCAGTGACTTAGCACCTTGTTTCAAGGTCTGGCCCATAACATTTTTTACCATTGTTTTGTTTCTGATCATTCCCTTAATCTATCCTCCCCTCTAACACCCTTTCTCCCTTCTTTTACCCCTTTCTCCTATTATTTCTACCTTCCCTTCTATTTAGCCTCTCCCTTTTCTTTCCCCTTTCTTGCCTTTGATTTTTTAAAAATCCAAGTATTGCTCTTTATACTTGTCTCTTTTAAGTGTTACTTTATTAAAAGAGTTCTGGACTTTTGAGATTGTAGATCCTGACCCTGTCTTCCAAATGTAGTCTTACAAGTTTTGTCATCTGCAGATTTGATTAGCACACCATCTTTACTTTTATTCAAATCACTGAATAAAAATATTAAACAGACTAGGGCCAAGCAAAAAGTCTTTGGGCACTCCACTGGGCATCAAATAATTAATGACTTCTCTTTAAGCATAGATATTTGACAACTTCCAAAGCCATCTAATTGTGTAACTTGTCTAGCTCATATTACTCCTACAAGCATTACTCAGATTTTAACAAAATATACAAAATATATCCAGAATATTACCTAACCTTAGACTCAAAAGTAGATCACCATCTCAATTGGGATCAATTGACATCTACTTAAGTCAGTGGGCACACAAGAGGGATTCTAGTTGGTTCCACAAGAGGAACTAATTAGAAACTTCTAGACAAGATAATTTATATTTTTTCCATACTCCTAACTGATCTTATCTTTATCTAAACAAGATATTCAGACACTGCCAGGCTGAAGGAAGGATTTAACTTGTAGAATAAGCCCCTTTAGTCATGAGTTTCTTAACTCCTAGTGTTACTTATTCAATTTCTAGAAAAGAAAGGAATTACAGTTTAGCATCTATAATGGCCTTGTGAAATAACTTAGCTAATTGTAATATTGATATATTTAGGAAATTAAAAAAACAGGCTGAAAATTTTTAAACTTAATTTTATATTTGACATATATAATTTATAATTATCTACTAAGGAATTAATAAAACATTTTTATAAGAAAATAATCAATCATAAGTAAATTTATTTAAAAGTTGCCATATTAACTTCAATTGTAACAAAAGGTTCAGGGATGGGATGTATAAATACATTGGGTAATCAATTTCAAAACAGTGCATATCAAATAAGTTGTTTATAAGGAAACATGTTTGCACTTCAAAATATAATCAGTAACCTGGTAGTAATTCCCAATTAAACAATAAGGTCAAACAAAATTTACTTTCCCCATTTAGATAACACAAGACATTCCATAAATTACTTTTCTCTAAGGAAATTGACTGAACCAAAATTCTTTCCTTCAAAACAAAGATGAAGTTGTTTCTGACTCAACCTTTTTATAAATTTTTATTTTTTATATATTTTTTATATTATATAATTAATAGGATAACAACTTCATCCCATAAGCTGTTAGATAAATATCCAATTATTCTTATGTTATTTTGAAACATTTAAGACTTCATTTTATGTATACATATATTAGATTTAACATATATTTTAATATATTTAACATGTATTGGACTACCTGACATCTAGGGAAGGGGGGGGGAAGGAGGGAAAAATTTGGAACAGAAAGTTTTACAAGGGTCAATGTTGAAAAATTATCCATGATGCGGGAAAACTGGGACATTGATGCATTGTTGGTGGAGTTGTGAACGAATCCAACCATTCTATAGAGTAGTTTGGAACTATGCTCAAAAAGTTATCAAACTGTGCATACCCTTTGATCCAGCAGTGTTACTACTGGGTTTATATCCCAAAGAGATACTAAAGAAGGGAAAGGGACCTGTATGTGCACGAATGTTTGTGGCAGCCCTCTTTGTAGTGGCTAGAAACTGGAAACTGAGTGGATGCCCATCAGTTGGAGAATGGCTGAATAAATTGTGGTATATGAATATTATGGAATATTATTGTTCTGTAAGAAATGACCAACAGGATGATTTCAGAAAGGCCTGGAGAGACTTACACGAAATGATGCTGAGTGAAATGAGCAGGACCAGAAGATTATTATATATTTCAACAACAATACTATATGATGACCAGTTCTGATGGACCTGGCCATCCTCAGCAATGAGATCAACCAAATCATTTCCAATGGAGCAGTAATGAACTGAACCAGCTATGCCCAGAGAAAGAACTCTGGGTGATGACTAAAAACCATTACATTGAATTCCTAATCCCTGTACTTATGCCCACCTGCATTTTTGATTTCCTTCACAAGCTAATTGTACAATATTTCAGAGTCTGATTCTTTTTGTACAGCAAAATAACGGTTTGGTCATGTATAAAAAAAAAAAAAGAAAAAAAGAAAAATTATCCATGTATATGTTTTGTAAATAAAAAGCTTTAATAAAAAAAGATTTTATTTTATAGACAAATATCTTTAACTAGTATCAGGCAGATGACAAGACCAAATGTTCATTTACTTAGTTATTTAGAATATATAAAGGACTAAAATTCTAGGCTAAATGACTTAAATCTTATACTTTTATCTTATTATCATACCTCAGATGTGCTTCAGTAATAGCCTGAGATAAATATTTAATAGTGTGTTTACATTGATCACATCATGATTATAGAAATTTGCCATAAAAGGATAGGAACATGGCTTTAATAGAGGAAAGCTGCTTCCCTAACTTCATGTCAACCCCAGCCATATAGGTAAAGTCTGTCAAAGTGGAAATGTTTTGCTGAGAAACCAAGTCAGGAAAATCATAACTCAGTCCATGCCAAAATTCATTCTCTTAATCTTTTCCACCACTTTTCCATGGTGGTTTTAAAACACCAAAACCATGGTACCCATTACCATGGGTAATAAAGAATTATCAATACTAAACATATATGCATAAATGTTATAGCATACAAGTTAGGTCAGTTACAGGAAAATATAGACAACAAAACTATATTAGTGGGGTTTGCAACTTCCTCCTCTCAGAACTAGATAAGTCTAACCACAGAATTAAGAAGAAAGAAAATCCATGCAGAATTTTCTATCTGCAATTCATGGATGTCAATCCCATAGAGTCCTGGCATCATTGGCTTAATAACATTTCTTGATGATTATATCTGAAGTCAGCTACTTCCAATAATCATAGTTTTGGGTGGATTCAGTTATTAAAGACCACATATTAGTGAGAACAAGTATTGCCTATAGTCTCAGATTGAAAATGGGAAGAAAATCATCAAAAAAAAAATCACAATTTATTTTGTTCTTGTAAGAGATATTTGCTATGAGAGGGAAAAAACAGGGATATAAATCAATACTAGTCCTAAAGGCCTATGCTATTGGCTCAGAATGAATATAAGCAACCAAGAATATGGAAAAAGGTGAGCATATTTTTGGTATGGAGAAAATTAATTAAAAGAACCCAATCTTAGCTTTTCCCAGGTTACCTTCCCAACTTTATTCCCAAGGATAGATATCCCTTGGCCTTAGATTCAGATATAACTCTCATTGAGCTCCTGACATTTCTCTTGAAGAACTCATTTAGAGGTGACCAAGAACACATTAAATCTAAGAATGAAACTCAAAAAATATCTTTAGAGTCCAAAAAAGTTTCACCTCAAAAAGTAGTCTCATTAATCACAGTAAGGGCTGGACACTATTGTCAATATTCCCAAGTTGTTGCAATAAAAACAAATAAAATTCATCAAGTTGTAGCGATAAATAAAATTTATCAGACCTTCTAAAAAATCACACAAAAATTTTTGTTTACTATTCCTTTCTGTTAGTATTTGTCTTTCTCAAAAACAGCTTAAAATTTGTCTTGATATAAAGAGATAATCATTAGACTTTTACGAAGTAGTATAGCTGAAAACATTTAAACTGACAAAATCTCTCTCTTATTCAACCTTTATTGTTAGTTAAGGCTAAGGTAGTTAAAATGTCATTTCAGTATAGATCATTACAGATATAACTTCATAATTCATAATAGCCTTATATTATAAATTCACAATTACCATAAATTCCTAATTACCACCTCTGTCATCAAAAAGTGTTCACAATATAGGAAAGGATTCAGTTTTCTAAGTGAAGCAATACCAAAGATATGTCCAATTAGACTGGTCTTATTATAGTAACTCCTAATAGCTTAACCAATAATCTTACAATTTTTTATAAATGATAGCTGATTTTAGATGAAATTTCCTCTTTAAAATAGGCAAATACTTTCAGAATATTAACACTTTGCAAATACTTTCTTTTCCTTTAATAGTTCTGCTAGATTAGAAAGAAATTGTGATCCTAAATAATATATAAGTACAATTGTTGGGGTTCAGTGGGACTCCAAAATATTGGGATTCTGGATGGGGGTTGCAGGTAAAATAACTTCATGGACTTGGGATCAACATGATTGGTGAGGTTTGATAACGAGAGCTAACAATAACACCATTTCTTCTTTTATAAAACTAAGAAGTGCTCATTTTTTGTATCCAGATGTGAGATAGCAGACCAGACTTTTAGATGACAAACCAGACATCCTTGAAGGATAGCTTAGTGGAATAAAAATATCAGATGCAATTCCCTTTCTTTCACACATGTTCTCCAATGTTGTACCACATGATTCCTCAATATTCTTAAGGTCGGTTAGCCTGGAGTTTCTTGAAAAGTTTTGGGATCTCTACTACTTTGGGATTTTCTATTACATCATTCCCCTTCAAACAGTTAGGACCAAATGGGACAAAAGTCTCATCTTTTGGAACTGCTTCAGGCTGATAAGGAGCAAAAGCCTGGCCCTGCCTAGTAGGTCTAGATTAAGGACAATAGATGTCTTACTTAATGGTAGTTCCAGCATCTGGGAGCTGTTGGGTTTTGGGATAGGGTAGTGGATGGTACCTGGTAGAACAAATAGTTGGAGGTGCATGGCTTGGAGCCCAAAAAAGATAGAGATCATTAGAAAGTTAAATAATATAGTAACAAGAAGATGATTAGACCAAATACTCATTTACTTCGTTGTTTAGGATTATTTTCACATTTTCAATTTGAATTTTTTCAACTGAATATTTTCAATTTGAAAATAGCAAAATTTTACATACTTATATTGTGCTCATATCTGCTATTGACCACTTGCTCTAATTACAGATATTTGCTGTAAGAGGAAAAAGCAGGGACCTAATTATAATAGCATCAAATTGGTCCTTCGGGCTTAAGCCTAAAGGCACCTATATGGTAGGATAAAACATCTTTAGTTCTGTTTGATTTCAGGTAAAAGTTACATTTGACAATTGCATTTCACAGTCAGACCCAGGAATAATCAGGTAAAAAACATTCCTGTTCAAAGGAACACAATTGGGAAACTGAGACAGAAGGATTCCACCTTAAGCAAAGCCTGGGGCTCTTGCCCAGAAACAGACCATCACCAGTAACAGTTCAGGATCACATCTCAATACACCATGAAAATAAAAATAACTATTAATGTACCAAGACTCACATACATAAGAGATTTCATTTAACATCTTTCATTTGTTTTTTTCCTCTGCTTCTTCTTCTTGAGTTTAAATTCATCCTGGTATAAAGAGCAATCATTATTCCTAATTATACTTAAACTTGTACATCTTCAGCAAGCCAACTTCATTGTTTAAGAACCCAATTACTCAAACTATTTTATTTCCTAGGGCTGATGACCTTGTTAACTCCAAAAGTTTCAAGAAATCTGACAAGTTCACAAGTTAATTCACAGCCCAAAGAAGGGGCTGAATTTGCTGTTCCTGCCTGACCACCCCATCTATCCTTAGGGCTTTTGTGGGCTGTGCCCTTTGCCACCTCCCCCAACTCTGTGAAGAGGGAAGGAAGCTGCCAACCCTTATACCCCAAGCAGAGCCAATTCAGATAAAATTTTCATCTCATCCCTTCCTTTCCACATACAGTAATTACAAGTTTTTGATATTAACATTAGTAATTATTCCAAATTACTTAATTAACAATCTTACAACTTTCACAAGTGATAACCAAATTGTTTCAGCTGTAACTTCCCCTTAAATTGGAAACAAAGCTGAAAACATTCAATTTCCTGAATAGTAAATGGTTAATTAGAGTTAACAAGGCTGTTAAAATAATGTATTTGGTTTTAAACTTTTCACATTCTTTTAGTTGTTCAGTTCATTCTCTAATAACATTCAGGTTACTGGATGACAAGCCAAATCTGGGTTTTATAACATCACAAAAAATACCATTACTTATCAACTCAGTATTTCCTGAGTTTCTTTACTCAATAGTGAACCCAATTTCCCAAGCTGTTGCAATTCTGGGAGTTCTCTAGAAGACTTGGACTTTCCCTCTCGTTCCCTTAAATAAGTTTTCCTTTTGTTTTAGGGAGAAAACAAGACAATTCTTAAAATTCAGATAAAACATAATGTGTCGCATGGATAGGAGTCTCATATAAATTATAATCAAATTTCTAATTTTAACACACACATCAAATTTTAAAGTTAGATTAAAATTAACCAGTACTTTAGTTTGTGAGATTCCCTAATTCCAATCAAACTCAATTTTTTGTTTGGTTATTTCCCAATTCACACATACTTTTTCTATTTTTGTGAGCCAGGAAAGGGTTAAGAGCAGGGTTTTTAATGTCAATATTCAGTCCCTCACCTTAAAGTTTTCAAAATACAGTTCTCAAGACATTCTCCTGAATCCTGCAAATACAGGTTGGTTTACTACAAGAGTTTTTTAAGTGACAGCAAACTTCTTTTCTGTTTTCCCAAAGTTTCCAAACTTCTCAAATACCTTTCAATCATGTTCCTGTTTCTCATGCTTAAACTTTCTCACTTCCCTTTCTATATATATATATATTGGTGAACTTTGATTAAAGCCTCTTTAAAACTGCACATGTCTTATTTCTATCTTATTTTGATCCAACACTTCTCCCACCTTCTTCTATTTGCTTTAACCATCATATCTCAAATGATCTTTACTGCAATGAGTATACTGTCTCTCTCTCCTATCTATCATCCCTGTTCCAGTCAGGGAAGAAGAAAGGTATGGCGAGAAAGAGACTTTCTTTCCATGTCTGCCCTAAAACACCAAAACCATTAATCCTGTCAATTGCTTTGGAACCTTCTTAAACTTATTAATCCTATTTTTCCTTAAAATAAAATCTACAAACCAGTATCTCAAAACTTACTAAGATATTTCAGAAGGTGGTAAATTCTTGAAATTAGCCCCAAAGTCTTAGGAGTTCTTTTCTGCAATCTTAAAATGACTAATTGCCAAACTCTATGATTCATCACCTCCAGAAGCACTAAGATGTTTTTAGTGGTTCTACAAATTTAATTATCTAACTTTCTTTCTATAGACCAAACTTGGCAAGTATTAAACTCACAGAGAAAACATCTTACAGACTTTTCCTTTTTTCTTATAACCTAATCTGCCGTAGAAAGACTAAAATAGGAATTAGGAATAAGATAGGAATTCTAACTACAATTCTTAGAAGTTGTTCTTGCTAGCTGGATCTTATTTGTTTGTTTGTTTGTTTATTTATTTATTTTAATTAAAGGCGAAGCTGATTTCAGCACAGACAGATGAAAACACAAAAGAAAACTTACTACACAGACTAGTTGCTGATGAGGTCTCTGCCCCTTCTCAAAACTCTACAATGAGTTTGATGGGGTAGGGAATCCCACCCCCAAACTCAGAAATATTCTGAAAACCGATCCTCATGCAGAAATGGAACTATGGCCAGGACTTAGGGCACTGCCAGGAGTGAGATAGCAAACCTGGTTACCTTGTCTAGCATGCAAGAGCCAGTGACATTTCAAACACTGGAATGCTGCAGCTGAATGCACAGCTCAAACACAGAAACTGGGGTAAGGTTAACAGGGGGAAGGGAAAAAGAAGAGCAGAGAGAGGGAAGGGCTGGAGAGCAATACGGAAGGTTTTATACTGCCACTGGGGTAGGGGCTTTTACCCTTTTGGAGACCTTCCAAAAATAAAAACTCATGTCAGTGGTAATGCTGCAAGTGCTGGGGGGATCCAATGATTTCCAGAGAGGAGCATTGTGCACCCCACCCCCTGCCAGCTCCAGTGATTCCTGGCCTCCTAGCTGTGCTCTGCTCTGCAGCTACGTCTCAACTCTGAGGTCCTGAACTACTCATCCCTACATGAGTGTAAGTGTGCACACACACAGACACGCCCACACACTGACAAAGGAAAAAAACAAAAGCCAGGAGAAAATTCATCACCAGCACAGCAATTGTACGTTTAGATTCTTTCCTTAATTTTCCCCCTAAATAATACTTTTCCAGGAAACTACAGAAATGTTCTCTTTTCCCTACACAAGAAAATTTCCAGTTCTCTTTCCTCCTAATAAATATCAAATAATTTTATTTTCCTTTCTTTGTGCCTTTTCCAAAATGGACTGCCCCGTTTTCTTCTGTGTACGTCAGATACATGTGTTCAGGGTGGCTTGAATTTCACTCTGGAGGTGAGAAGGTTGCTGCCTGGTGCTATGCAGGGACCTGAGCAGTTGGGCCCATCTGGCTATAGTTTCAATCTCTTAAGGTAACAGAATCTAGTTCAGAGCACAAACATGAATGACACAGGCATTCTACAAACACAGAGACAGAATATCAGGATAAATACAAAGTGAGCAATTAAAATACTTAATTGATTCTCCATGATGTACAAAAGAAAATGAGTCTCTCTTTTTGAGATCATGTAGAACAAATTTGTTCCTGTTATTCAGGAGTCAGTCCTGAGGAATGTAAATGGACTGTCCCATCTCTGTTACAAGACATGGGTGATTCTGTTCCCATAACATGTCACTTCCAGTGGTCCTGGGAGTGAGAAATGTCAAGTGTTACTGAAAGGAGAAATATGCAACCAAAAGCGTAGAGGTCACTGATGACCCAACAAGCTTTCCTAAAAGCTTGGGATGTCCCAGCTATAGTACAGAGGGGGCTTGCTTACCTTGAGGATGAGGAGGACAAAGTCTCTAGACTTAGATCCCACCTCTGCCACCAAAAATACTGGAGTTCAGTAGGTCCCCAAAATATTGGGATTCTAGACTGGGGTTGCAGGTGTTTATAAAAAATTTGAAGGCTTAGACCAATTCCAAGTTAAGAGTTTTATTTTAATTATAATATTAATTAAAGCAGACTAAATTCCAAAAGAGGAAAATAACAAAGAAGTCCATTTTGGGGAGTCAAATAAAGTGGGCTCCAAATTAATTACCCATGAGTATTTTTTTAACCAATTCTCAATTAAAGAGGCAATTCAACTGAAAAAGACAATCGTGATTAGGTATTTACTGGTCCAATGAGGAAGAGTTTTGGGAACTGGGTAAAAAGGGTTCATGTTGGTACCAGGCTGTCCAGAAACTAACTCTTTGGACTATGAAAAACTTAATATTCAATGAATCCCACTCCTGTCACCATTAAATGTCAAACCCTAAAATAAATCAAAGATGTAAGTGGAAGAATAAAGCAACTTTGATTGCGATAATAAGGTAGCAAACTTGACACTCCCATGAGTATAGAGCATAATGGATTTCCCAAACCAGAAACCCATAAAAAAGAGGTCCTTATGGTCTAAGGAGGAGAGGGAAAAGGAGATAGTATGAAATAGCAAGTCCAGATCATGAGATGCCAGCCATCCTTGACAACCTGAGCAAGGAAAACTGCTTCCTTCTGGTTGTTTTGCCTTTTATGCCATGAATCCCTATGGAAAGGGTAAGGACATCAGGAGCTACTGTCTGATTAAAACTTATGAAGAAAAGTTATAGGGTGGGACTTAAGCTGTATTAATGCTAAGAGCCCTCAGAATACCTCTGTGAAGCTCCTGTCTAACTCCTAAGGTATATGAGGACTGAGAAGGACTGGAAATGATTCATTCCATCTTTGACCTTATATACTTTAGTATCATTACAGCATATGTATGAACTAGAGAACCATTACATCACCATACTAAGTACTAAGTATATATGTGAACTAGAAAACCATCATCTCAATTCCACTGAGTTAATATTTTGTTTAAAGTATACTTCTCCAGAGTTCCAGCCGTGACACAAGGTAGAAATGCAAGGACATCTGGAATCTGAACATTGCTAGAATGGTTAAGAGTTAATATTAATTTGATATTAAAAATTTTCTATCATGGAGTAGGGAGGAATAGATATAGAAATAAAGGTAATAGGATTAAGATTAAGATAAGATTAACAATAGCATTTTTAGACAATCACCCAATTCCTTTGCAGAGGTAAGAGATTCATGAGTGTGGTATACTGCAGATATTTTCAGACTTTTCTGACATATTAATTAGTTTTGCTTATTTTCCCACTCTTTCTTTCTTTTCTTCTTTAAAAATACCACTTGTTTATCAGGGATGATTTAGAGGAAAGAGGAAGAAAGGATCCTGGGAGAAATGCTGGTGACATAAAAAAACCAAAAGATATTAATTAAAATTTTTATTTAAAAAAAGAGTGGTAACTGAATAATCAGTGGTAAAACACAGAGTTAGGACTGAGGAAGGATGAAACAGATAAGCTGTTTTCAGAACAGTTAAAAATTAGATACACTATCACCCTACCCCCACCAGAAGCATTTAGATAGAAACCAGTGTTAGATAGAAACAGTATTTTAACCTTTATGAAACATTTCCCCCCACTTATTATTAATTTTAGAAGGGAAGCCTCAGAAGAATCCAAAGGTGGTTAAAAGAACAGAATTGTCTTTTGAGAACATATTCAAATGTTCTATAATGTATTTAGTCCATGGATATTTGTGTCTGACCTAAAAAGTGGAAATTTCTGAAAGCTGAAATGGGCTTTGATGCTTACAAGAACATAGATACATACAGCATACATCATTGTATATTTACAATGTGCTATTGCACTTGGTTTGACAAATGTTGAAAAAGTAATAGTAACTTGTGATAACTATTGTATATCTTTTATGATAATAATTCTGATAACCTTATGTAGTGTCTACTTTAAGAATGATTAACCCTGAAATAACTATGTTTCAGATCTACAAACAAGAGACCAGACTGGGAAATAAGAAGAGGAAATATGGATGGGTGGGGCCTTCCCTTCCCTTTGTAAATAGGAACAAATGGGCTTTAGTAATTAGATATGAATGTATGGCCAAAACAAAGACCCTGGTGATTTCCTATAAAGTTCATGAATTTATTTGGGGAAATTGCTTATACTTATTAGCTAGTAATATAACAACAAAAACTGTTCTCTTCTTCCTAAGCTTGAAAAAACATTCTTTAAACAATTTTAATCTCCAGACTTCTTCAGTCTTTGAAAGTAAAGGAGAAAGACACGAACAGTGATAACAGTGGCCTGTTTGTACATGTCCTTTTGCGGAGCTCTAGAAAGTTCCTATGTTCCTTTAGTGAAAAACTTGTAATGGTCATATAGCTAAAGTTTTACAATGGACTTTATACATATCATCTCATTTGCATCTCACAACAACTCTGTGAAGTAGGTGCTATTTTTCCCAGATGAGAGCAGTTCAGAAAAGCTAAACACCTGGTGGAACAGCTAATATGCATCAGAAGCAGGATTTGAACCTACCTCTTCCTAATTTACTCTACCATACCACTGTGCCTTATTAGGAAAGAATTTCTTCCTTTTTCTTAAAGGACTATAAACTTGTGTTCCACTTTATTTACCCTATTCTCTTCCTTCCTCAAAAAACTTTTAATGATGAACTTTTATTTCATATATTTGTACAGTGTTTAATTTAATCTTAGACAAAATTTGGAGAAGGAAATGGCAGATTACTCCAGAATCTTTGCCAAGAAAATCCCAAATGGAGCCAGACTTGACTGAAAAAAGAAAAGAAAAGAAAAGAAAAAAACACTGGACTGAACTAGGCAAAACTGATGAGCTATTGAAGATTTGAATCAGAAGTCTTGGTTCTAATACTTATTACTGTTACAAGTAATTTACATTTGAGTCCGTTTCCTTTTCTGTGATATAGATAAAGGCTCTTATACTGCTTGCCTTAAGGGGTGGCTCTGAGGAGCAAATGAAAAAGGGATCTAGTTAAGGAATGCCAATGATTTGTCTTCGAAAGAAAGCATTGTCCTTAGAGTCATGCACAGAAACTAACAAGCTGTATGACTCTGGGAATAAGCCTATTTCCTCAGCTGTAACATGGGAGTGATAGCACTTACCTCAATGTTATTGTGAGGATCTGAAGAAAGTAAATGTGCAGGAAGCATCTAGTAAACTTTAGCTCTATAATCAAACTTTAACGGAAGGAGGAGGGAACCCCTTTACTGTAATTAATAGAAATTTATTTACAAATATTTACACCCAACCTCACACAGTCCTGATTTAGAGGAACCAAATTTGTATACCAAATATAGAATGCATGCATGCAACAGTCAGTCCTTGCCCCTGAAGGGTTTACAACCTACAAGCTAAAACAATGAGGATGCTTAGGAACGTAGCAGCTGCCAGGGTATGTCGTAGATAGAAGAAAACAACTGTTAATGGTGTCCCTTGAAGATAACATGCCTGCTCCCGCACAAATGATTAAAGTTCCGGGCGTTGCAAACGGAGCGATTAAATGTAACCTTGACAGCTTACCATGGATGCTATTTTTTCTGAGATCTGTCACGTTAGGCACTTTCCACTGTATAGTCAAGGAAAGAGCTTCTCCTATACATAGAGTGATGGGATTGGAGCTGGAAGGAATCTTCGAGCCCCATCTTCTTCAAAGTGCCCCCCGATTTAAGTGCATGGAAGACGCCGGGTTTTTGTTTTTGGTTTTTACAGCTATTCTACCCCAAAGTAGAGTCCCAGTCTTCTGTGGGACCAGCGTCCCCACAACAGTCCAGCAGCCCACAATCTGCCAGTCTGCAGCTACAGGACTTTCGGGTTATTCATATTTGGCACCTCGTTTTCCACCCCGCCCATCCAAGAACAGGAACGCCGGCACGGGGGACACAACCCCACACCGACCTCACCACTCAGGGGCCAGCCAGTCTGAGTCCGGGTCTCACGGGGCCCAGCCAACAGCTCGACTGCGCCCCTAACCGAGCAGCTTCAGCCAGGTCTGGTTCGAGAGGATGAACCCAAGTGCCGGAGAGAACTGAGAAAGGGAAGGGCGCTAAGCCGGGCTTGCGCTTTCTCTCGCTGGGTTTGGGGCGCTCCGAGAAAGGGGAGCCGCGAGCGCTAAGACACGGCGCAGCTGTGGCGTTTGCGCATCACGGCTCGGGACTTGGAGACCGTCTCCGCCGCCGCGTCGGGAGCTCCCACTGGGAAAGTCTGGCGGCGACGGCGAAGCGCTGGGCTGAGGCGGCTGAGGTGGCAGGGCAGCTGCGCGAGCTGCAGGAGCTCCTGGAAGAGGCTCAGCACGTTCTCCCCTCGCTTGGCGGACGCCTCGAGGTAGATGCCGCCCCACTCGAGCTCCACGGCGGCGATCACAGCGTCGGGGAAGCTCCCGCTGGGCGCCAGGTCGCTTTTGTTGCCCACCACCACGATGGGCGGAGGGCTGGGCGCTTCCCCCTTGGTCTCCAGGATCTCGGCGCGCAGCCGCCGCACCTCCTGGAAGGACTCGGGTTCCTGAAGCGAGTAGACTAGGGCAAAGGCGTCCCCACGGCGGATGCCCAGCTGCCTCATAGCCGGGAACGAGTAGCTGCCGCTCGTGTCCATGATCTCCACGCGCACCTGCTGCGCGTCCAGTTCATACTCCAGACAGTGCAGCTCCTCCACCGTGCGCTTGTGCTGAGACTCAAACGTGTCAGCCAGGAAGCGCTGGATCAGCGCAGTCTTGCCCACGCCAGCCGCGCCAAAGAAAACCAGGCGCACGCTGGACTTGGGTTTGCTTGGGTTCAGGGCCATAGTATCGGAGGATGAGGGCTCCTATGAAGGACAGACCTGCACGAATAGTTGCGACACCAGAATCTATCTCAAAGCCAGGGAATCTCACAAAATTAAACCGCTCTTTTGACCGACTTTCCCTCACTAAAGTGTCTGACCCTTGCTATCCTGCTTTTATAATATGTGTTAGCCAATGAAGGCGGGGAGGGGAAAACCCAGACCGAAAACTGCTATTGGTTAAAAAAAAAATGCATACCTTTAAAAGATTCGCCTCTCCCACTTATTTCCTCCTCACCCCTCCCACTTACCTCCTCCCTTTCTTTCCTTTATTCTCACATGGTCACCTATGGTTTGGAGTTTCACTGATCCTAAAATGCTAAAAAGCTCCACCCACAGGGTTCCGAAGCCTTAATTCACTTGTCAGACTGGGTTGAAGACGGAGAGACTCGGTTATGGTCGAGTTCTCCAGTTTGGGGACCGACAATCTGGTTAAGTCAGGGAGCAGCGAAGACGATATATCTTTTTTTTTCTTTCTTGTTTTCTTTTTTTAAACAAATAAAGAAGCCAATATTTAGAAATTCGGAGAGGTAGATTTTCTATCGTAGTCCTACTAATTAAATCACGAAATTCAAAGACTACCCCTGCTATATCAGATGTAGGAAAGGTCCGCAAATTTCCTCCCCTGTAAACTTCTAGGGACAACAGAACTTAATGTTATTGCTTGTTCACGGAGATGTGTGTGTGTGTGTGTTTATAGCAGCTCAAGTGAACAATAAAATCTGTGTTCTGAGCTGCGCTTGGCATTAATGGAGATACAAGAAAAACAGTAACAAGATTTATAGAGCACCTGCACAGATGTCTCATTTAGTCCTGGGAACAACCTAGCTAGAAAAATACACCCAAATAAGTTTATTCCTTATGACTTGCAAAACTACCGGTTATAAATCTAACTTAAGTTTTGGCTTCCTTTTCCTTCTCCACAGTTATAAACTTAAACTCAAATGTTATTAGGAAAGTTTTATTATCTGGAAAGTCAATCTCCCAGAATGTATAAAGCATCCAGGCCCAGAGTTTATAGTTTCAAACAATATTTGCTTAATTGCCCTTGTTTCCAGTTAATTTTTTTATCTTTTTTTTAACATCATCTTCATTTTCGAATATGTCCTTCCTGTCCCCCCAGAAAGTTATTCCTTTCCAATTTATTTATAATGCACCCTTAAAAATCACCCTATCTCAAATTTGTAGCTATCACTTTAAAATATGGCCTCTTCATGACTTCATGCTTCTCCTTCACAAATAACCATCTGTTACATCTGTTGGTCCACCATGGATCTAAAAATGAAAGAAACTTTGGAGACTGTCTAATCCAACCTCCTCATATTATTATTATTATCTTTTTTTTGGAATGGGTGAAAAAAGCATTTATTAAGCACTTACTATATGCAAAAAATACAAAAGCCAAACAAGGTCCCTTCTCTAAAGCGTATTTAATACTCACTGGTCTCGGGGCAAGTAGGTGGCACAGTGGATAGAGCACCACCCCTGAAGTCAGAGGACCTGAGTTCAAATATGACTTCAGACACTTAACACTTCCTAGCTGTGTAACCCTGGGCAAGTCACTTAACCCCAATTGCCTCAGCAAAAAAATAGTAACAATAATACTCACTGGTCTGTCTTCATTTTGTCTACAACTCCAGAGGAGAGAAGTTTTATTCTGATTATCCTGTCAAGGGTTCTTAGTCATTCATCAAAGGCAGGGTCCCACTCATGTGATACCAGTTCTCTCTACTTTGTGATGGTTCTCATTGCCATCCTGGATTTCATTCGACTAGCTGGAAGACCAGTTTGACTAAAATAATAATTACCTTTATGTATAGTCAGCTTATGTTCTCTGAACCACCCGCCAGTGAATAGTAAATACTGAGCAATCCCTCTAGCAAGTATTTTATAATATCAAATACCCAGAAGGTAAAGAGGTTTTATTTCATTTGTCAGGTTCTCATGATAGTTATTTTGCTTTCCTCATCCTTTGTCTGGTCATTTCTCTGTAACTGTCTATCTTAAGTGTAAACATTCCCTTCTGGGGTGGGGTTCAAAGTTCATCCATCACAGCTTGCATTTGTTTAGTCAGCAAGGGAGTTACTAAGGTTTCCTTACCAAATCAAAGTTGCTTTTAATTGATAGTTTTGCTCTAAACTCTGGCAATTAGTGACAGAGAATAAGGAACAGTGGGAAAAGGCAGTTGTCTCCCTAAGTGAAGTTGAACAAATCACTTAATATCTCTAGACCTCAGTTCTTCATCTATTAAATGTGAAGTCTGCACTAGAGAGTCTCTGAAGTCTTTCCCAGCTATAATTCTTTTATCCAATGATCTCTTCTGGCTCTAAATTTATGATCCTATGACTGCTGCTTGAAGATGTCTGAATCCCCTTGTGAAAGGCCTTTATCCAGGCCATCCTACTCATCCTCATGCTGAATCCCAGCTGAGTCTGTGCCTTATTTGAGCCAGGATTCCTAGATCAAAGCACCAGTCACCTTGCCAACCCACTCTACTCTTAGTTGTAATTCTAATTTTATTGTCTCTTTATAGAGATTATCTTTAGTTTTCAATTTTTTGGTTACTCTGGAGTAGAATTGTCAACAATACATTTGGCAATTGAGTATCATTGCTGCATTCAATGATGCCATCAAACAGAGGTTACCATTTAGTGGCTTATGAACCCTTTGGGGGTTCGTGATAATACTTCAAGAGGTTTATCCTAAAAATTCTTTTATGGTTCCTAAAGCAATAAATAATTGTCAAAATGTTGCAAATAAAATTTTCCTTTATAACAAAAATATGTTCATTTTTGAAGCACTATAGGGTTTCTTTTTTCCTGCAGCTATTTGAAATTATCTTTATCACATGTATGACTGGTATTTGTGCAGTGATTATATCAAACTCTGCTTCTAACTAAACATTGTTTCTTTTTTTTCTTCTTTTTTAAATTAAAACTTTTTATTTTCAAAACATAGATAATTTTTATAATTTTATAATTTTTATTTTCAAAACATGGATAATTTTTCAACATTGACCCTTGTAAAAACTTGTGTTTCAAATTTTCCTCTCTTTCCCTCCACCCTCTCCCCTAAATGGCAAGTAATATAACCTATAAATATCTTGTTTCTTAACCTGCCATCATATTATTTTCAAACTGCTACAAGAGTTCGACTTTAGACTATAAACCAATTCCTAGAGTTTAATCAGATGCATGCACATAACTTCATTTGTCTACTATACACTACACCAGAGTAGTTCTCTCATTCCCTTCTTTTATCCTGTAATTTTACCTTATTAGCTATGTGATAAAATGATTTAAAAAATTATACATTTTTAAAATTAAATAGTAGCTTTTAATTTACAACATTCATCCTTGCAAAATCTTGTGTTCCAAATTTTTCTTCCTTCCTTCCCCCTACTCCCTCTTCTAGACAGCAAGTAATCCAATATATATTATACATGTGCAATTCTTCTACACATATTTCCACATTTACCTTGACGCATAAGAAAAAATTAGATCAAAACGGAAAAAAAAAAAATTAGGAAAAAGACAAAAAGCAAGCAAACAACAAAAAGGGTGAAAAAACTATGTTTTGATCCACATTCAGTCCCTATAATCCTCTTCTAAATGCAGATGGCTCTCTCCATCACAAATCTATTGGGAATTTGTCTGAATCACCTCATTGCTGAAAAGAGCCAACTCCATCAGAACTGATCTTGTTGTTGCTGTGTATAAATGTTCTCTTGGTTCTATTCACTTTTAGCATCAATTCATGTAAATCTCTCCAGGCCTCTCTGAAATCATCCTGCTGGTCATTTCTTATAAACATTACATTCATATATCATCACTTATTCAGCCATTCCCCAATTGATGCGCATCCACTCAGTTTCTAGTTTCTTGCCTCTACAAAAAGGGCTGCCACAAACATTTTGGCACATGTGGGCCCTTTTCTCTTCTTTGTGATACAGGCCAAGTAAAGACACTGCTGGATCAAAAGGCACAGTTTGATGGCCCTTTGGGCATAGTTCCAAATTGCTCTCCAGAATGGTTGATTCATTCCACAACTCCATCAACAATTTATCAGTGTCTCAGTTTTCCCACATCCCCTCCAACATTTATCATTATTTTTCCTGTCATCTTAGACAATCTGAGAGGTATGTAGTAGTATCTCAGAGTTGTCTTAATTTGCATTTCTCTAATCAATAGTGATTTAGAGCATTTTTTCATATGACTAAAAATGGTTTTAATTTCTTCATCTGAAAATTGTCTGTTCATATCCTTTGACCATTTAAATGTTGCACATTTTTGCAGCTCAAATGTCAAGCTGTTTGGGAAACTATGATCTCTGGGTATGTGCATTAAAAGCCATTTTGAAATTATATAGCATATATAGCATAGCATAAGTTTATTACAGATATTGGCTTGATATGGTTCCTTTCAGCATAATAGTTTCCTTGTTTATCACTTTTTATTTTTTGGATATTTATTTTTGCTTTGTCTGATAGCAGGAAGGCAACTCCTGTTTTTTTGGATTTGCTTAACACATAGTAAATTTTTTCCCTATCACCTCAGTTTTATTTTGTGTATTTTTTTTTAAATGTTTCTTATAAGCAACAGGTTATAGGGGTTTATATTCTTATCCAATCTGTCACTCTTTTTCATTTTAATGGATTGTTTAATTCATTCATATTTAAAGTTGAGTTAGATTTATATTTACCTCCATGTGTCTCTAGACTTGTTTTATTTCCCAAGCTATGCTTTCTCTTCTGCTTTCTGTTGCAAACATAATATTATGTTCTTTCAGCTACTCTAATTTTTAATATTTAGGATGGCCCTATTCACATTGACTCTCTTCTTCTATCATAGGATACTCTCCTCATTTGCTCCTTTTCCTTTAGGGTTTTGTTTATTAGTTTTTCCTCCCCTTTATCTGGTTATATATTTATCTCCCCCCACCCGCCATTTTTTCTCTCAGTCAAGTAGATTCTCCCTCTCTTCACCTTCAGCTGGTCCTGTTTGTTAGTTGTTTTTTTTTTGTTTGTTTGTTTGTTTTTTAATTTTTGAATCCCTTTCTAAAAGAGATTTCTTTCATTCTCTTCATTATCCATCTTTCTATTTATTCTAGAGCCTCAAGGATCTGTCTCTTTTTTCTATATTCTTCACATAATGAAAGTTTCCAAGGTATACATTTTAGACTCTGCCCTTTAGGCACTGTCTACCACTGCCTTGTAGGACTTATCCCATCAATTTCCTTTTCCCATTGTGTCTCATTCCCAAAATAATGCCAATTATTGCAGATAGAAAACATTGTCTGAAGAGAGCAGTTATAATATTATAATGTAATCCCACAAAAGAAAATTCACTTGATGGACTGGTGTTACAGATTCTGTTCATAATACTTCTTGTCCACCCTTCCCTGTTACCCCTAGTAGATTAGTGCCTTCTTTATATTGTCTCCTTGTACATTTAGAAGGAGTCACTTACTAATCTTTCTGTCATTCTGTTGCCATTGTTATCTGCATTTATTTATTCCTCTGATATTTCTGTTGTTTGACGTATTCAAGAAGCAAAAAATCTCTTTAGTTTAGGTTTTCTTTCTAAAAATATTTCAAATTCTTCTTTATTATTATTGAAATATTATTATTATTCTTTATTATTATTGAAATAATTCTTTATTATTATTATTATTATTCATCTTTTGCCTCATATGGTTAAGCAGGCTTGCAGGATAGGTCACCTTGGACTCCCATCCTGAGCTCCATTGACATTTATAACACATATTCCACTCTATCCTCCTTTTTCTAGTGGGTGCAGAATAGCTTTGTATTATTCAAATAGCTTTTCCATTGTAGTTGAAGATCTTTCTCTTGATGGCTTCTAGAACTAATTTCTTAATTTAATTATTAAATTTAATCACTAAGACACTTAGTGATTTTTTTTTTTGCTACCTTAAATTTTTTTCTAAAAGTACACCATGACTTCTTTCAATTGGAATTTAATTTTTTTATGTTCAAAAGTTCTGAGCAGTTCCTTTCTACCATATTCTTCATTAAATTTATTTGTTTGTCATGTTCTTCTGGGAAATCTATAATCTTTAAAATGTCTTTATGTGTCCTGTCTTCAAGATCAGTATGTTTTGCTTGCATAGTGACTATATTTTCTTTTAATGTTCTTGTTTTTTTGCTTTCCTTCTAGGTTGCCCTTTTCTTTCTTTCTTTCTTTCAGGCAGTTGGGGTTAAGTGATTTGCCTGGGATCACACAGCTGTTAAGTGTCAAGTGTCTAAGACCAGATTTGAACTCAGGTTCAAAGGACTAGTGCTCTATCCACTGGACCACATACTTCTATATGTTTCTGATATATTGTTTTCTCTTTTGTGTCTGTGGTAAAGCTTAACATTGCAGATTCAAACTTTGCTGTTGTCATTATTTTTGCAGTGCTCTCATAATTCTTATTTCTCTTTTAAACCAGTCAGGAACAATGTGTTGTAGTTCCATGTTATTAAATTCTATAGGATCCTCTGTTTCATCAAGGGTTGGATCATTTTCTTTTGTTTTGCAGTATTTGTGGATGCCTGCACTAGCTTACTAGCTTTGGAGGTCATCTTTTCTTCTGTTTTTCCTGTTGACTGATCTCATTCTGTTCAAGGTCTTTGAGTTTAATTCTTCATGGAATCCTTGGTACTTTCCATTTTTCTCTTCCCTCTTTCCCCTTGTTTTCCTTTTTATTCACTTCTTGACTCCCTCCCTTCTGATTATAGTTTCCTTGGCTGGATCTCAAAAGTATCTCAGTCTTCTTTCAGACTGATTTCATAATTCAGGAGCCTAAGTCCTTGCCCCAGCTGGTCAGAATCAGCTCCACCAGGATGCAGTATTGCATATTCCCCAATATAAATGTAATCTGTCCTGGTGACCTGTCCTACTTCCTCTGCTTCTCAGTTCTCTGGCTGGCACTGGCCGTTCAGACCTTTTCAGTGTTGGTCCATCCGGATTGAAGCCTCTGGCTTTTGGTCCTGAAGGGCTGTGGCCAAGCAGGCTGTCCAAGGAAACTTCCTGGAGCCAGGGTCTCCACAGTCCTAGAAATGTAGACGTAGATTTTTAAGCAAGTGTCCATGGATGTATTAGTATAGCCTAGATGCTAGCAGTGTGGAAGGAAGGAGAGGAGTGCTGAATGAGCTCAGAATCAGTAAAAATCATTCCCTGAGTTGTTTTTTAAACATTCTTTTGGATTCTAGATTCCTAGACTATAGAGATAGCTGAAGATGCTTTATCTTTGGCACTTAATTTCTGTTTGGGAAAAGTTTGAGAGATCTGGGGGAGAGGTGTCAGAAAAAATGTCCAGTTTACCATATTGTTGCTCAGGTGACCTAGAAGTTTCCAAGACTATAAATTATAGATTAAATTGCTGATTTGCACCAGTGAAGAGACTTTTCACAATGGAACTTACCCACAATGATAAAAATAATTGTTGGAGACCAAGAAAATTTCTAGACCTAAAATCCCATTAATGATGCCAGATTTTGCAGGAAGAGAGAGAAGGGAGAACAGAATTTCTTGGGGTTTTTTGATTTCCTGAGCAAGAGCAGTACGAGGATAGGACACATTAATCTAATTCTGTGTAAGCAAGGAAGAATAGATCTTTCCCCAGAAAGCCCTTTCTAGTAATAAGCAGGTTTTCATATGGTCTCATCGTGGTTGATTTTATTCCAGATAACTCAGCTTTTATCCTACATGCCCTAGAAATAGTGGTAGCTAGCCTTTGTACATTACTTTTAGGTTTTCAAAATACTTTACAAATATTATCTCATTTGATCCTCATCACAACCCTGGGAGGTAGGTGGAATTATAATTTTCATTTTACAGATTCAGAAACTGAAGGTAAAAGTAACCTGCCCAGGTAGCACCTGAGAAAAGGTAGAGGCAACATGAATAGAACATTAGGTCTAGAGTCAGGAAGGCTTGAATTTGAATATTGCTTCAGAAAATAACTAGTTGTATGATTCTGGGCAAGTGACTTAACCCTTGTCTGCCTGCCTCAGTTTCCTCATCTGTAAATGAATATAATAGTAAAACCCACTTCCTAGGGTTTTGTGAGGATCAAATGAGATGTTTGTAGAGCACTTTGCAAATCTCAAAGTGATCTATATATTCTAGCTATTGTTATTATAAGAAGCAGAAGTGAAGGAGGAATCTATTTGAGACATTAAAGGTTAGTTTATACATTGTCAAGGAATGATAAAGCGGACAGATGGATTCAAACCTAAAATATCTGAAGGGCATTAATGTTCAATAAGCCCAGAAAAATAAACTAAGGCCATATTGTGAAAGACTTTAAATGCTAAACAAAGGAGTTTGTATATTTTACTAGAGTAATAAGAAACCAGTTAAAGCTTCTTGGCCTGGACAGAGCTGAAAATCCTCCATTCCTCACGTCTGGCACCTGGGTAAGTAAAGTTTAAAGGCTTAAAAGCAGTTTAGAAGTTTCCAACCTGCCAGTCAACCCACTCAGAGCAGTGCGGGGAGTAGGGAGGGAGGAGGAGACTCGGGAGTTATTGCAAGGTGTCTGTAAATCCTATCAGGTATTGTTACTTTGATCTTTCTTCAGGCCCTGTGAGATTTGTCATGTGGATAATAGGTTTTGTGTTCCTGGGTTTTATATTACCAATACTTCATTTGTGTCTAATTGAAATTTTTTTTACCTGGTGTTCAGAAATAAGACATAACCTTACCTTCTGCCAAGATGTCCCCTCTGAAGTGTCTGTCTGAATTATTTATTTACATTTCACAGTGTCCTTCCTAAAGTGACATATATTTTAACTAGATTAAGTGAGTCATTATGTTACAGTGAAAGGGACAGAACATTCCCTAAAATCTAAACCACATGTACTGCCTCAACCCACAAAAGCTCAAGCAACATGATAGTAGTAAAAATGCCTATTATGAAAGTATTATGTGAAATTTTTTGAGGTTAAAAGAGGGTTGTTCAAATACACAAAAAAAAAACTTAGGAACCACTATTTTTTTAATCTGGTATTTTATTTTCTATATACATGTTAAAATAATTTTCAACATTCATTTTTGTAAAACTTTGTGTTCCAAATTTTTCTCCTTCTCTCTCTTATCTCCTACATCCTCAGGACATCAAGCAATCTGATATAGATTAAATGCTACATTCCTTTGAAACATATTTCCTTAAATTGTCATGTTGTGCAAGAAAAATCAGACCAAAAGAAAAAAAAAAAAGCATGAGAAAGAAAAAGCAAACAAACAAAAAGGTGAAAATACTATACTTCAATCCACATTCAGTCTCCATAATTCCTTCTCTCTCCGGATGCGATTGGCATTTTCCATCCTAAGTCTACAGGAATTTTCTTGGTTCATTATATTACAGAGAAGAGCCAAATCCATCACAAATAATCATCACCTAATCTTGTTACTGTGTATAATGTTCTCCAGGCTCTGTTCACTTCATTCAGCATTAGTTCATGTAAGTCTTTCCAGGCTTTTCCAAAATCAGCCTGGTCATTATTTCCTATAGAACAAAAATATTCCATTATATTCACATGCCATAACTTATTCAGCCATTCCCAAACTAATGGGCATCCTTCAATTTCCAGTTCCTTGCCACTACAAAAAAAGGGCTATTTCAGATATTTTTGCATATGTGGGTCCTTTTCCCTTTTTATGTTCTGGGATACAGTAGTGAAAGGGCCAAAGGGTCAATTTGTTTGCACAGTTTGATAGCCCTTTAGCCCTAGAGGAACGACTATTATAAGCCCTATTTAAAATGTACTTAAGCTTGCGCGCTCTCGCTCTCTCTTTCTCTCTCTCTCTCTCTCTCTCTCTCTCTCTCTCTCTCTCTCTCTCTCTCTCTCTCTCTCTCTCTCTTTCTCCGTCTCTGTCTCTCTCTGTCTCTGTCTCACTCTGTTTCTGTCTTACTCTTTCTTTCTCTGTGTCTCTGTCTCTCTGTATCTCAGTCTCTCTTTTTTTTTTCTCTCTCTCCCTCTCATCCATCTTATTCTCCTCTCTTTCCATCTCAAATAATGTAGCACTTTATTATGTCAGGGCTATGTGAGTCCTCAATCCTATTCTCTCCTATTCCCTTTAGGACAAAAATGTTAAAAGAAAACACGATCTCCTTATAATATAAACATATTGATCCTTGAAGACAGAATGCATAGTGAGAATGTAAGGACTATATATGGGATTCCAAGAAAAACACAAGTCAAAAAACCAGAATGACCTAATGTAAGAAATTGACCATACTCTTTCTTCTTGAGATTCCGGGATCTTCTACCTCTCTGTATCCCTTCCACATCATGAATTTCCTTATCACAATTTCAATATATCACAGGTCAGCAGTAGATATTAAGTGGGCATTTCGTGGAAGTCACAGGTTAGCAGCTGACTAAATTTTTAACTCAAATTTTACAATAAGATACTGTAAATATTCCACAAAAGAAAAAGAAAAAAATTCAGACTTCTTTGGCACAAAGAGAGGGCCAAAATTTTTTACAAAGGTTTTTTAGATCACAGGGTAGAGAATGATGGTTACCATGCCCTTAATTTCCTTGTTGTGGAGGAGATTCTTGCAATCATGCTTAGGACTATCTTGTCTTTAAATACACAAACACACACACACACACACAAACACACAAACATACACCACACCAGCAATCCTTACAACAGAGCTATTTCATAACCAAAAATGTAGAAAAATCTAGCTACACTTGTCACCTCAGGCTATCATTCTCTTTTCTCTTTCACTGAGTCATTTAGAGTAGATAAAGGGCTGCTAGATGGCCTGCCCTGCCCCTCTCCTCCCCCAAAAAAGACCAAAAAAAAAAAAGGAAAAGAAAAAAGAAAAGAAAGAGTAATACTCACCCTCTGTGCTTCCCCACAATTTTCTACTAAAACTTTTCTCTTAGAGTCATTGATGAAGAATAACCCAACAAATCCAGTTAAGAAATCCAATAGCCTCTTCTCAGTTCTCATCCCCTCTGACTTCACTGCATTTCATACTATTGACCATCCCTCTCCTGTTTGTGTTTTATCTTGAGTGTCCTCTCATACCAATGAAGAAGATAAGCTGAGTTTTAAAAAAGTCAATGGAGTTTATAATATAGTCTGTTTTGTTTTAATTTATTTCTTTTGTTTTTATATTATATTCATTTCTGAATATAACTCTCCATTCATTTATCTAATAACAAAAATTTTAAAAGAGAAAAAGAGCAATTGAAAACCAGCCTGACTTCCTCTGATCATATGGGCAATATCTTGTATCCAAGTTTTCCCATCTTTTCAAAGAAAGGAGAGAGGTTTATTTGTGGGTTATGATTTCCATTTAATTAATATCTCTATAGTATACTTTAAGATTTACATCCCAAATCCTTGGGGGTTTTTTCCTCTTAGTTTGGACACTTAGGAAAAAGCTTCAATTATTTGAAACATTCAACTGAGAATATGGCTAAAAAGGGGAATTTTTTCAGTAACGATAAAGATGATCTGTAGAAAGATTATTTTTAAAGTCATCTTCTAAAAGCATATACAAAAGAACAATATACACAATCACAGTAAAGTAAATAAAATTAGCATTGGAAGCAACAAAAACTGATTCATTACCAAGATGTGTGTTCTGTAAATACCACATTGTCAAAGTTAAAGGGCATATTCTTTCTTCCTTTCTGAAAGTTGATCCTTCCAAAGAAGAATGTTGGAAACTATCTTTGCATGTATTTGGAAAAATAAAATATTATTTAAAAAAAAAAAAAGAAGAGAAAAGTACAAGTCAAAAAACTTGAATGACAAAATGTGAGAAATAACAGTAGGAAAAGGGAATCAGAGCTCCCAGAGGCAAATGACACACAGATAAACTGTGTTGATTAATTCATTTTCCAGGAATGTGTGTGTGTGTGTCAGGGGTACTGTTTGAGAAGTGTTCATTGAATCAAAACAGAATGTATTAATAAATCATTAAATAAATAAATCATTAGGATTTTGGGGAGTGAGTAAAATCAATTTTGAGAAGAAAAAGAAAGAGTGGAGGAAATGAAGGAAGGAAAGAAACTTAAAATTCTTTTCTACATACTAATGATTTCTTTTAATAGGGAGTATACACTTAGTTAAATTCTAGGATGTGCAATAGACATTAAGGATAAGAAATTGGAAGTAAAGGAAACTTTTGATTACTCAAAAACTGAGTTAATTTGTGGATTATCCTCAAACTCTTTTTTATTTCTTGGTGGGACCAAGGTGTACAGAGTGCTGGGACTGGAGTCAAGAACACATACCTTCCTGAGTTCTAATATGACTTCAGACATGTACTAGTGTAATGCCAGAGAAACTGAGCAAGACAGAGATTAGATACTATTTAATAATTTATTAATGGAGAGATTTACTGAGACCAATGGATCCATGTTTGGTCCCAGAGCTGAATGAGTCTATTGTCTCCAAGCCAGCAAACAACCAAGAGTTCTCAATAACATATATACACGTGGCCCAGACACAGAGGGTAAACTGAGGCAGGGGTGGAGTCAGGGTACTGAGAGCAGGAACGTGATTCTGACCTGGTGGGGTAAGCCTCTGGAGAGGGGATGACATAATCGGGGGAGGCGCCCCGGACATGGGGAGAGGCATCTTGATAAGACAATATCTGATATTCTACTATCCTGGGATGGGGAAAGGCATTCTGATCTATTAAGTATTCTGATAAAGAGGGAGGGGAGGTTTTGCAGAACTGAGAAGCAGGGAAACTGAGGCAGGACTGGGTCAGAATAAACTAGAGAAAGAAATGGCAAACCACTCTAGTATCTTTGCCAAGAAAATCCCAAATGAAGTCATAATTAGACGCTACTGAATAAGTTGTCTTGAGTCTCTGTATTTGTCATGTAATTAAAGATAGAAGCTCAATATTTTGGGTTCCTCCTTCCTAACAGTTTTTGCTATGTAGATCTTACTTTATTCCATTGTTTCTCATTCATACCAATTTCCTACAAGTAAGAAAGAATGTTGCATCATGGAGTGAAGTTTTCCAAGTCTGCAGTGTATTATTAACTTGTGATTTTCCTTTCACATGTCATGAAATCATTTTCTTGGGTCCATGCCTTTCCCTTCTTCTGTGTGTCATTTGCCTCTGGGAGCTCTGATTCCCTTTTCCTAGTGTTATTTCTCACAGTATGTCATTCAAGTTTTTTTGACTTGTATTTTTCTTTTTTTTTTATAGCATTTTATTTTTCCAAATACATGCAAAGATAGTTTCCAACATTCATCTTTGCAAAATTTTGTGTTCCAAATTTTTCTCCCTCTCTCCCTAGCTCCTTCCTCCCCAAGACATAGGTTAAATACATGCAATCCTTCTAAACATGTTTCCATATGCTGTGCAAGAAATCAGATCAAATGAGAAAAATACACGAGAAAGAAAAAAAAAGAAACAACAACAACAAAGGCAAAGATAGTATGCTTTGATCCACATTCAGTCGCCATAGTTCTGAGATATGAATGACATTTTCCATCACAAGTCTGTTAGAATTGCCTTGACTCACCTCACTGTTGAAGAGAGCCATTGAGTTGTGCTTTTCTAGGATACACACATACACATAAACATGCACACACATATACACAGATATACACATACTTACATTCTCTTTGTGCATCCTGTCTTCAAAGATCAATGTGTTTCAATTATATAGAGATCATGTTTTCTTTTAACATTATTTCTTTTTGCTTCTCATCTTCTAGATCTTTGCTTCTCTGTGTTTGCTCTCCTGTTCATTTATTCTCTTTTTTCTTTCTTAGATGAGACTTTCTATAGTGAATTCTCATTTTTCTCTTCAGGCCATAAGTTTTGCTTTCATAGTTCTTGTTTCTCTTTTAAGCCATTCTGGAATATCCTGTTGTGGTTCCACAATCTCTTTGGTATCCATAGGATACTCTGTCTCATCAGGTATTGATTAATTTTCTTTTGTTGTGCAATATTTATTCATAGATATTTTGGACTTGTTTAGCTAATCTGGAGGCCATATCCCCTTCTGTTAATATCTTTCCTGTTTATTTATCTGCTTATGTTCAAAGTCATTAATTGAATTTCTTTCCTCCAGAGATCTTTGATAATTTCAGTCATTTTTTCTTCTTCTCATATTCCATTATTGCTCAGATTCTGACTCTAATGGTAATTTCTCTAGGGGCTAAATCTCAAATCTGTCTCAAATTACTCCCAGTTCTTAGTCTCTTCCCCAAGTAACTTCTATAGAGACAAAAGTGGTCTCCTTGGATGCTAGTCTCTTTCCCTTAGATTCAGTGGAGTGTCATGTTCTCATGTCCACACTGACATGTCCTATTTTAGTTCTTTCTCTACCTTGGTCCTCTGATTGAATTCTGTTTCAGCTCAGAATGCTATTGTGCTGTTGTTACAGAGCAAACTTCTGCCTTTTGGTTTTGTATGGCACTGGAAGAAGTGGAAGGACAGAGCTAAATTCTACCGCAAGCCTATGGGTAGGTTTAGAAAGCTCTGCTGCCTTAACATGGTAGGGGGCTGGTGATGATAACAGAAGGATTAGGGATTTGTCTTCTCTTCTGTGAGTTCATTGAATTGAACTTGTTAGGAATCTTGTTCTAGATGACAGAGAGAAGCAACAATGTTTTATCGATTGTGAATTTCTAGGTTTAAAAGTTAGAGGGATTGTAAGGATTGGAGAACATGTTCAGTTCTATTTTGGATTAGTTATAACCCAGAAATCTAAAGTAGCCTTATATTTAGACTCCTTGACACAGGTCTGTTCCTATTGTAAACCACCTTCCATACTGTTACCCAGTACTGGATTTTGATGACTCTGGGACAGAAAGAGAGGCTAAGATTACTTCCAACTTCTATTCAATAAACTCCAGTGGCTTTCTGTCACCTGCAGGATCAAAAACAATCACTCTGACAATTAAAACCCTTCATAACTTTCTATTCTATTTCTATTTATCCTGCGTAAAATTTCCTCCTTATAATTATAGATTATAAGATATATATGTACATATATGATAAATATAGATTATAAGCTCCTTGAGGGCACCATCTATCTACCCATATTTAATATGTCTATAGAATAAATCACTTAACCCCAATTAGCTTCCCCAAAGAAATATATACCATGTATCAAATACAGTGATAGTGATATGAAATAGTCAGTACCATCCCATATGTATTGATTTACTAAATTCCCTTACATCAACATTTTTCTTTAATCATTTCACTCTAAGATAAGGGATGGAGAGAATAACTATGTATTATCTAAGAGCAAGTCTTTAAAGAAAACCTTTCTAGAGTCCCTTCAGGATTCAGTACCATTCCCAGCCTTTGTCATATTCCATCTTTTCAAATCATCATAATTCCAACTGGTCAAAAGTTTGAATTAGTTGAATTAGTGTGATTTCCTAACTGTATCTATTACATACTTTTTCTTCTGTTAGTTCTGTCCTATCTCATTTGTGACTCCAGACTGACATCCATGACCCTTTGTATTAGTCTATGATAGGGTGAATTAGTAAATGTCTACAATCAGCTCTCCAGGGGAAAAAAAGTATGTATTTTTAAGTTTAGCATATATCATTTAAAAATTTTAAGTATAATATACATGATTAAGTTTAAGATATATTATTTTTTAATTTTAAATTTAATATATTATTACACTTAATATACATTATTAATGCTTTCCCCATCACTTTCTTATCATCATCTTACCATCATTATCTTTCATCAAAACAATAAACCAGTCTCTAATTTGTGGTGTTTGCTCTCCTCCAAGGTATAAATGCTCACACAGAAAACTTAATTGTGGCCCTCCAATAGGGACTTGACCCTAGTACACTCCTAAGTTGAACCTTGAGTTTTCTGAGCTTCAGAAAAAAGAAATAAAATGTCTACAGTCTTCACTGGAGGGCTCGGTCTTTGGTACTAATATTAGAGGTGTTTCTTTGTCTGGATGTCAAATAGAATTTGTCATAGAGCCTCATCTTCATGTCAGTCCCTCAAATTTGGAACCAGATCTCTTCCGTTCTGTCAAAGTGAAAGGTTTACTCAAGAAGCCAATTTCAATTTACCAAGCCTTTTCAGGAATAATTAATTCCAAACACTGACAATGGCTTCCTAGCGTGTTGTTTGTTTGTCTTTTAAGAGACTGAAATCTGCAATATAATTTAAAGTTTTCATGAAGACTTTTAAGAATTCTTGTTCCTATACCCAAAGAACTATAAAATTATGCATTCCCTTTGATCCAGCAGTGCCACTAATGGGTCTATATCCCGAGAAAATCATAAAGGAGAGAAAATAATCCACATGTGCAAAAATGTTTGTAGCAGCTCTTTTTGTGGTGGCAAAGAACTGGAAAATTAGTAGATGGCTATTAACTGGGAAATGGCTAAATAAGTTATGGTCTATGAAAGTAACGGAATATCATTGTTCTATAAAAAATGAACACACTTATTTTAGAAAAGCCTGGAAAGATTTGCACGAACTGATGCTGAAAGAAACAAGAAGAATCAGGAATACACTGTATACAGTAACAGCAAGATTGTGCCTCGATCAATTATGACAGACTTTTTTCTTCTCAGTGGTTCAGTGATCTAAGGCAATTTCAATAAGCTACAGATTAAAAAATACCATCTGCATCCTGACAGAGAACTATGGAGACTGAATGTAAATCAACACATGCTAATGTTCACTTTTTTTTTCTTTTTTTTTTCCCCTTCTCATGGTACTCCCCTTTTATTCTGATTTTTCTCTCCCAACATGATTCATAAAGAAATGTGTTTTTTAAAAATGAATGTATCTGTATAATCAGAAAAAATAAAACAATTAAAAAAAAATTCCTGTTTTTCCTCTGTTTATGTTCTATAATTATACTCAACTCTCCAAGGGTAGAAACTATTTTATTTTTGTCTTTATATCACCAACACTTAATAGAGTTCCTGGTACATAGTAGATACCTATGAAATCTTTGTTGATTGATTGCTTCATTCATGTGTTTCTTCTCCTCCTCTGCCTTCTTCTTGTCTCTATGTCTGCTTACATCCCCTCACCATCCATTCTTTTTGTGATCTCTTGGTAACCTAACACTGATTTGCCCCCGGGGTTAGAGGGAAGCTCCAGCTCTCCATAACCAAGGTGTTAGAATGTTCTGAACAGTTTAGCTGCCATCAAGCACGAAGCAGGTCTCAGTAATCCCAAGCCTCCATGGTGTCCCTTTTCTCACTTGGCTCTAAAACAAAATGTTCTGGGAACAAGATAAATAAATAAACTGACTTGCACACCTTGGGTGTGCCCATAGCCACCAGGGGGCTCTCCAAGGTTGCCGTGAACTAGTTCTCATAAAAAATATGTGCCCACCTCTGAAACAGAGTTTAAATCAGAAAGGACCTCAGGAACCTCCATTTTAGGGAAACTGAGGCCCAAGAAGCTAACTTGTTCTCCATTACCCACAACTATTCTCTCCCTATCCATCTTTCAAGCACTTCTAGGTGATGCAGTGGACAAAATTCTGGGCCTAGAGTCAGCAAGAACAGAGTTCAAATACCTCCTCAAACACTTACTAGGAAAGTCGTTTAGCCTCTGCCACAGCTTCCCCAACTGTAAAATGAGGATAGCAATGGTACCTCTCTCACACAGTTGTTATGAGGCTCAGATATTTGTTAAGCATTTAGTACAGTGCCTGGCAGAAAAAGTAAGCTTTTAGTAATAAATGCTTGCCCTACCCTCGTTCAGAGTGGCATAGGTAGTAAATAACATGGATGGTATTTGAATTGGGGCCCTCTGGCTCCAAATCCAGCCCTTTTTCATGTAGCATCACAAAGCCTTCCCTACATATGTTTAATGTTTGTCCATGAATAGGAAACTGGGCTTATGATTTCATCTCATAGGAAACTCCCAGATGGGGAAACTCTCTTAACCAATGCAGGGAAGTCCCTTCCTGCCAATTTATAATTTCAGAATTGCTTAGAGCACTTGAAAGGGCAGAATCACCCAACCAGTATGTGTCTGGGGAAGGACTGGAAGCCAGAATTCTATGATTCTGAAACCAGTTCTCTATCCACTGAACCACATTGCTTCTCATCAATAAAAATTGGAAAAATTATGTGGCACAGAGTATTGGTGCTATAGGTGCTCACATGGCACAGAAACTAATCCTGCTAAATTTTAAAAGAGATTTGATTAAGAAAGGGGAGAATCCTGACATCCTAGGATCAGTTCCTCATCCACGCTCAGCCGGGCAGTTGGGAGCATCTCTTCTAGGGGTGGCAGCAGATGCTGCTTTGAAACCTAAGCCAGGTCTCACCACAATTCAATCGCTCTACTGACTTCCAAATCCTTTGTGGACCTCCCTGTTTTCTTCCTTTGGGTAGGTTTTCCTGTTTTTGAAAAGATGATACTTTACCATTGCCCCTTTCGTGGTGCCCATTAACCATCTGGGGTTATTTTCTAAGCATATTAAATTTTGTTTCTTGTCCAACCTAGCCTCTAACTTCCTCAATCATGGTTCTGACAGCTGTTAATTCTTTTTCAGTTGATGGCTTTTCAAAGGATGAAGTCTCTAGGGAATCAGGTCTATTTAATTTGCTCAGGAGTTTTCCTGGATATCACTTATGGGACAAAGTATAGACTCCATAGGCTAGTTGATATACACAATTTGGACCCCATCTACTTTTCATTATTTATCTTCCACTATTCCCCCTACAGACGCTTTTCACTAAAAATCAATTGATCTCATCATAAGTCACTTTTCTGCAACTTACAGTTTTAGAGAGTTGGGAGTGGGGTGGAGGATGCTTTGAGAGTAAAAGTGATTTACCAGGGTTTCTCCTATAAACAGAATTTCTGAATTGACCAGTGCTGCTTTTTACCTGTTCATCTCCATTATCCATATCATCTCTTTTCTTTCTCTATTTGAATCCTGCCTATCTTTCAAGTACTTCTAAGCAGCTGGTGGTGCAGTGGACAAATTACTGGGCCTGGAATCAGAAAAGCCAAAATTTAATCTACTTTCAGACATTTACTAGATGTGAAGCTTTGAACATATCATTTAATCTCCAACTGCTTCACTTTGCAAAATGGGGATAACAATAGTACCTATATTATAATGTGTGGTGAGGCTCAAATAAGAAATATTTGTAAAGCACCTTAGGTACTTGGTACATCCAGTCAGTGTTTAATAAATGCTTGTTCCCTCCTTCCCACCATCCCAGACCTCACTGATCTCTCCCTTCTAGGAATTTCTATAGAACTTAAAGTCTCCCTTTGTTAGTGATCTTGCTTTGCTTTCCAATATTTCATGTGTGTATTTTGTCTGTGTTTAAGGCATGGTCCTTAAGAAAGGAATCTAGCCAACAAACCCCAGCATATCTTGGGTAGGTTCAGAGATACCAAAAACAAACCAAAAAGTTTTAAAGAGCATCTGTAGGTAAGGAAGGATTGTTGTTATTGTCTCTAGTTCTCTAAAAGGACCATTACATCAGGAGGTGATACCATGATTTTAATTGGCCACAAATAGGTTTCAGGCTAAGATCCATTTAGTCATTGTTTGGGTTCTGAATGACTCAGATTGACTGTAAACAGCAACTTTTTTATGTTGGCCAGAAATCCTAATGGTCTTCCTCTGCCAGATTTATTTATTTGTTTAGATTTGGGGGGGCGGGGTAGTAAAAAAGGAGATTCTTTGCCTCAATTACTACCTAATCTTAATCACTGAATGGTTGCCATCTCAGTCAAACTGAGACCTGTTGAAGATCTTAGCTTAAAAAAGCTGAGGTCTCCCATTGCATCCATGTAGTAAATTGCCTTATTACATATGCCTCATAACACACAGCTTCAAAATTGATTGATTTGTAGGATACTCAACCGAGCTGTAACTAGCAATCTTTTGCCCTTAGGCAAGTGGAACAAAATACTTGTATCAAACAGAAGGAAAGATACTCTCACTTAGTTTGGGCAGGATCACAAAGTGGAACACTTATGGTGAAATTTATGAAAAGCTTGACACCTAAGGGAATGATGGGAAGTTGGGCAGACTCACCTGGGATGTGGCCCTGAGGAGGATGAAGTCACTGTCTTGACAGTTTCTCTTTTAAATTCACTAGCCTTGTACTCAAATGTTTCTATGCTTCTGAAGAGTTAATAGGCCCCCTTTAAACTACAAAAGGAATTTTTAAAAATGTGTTTTTCTGTTCCTGTTATTTCCTCATATCCCCTTGTCCCCAGCCAATTCCTCCTTTGTAACACAGAAGAACATTTAAGTAGAACCAACAAACTCAGTGACCCAGTCTGACAAACATTCACTGTGGTCCCCATTTCCCTTTGTTGCTATTAACTTTCATTTTCTTTTTTTTTTTTAATTATAGCTTTTTATTTACAAGATATATGCATGGGTAATTTTTCAGCATTGACCTTTGCAAAACCTTCTGTTCCCACTTTTCCCCTCCTTTCCCCTATCCTCTCCCCTAGATGGCAGGTAGACCAATACATGTATTAACTTTCATTTTCAACAAGAACCAATAACATCATCAATGATGTCTTGACTTTTGAGTGAATTGGAAAGAAGTGAGGTAGAGCTGGACAAAGTCAACAGCCATTCTCTTCTAGAGTTACCAAAGTCCAGTGGCAGGACAAAACTCAAGACGACAGGCAATGGCTTGGGATGCATTGGATGACCTGAGTGTCTTCAATGTGTAGCTTATTTTCCTAGTTCTGTTTATTTTGATTTGCATCAATTCATTCTATCAATCTTCTGATATTTCTCTGAATCCTGAAAGTCATTTTCAGAGGAGATTGCTAGAATTGAGAAACAACTGGATGCAGGAAATGCATGGGTTAAATGTGACTCACAACCAAGTATCTTTTCTTATCTGTTTTATTGATATTTTTTGTTTTGCCATTACCTAGGTTTTCCTTTGTATCCCTGATCCCCTTCTAGAGTCATTTCTTTTTAACAACAACAAAAAGGAGAAAAAATTTCAGCAAAATTGATCAATACATTAAAAAAAATCTGCCCTCATATGCAATATTACACAGTCATGGTCCCTAATCTCTGCAAACAAGGTGTCTTTTTATATTTTTTCTTAGGGGCCAAACTTGTTCTTTTCCCACTCATATATTTTCAATTTTTATTTTGTAGCTCCTATCTCAAAGCTCATTAGTATGGGGCTCTCTACTCACTTGTAGAAATGAATGGAATCCCATACTAATGGGTTTTGCTATAGGAGCTACATTATTTTCCCCCATTGACTTTCAATGATGATAATGACCTAAAAAGTGTGAGTGATAATGTATTTTATCACACTTCTCTCCCTTTACCCTCCAAAATGTGGAATTGAGCCTTTATCTTCTAGAAGCATACCTACTTGCAGTAGGCAAGAAACTACTGTACAGGATAGGGAAGTGACTAGTGCATGCACATACAAATCTCAAGGTTTCCTTTCTTCTTTGCCATGGAGAGGGACATATGAGTAGCCATGTGAACAATAAGAGCCCTTAATATAGTGACACATTGCATTTCTATCAGCTTTAAGAAAACGTACAAAGCGAATGAACTGGAGAGTTCATACAGAGACCCCAAATGTCAGAGGGTACAACACACAGAGAGTCATATATATTACTGTCACAATTGTTTTGAACCTGGATGACTGGGAAGGTACTATTTACAGAAATAGAAAAGCCCAAAGGAAGACCTGGATTGAAGGGAAGGTGTCAAGGGAAACAAAAAGAGTCAAAACCTTAAAATGTGAAGGTCTCCTGAGTCAGAACACACTAACTAAAATATATATTAAGGTGTGAGTGAATGAGGGCATTACTTTTTCTGAGAGCTTGTTTTGATAGGATGATGGAAGAAACTTGGAAGGAGAAACTTGGAAATGCCAGGCAACTTCATCTCCTTCCTGGTATTGTTTACTTAGAATAGACCTGGAGGCAATTTTTATCCTGGAATTATTTGCTGTTTGCTTCTCTCTATAAACCTGAGTTTCTGGAATCCCAAATACCAGGTTTCACCATTATAAGGTGTGGTTCCTTTTTTCCTATTCAGAGGTATTAGAGCTAATACTTTTTCTAGTCTTAGCAAGAGACCCAGGTCAAACCACCAGATTTTTTTGGTCATTGTCCCAAAGATGAGATAAACTGCTTCCTTTCTTCATTTTAAGTGTTTCTCTGGGCAGTAAGTCTAGTATTTCCTCTGTCTATGGCTTCTCAAGCCAGAGATTTCAGCAGAAGACAGACGCATCTGTTCTTTTCGCCTTCCCACTACCCCTCAAGCTCTGGACTAATTGAGTCTTTAGCAAAACCAGTGACCACTACTTGAGGACTTGGGACGCTCTCAGTGATTCTGCTTCTTAACGCTGAAACATCCAATAGGTCTCAGGCCAGACTTCCAGAGCACAAACAAACAAACAAACAAACAAAACAAGTGCTTAGGTATGTGCAAGGGAGAAGTGTGAGGAGTCAAAGAGTTCATCTAGCTTACTCAAAAACCTTTGGTCCCCAAAGTCCTTAGTCTGTCTAGTCTCTTGAGGTCAGCTGTTTCCCAACTCAGGTTCTACTCTCTTTGACTCTATGAAAGTTGGAATTTCTTCTTAGTGATAAAAGGATAACTATTGTACTGGAAAGAGGACTAGATTTGGAGTCAGACTATGGAGACTTTAATTCCAGCTTATTACTTTTATGATCTTGGGCAGGTAATTTAATATCTCTTTTTCTCATTTAATTCATATGCAAAATAGGAATAATACCACTTCACAGGATTATGGTGAGGAACAAATCAGAAAATGTATATGAAAGCACTTTGAAAAAAATCATGAACATAAATTTTATTATACCATTGGAATAAGGGGCAACTAGATGGCATTTTAGAGTACCAGCCTTGGAGTCAGGAAGAGTCATCTTTCTGAACTTAAATCTGATTTCAGACTAACTGTGTGACTCTGGGCAATTCATTTAACCCTATTTATCTCAGTTTCCTCAAATAAGAAGGAAATGGCAAGATACTCTAGTACCTTTGCTAATAAAATCCAGAATGAAGACTTGGGCATTACAGAAAAAATGACTGAAGAACAAATATATTATTGTAATACACCCTCTGAATTCACATTCCTTGTTTGCACAAGACTAGCACCTTGGGTTCCCAGAAGGAAGAATAGTAGATCTCCCCTCAGGGTTCTAGGTATAATTTTGATTGATTGAAATAGACTTAAAATATGGTAGAAATGAAACACATGTATAGAGAATGGATGTAGCCAATGAATCCTTCCTAATACTGGCTCTGGAATTTCTTCTCTCTTTTGCTTCAGGGAGTATCCCTGATGCTGGAGAAGTCCATCCCTTGTTTCACTGGGCCTTTCTTCTTTCAGGCCAAAGTGTCTCCCCTGGATCCCTTCCTTGGTCATTGGTCTTAGCCATTTATCCTCAGGTGCATCTCTTTTACTGAAAACTTGTCATAGTCACTGGCATTTAAGTGGACTTCTCAAGCACCATTTAGCTTTGACTCATGATATAACTTCTGATGGGACTGATGGACCTCTGTTAGCCTGAATACTCCCATCTCAGCATACTCATTCATAAGAAATAAGGAAAAAAATAAACACAAAAAAATTAGTGTTCTTGGACACATACTGAAAGGTACCTGGCAGTTCACAGCATCCCTCCTTACTCAGAAGGGAAGAGAGGCTTAAAGGGAAGGAAACTCCTCTTTAATATATCAGCAGAATTCTGACGCAGCAGCTAAATAATAGACTTTTTGTCACCATTCAGTAAGAATTTGAATCATATGGCTAAACAGGAAGTAGTGAAAAGCTATCTGAGCATGATGTGAAGATGGGAAGCAGGGGAAAGGCTTATCTATCACCAGGATCAGAAGCAGGCCTACCCCAACTTTTCAGGCTCTTGGCTAACTGAAAATTTCCCAAGATTGGGGAAAGAGCAAAACTATCATTTGTTTTTAACAAATAGCCTGCAGAACCAACAGAGCCTAGCAGCAACACATAGAAAGAAAAATTCCATTTAAAGTAATTTTAGACAACATAAAACATTTAGGGAGTCTACCTGCCAAGACAAAGCCAGGAACACTTTTTTTTTCCTTTTTATTTATTTATTTATTTATTTTAAATTATAGCTTTTTATTTACAAGATATATGCATGGGCAATTTTTCAGCATTGACCCCTGCAAAAGCTTCTGTTCCAACTTTTCCCCTCCTTCCCCTACCCCCTTCCCCCAGATGGCAGGTTGACCAATACATGTTAAATATGTTAAAGTATATATTAAATACAATACATGTATACATATCCATACAGTTATTTTGCTACACAAGAAAAATCGGACTTAGAAATAAGGTAAAATTCACCTGAGAAGGAAATCAAAAATGCAAGCGGACAAAAACATAGGGAGTGGAAATGCTGTGTTGTGGTTCATACTCATTTCCCATAGTTCTTTCACTGGGTGTAGTTGGTTCTCTTCATTATTGAACAAATGGAACTGGTTTGGTTCATCTCATTGTTGAAGAGAGCCATGTCCATCAGAATTGATCATCATATAGTATTGTTGTTTTTTGTTTTTGTTTTTGTTTTATTTAATAGCCTTTTATTTACAGGTTATATGCATGGGTAACTTTACAGCATTAACAATTGCCAAACCTCTTGTTCCAATTTTTCACCTCTTATCCCCCACCCCCTCCCCCAGATGGCAGGATGACCAGTAGATGTTAAATATATTAAAATATAAATTAGATACACAATAAGTATACATGACCAAACCATTATTTTGCTGTACAAAAAGAATCAGACTCTGAAATATTGTACAATTAGCTTGTGAAGGAAATCAAAAATGCAGGTGGGCATAAATATAGGGATTGGGAGTTCAATGTAATGGTTTTTAGTCACCACCCAGAGTTCTTTCTCTGGGAGTAGCTGGTTCAGTTCATTACTGCTCCATTGGAAATGATTTGGTTGATCTCATTGCTGAGGATGGCCAGGTCCATCAGAACTAGTCATCATATAGTATTGTTGTTGAAGTATATAATGATCTCTTGGTCCTGCTCATTTCACTCAGCATCAATTCATGTATATTTCTCCAGGCCCTTCTGAAATCATCCTGCTGGTCATTTCTTACAGAACAATAATATTCCATAACATTCATATACCACGATTTATTCAGCCATTCTCCAACTGATGGGCAACCTTTCAATTTCCAGTTTCTAGCCACTACAAAAAGGGCTGCCACAAATATTTTTGCACATGTGGGTCCCTTTCCCTTCTTTAAGATCTCTTTGGGATATAAGCCCAGTAGTAACACTGCTGGATCAAAAGGTATGCAGAGCTTGATAACTTTTTGAGCATAGTTCCAAATTGCTCTCCAGAATGGCTGGATGCATTCACAATTCCACCAACAATGTATCAGTATCCCAGTTTTCCCACATCCCCTCTAACATTCAGCATTATCTTTCAGGAATACTTTTCACACAAATAAAGTCAGATCTAAATAATTGGAAAAATATCAGTTGCTGAATATAATAAAAATGACAATTCTACCTAAATTAATTTATTTATTCAATGTCAAAACTACCAAAATGCCAAAAAAATTTTCAAAAATAATAACAAAATTCATCTGGAAGGACAAAAAGTCAAGAATATCAAGGGAAATAATGAAAAAAAAAGTAAAGAAAGGGAGACTAGCTGTATTAAATTTAAAACTATACTATAAAGAGTCAATCTTCCAAACTAGTTAGTACTGGCTAAGAAATGAGAGGTGAATTAGTGAAATAGGTTAGGTACACAAGCCACAATAATTAATGACTATAGTTATCTACTGTTTGATAAACCCAAAGACTCTAACTTCTGAGATAAAAACTCACTGACAAAAATTGCTGGGAAAACTGAAAAGTAGTATGGCAGAAACTAGGTATTGATTAACATCTCACATCATAAACCAAGATAAGGTCAAAATGGGTACATGATTTAAACATGAAGGGATATATCATAAGAAAATTATGAGCATGGAATAGTTTACCTGTCACATCTATGGAAAAGGAAAGAATTTATAACCAACAAGATGCATGCAATTATCCATGCAAAATGGATAATTCTGATTACATTAAATTAAAAAGGTTTTGCATAAACAGAGCTAATACAACCAAGATTAGAAGGAAAACAGAAAGCTTGGAAACAATTTTTACATCCAGTGTTTTTGATAAAGGCCACATTTCTAAAATATATAGAAAACTGAATCAAATTTATAAGAATCCAAATCAATCCCCAATTAATAAATGATCAGAGAATATGAATAGTCGGTTTTCAGATGAAGAAATTAATGCTATCTATTATGTATGAAAAAATGCTCTAAATCACCATTGATTAGAGAAATGAAAATTAAAACAACTCTAAGTTACTATCTCACATCTATCAGCTTGGCTAATATGACAGAAAAGGAAAATGATAAATATTGGAGAGAATGTAGGAAAAAATGGAACACTAATGCATTGCTGGTGGAGCTGTGAAATTATCTAACCATTCTGAAGAGCAATTTGGAACTATGCCCAAAATAGAACTGTGTTTATCCTTTAATCCACTATTAAGTCTATACCCCAAAGAGATCATAAAAAATGGAAAAGGACCCACATATTCTTTCTGTTGTGGCAAAGAATTGGAGAAGGAGGGGATACCCCTCATTTGGGGAATGGCTGAACAAATTGTGAAAGATGTATATAATGACATACTATTGTTCTATAAGAAATGATGAGCAGGTTGATTTCAGAAAAATTTGGAAAAACTTACATGAACTGATGTTGAATGAAATAGGAGAACATTGTACACAGCAACATTGTGTGGATGATCAAAATTTGGAAAGACTTCCATGAACTGATGTTGAGTGAAAAGAACAGAAATAGGAGAACATTGTACATAGCAACATTGTGTGGTTGATCATCTTTGATAGACTTTGCTCCTCTGAGCAATACCATGATCTGAGACAATTCCAGACCAGATATCTGCCTAAAAAGATGGTCATTAACACTAAGAGTTGCAGAGAATAACTTACAAATTTCTGACCATGTTTCTTCTCCGTACCAGGCAAGCCAACGTGATCTATAATCAAATGTTGTACCATTGATATTTGGCATATGTTACCTATTGGGAGGATTCCAGGGACTCAAGGAGCCTGGCTCAACAGATGTTTGCAGAGGAGGTGGGGTGAATATTTGCTTAGGGAGTATACAAAGTCAGGAATAGAGGATAGATTGGGAACATTTTGTTGATTTCCCATGGAGAAAAGCACCTTTGCTTGGTCCCTAAATACCTCTCATCCCACTTGACCCCTCATTTAGGTTCTATGGTCCCTTTGTTCTCACTCCATTTTCCTTTGGAGAATAGTTCTCTCAATCAATAAGTAGAAACAACTCAGTTTCCTTGTGTACAGAGTTGTGGCTAATTGTCTGGAGATAGGAGTAGGACTAGAATATGATTTTGCAAAACTCATGGTTCTTTCCCAGGGAGTCTGGTAGGGGACACAAAAACATACAGGTGAAAAGGTCACAAAGTCATAATGGTAAACAGCATTTTCTAGGTACAAAATTAGTTAACAAATAATAAGGGCTGAAAGAATTTAGAGTAGGGAGGATTTGGAGGTCAAGAACTATGGAAGCATAAGACCATAACATCATAAATCTAGAATTGGAAGGGACCTTGTTATTTTTCAGTTGTTCATGATCCCATGGACCACATTACACCAGCTCTTTCGATCTTCTAGTATGTCTCCAAGTCTGTCTAAGTTCATGTTTGTTGTTTCCATGACACTATCTATCCATCTCATCCTCTGTTGTCCTTTTTTCCTTTTGCCTTCAATCTTTCCCAACATCCCTTTTTTTCTGATGAGTCCCAATTTCTCATTACATGACCAAAGTATTTAAGCTTCAGTAGATGACCTTCCAGTGAATAACCCCCATTAAAGCTCATTTAATCCAATTCCATAGCTTGATAGATTAAAAATGTAAGGCCTAAGGAGAAGTGAGTTGACTAAGATTTCACAGGTGGTAAGTGACAGAGGCAGGATTTGAATCCAGGTCATCTGAATAAATAAGGATGCTCAATGAGAATACAGTATTGACCTATTGGGCATGATTCCCTTGCCTAGTTTCCACAATTGTAGGACTGCTCAAAAGTCTATCCCAGTTTAAGGATTCTAAGACTCTTAATGTACTATGCTTTTGTATGTATATGACCAGGTAGTTCCATCAGTGGCTCAAGCCTTAGCCCTCTGATTCAATCAAGTCTCAAGGATGGTTTCTTTGCTTTTTTAGGGAATAAACCTTACCTACATGGCACAGATCTTTACAGATGTTGTTCCCAATATAGCGTCATATATAAATATGAGGCAATTAGACCAGCCTGGTTCAGAATGGACTGAAAAACAAGGAAGAAAGGTTAGGACCAGATTGTGGGAGACTTCAAGCATTAGAATAAAGACTTTTGACTTTGTCTCATGAAAGGGGAGTGTATGCCTTGTTTGGAAATATTTGGCATTGTTATAGACCAATTGGTAGTAGAAAGTTCTGATGTTCAATTATCTTGGCATTATATAGTACATTATCAGTAGTACTCAATTAAAAGAAAAGGAATGAGACCAAAAAAGTGGAAAAAATAGCACACTCCAATCTGTATTCAAACAACATCAGTTCTTTTTCTGGAGGTGGATAATATGCTTCATCATTAGTCCTTCCTGGGCTGTGTTAGATCATTGTGTTGCTGAGAATAGCCAAGTCATTCCAGTTCTTCAACATACAATATTGCTATTTCTATGTATAATGTTCTCCTCGTTCTGCTGACTTTACTTTGCATCAATTCATGTTAAGTCTTTCCATGTTTTCCTGAAAGCATCCTGTGGGTCATTTCTTACAGCATATTCCATCATAGTCATAAACCACAGCTTGTTTAGTCATTCCACAAATAATGAGCATCCCTTTGATTTCTTATTCTTAGCCCATGTTCATCGTTTTGGGGAAGCATACCAACCACAAAGATAAACCTTTATTGTTGATTGGTGGTGAGTAAAGTCCATAATGATCAGTGTCTACAATTGCTATGCATTAAGTAAGAATTAGAATGGGCTTTGGGGGGAAAATATTCAAAATAACAACTGATTATAGAAACGCAAATAAAAACAACTCTGGGGTAACATCAAATATCTATTAGATTGACTAACTGGACAGAAAAGTAAAGTGACAAATATTGGAGAGTAAGGAAAATGATAATACACCGTTGGTGGAGGTTTGAAGTGATCCATCCATACTGGAGGGCAATTTAATGTTATCCCCAAGGGATAATATATATTATCTATATATGTATACATGTATAGTCCAAAAAGATGAAAAAAAAAGGAAAAGCACCTATATGTACAAAAATATTTTTAGCAGCTCTTTTTGTGGTGGCAAAGAATTGGAAAGCAAAGGAATGCCCATGAACTGGGAAATAACTAAACAAGTTGTGGTATATGTTTGTGATGGAATCCTATTGTGTTGTAAGAAATGACAAGCAGGACACTTTCAGAAAAACTGGAAAAACATATGAATTCTTACAAAGTAAATGAGCAGAATGAAGAACATTGTATACAATAGCACTAAGACTGTATGATAATTAGTTGTGAATAACTTATCTATTCTTAGCAATATAATGATCTAAGCAATTCTGAAGGAAATAAAATGAAAAAATGATATCTGTCTCCAGAGAAAGAGTTGATGGAGACTGAATGCAGATTGAAGCATTTAATAAAATGTTAGTAATAGCTTTTTATTTTCAAAATACATGCAAATAAAGTTTTCAACATTCACCCTTGCAAAATCTTTTGTTCCAAATTTTTCTCCCTCTCTCCTACCCACTCCTTCCCCTAGAGAGAAAGCAAACCAATATAGATTAAACATGTGCAATTCTTTTTTTTTTTAATTAAAGCTTTTTATTTTTCAAAACATAGGTATGGATAATTCCTTGACATTAACCCTTGCAAAACCTTGTGTTTCAATTTTTCCTCCCTTTCCCCTACCCCTTTCCCTAGAAGTCAAGTAGTCCAATAATTTTAAACATGGTAGAAATATATATTAAATCCAATATATGTATACATATTTATACAATTATCTTGCTGCACAAGAAAAATTAAATCAAACCAGAAAAAAGAGAAAGAAAATAAAATACAGCAAACCACAACAGAAAGAGTGAAAATTCCATGTTGTGATCCATACTCAGTTGCCATAGTCCTCTCTCTGAGTATAGATGGCTCTCTTCATCACAAGATCATTGGAACTGATCTGAGTTATCTCGTTGTTGAAGAGAGCTACATCCATCAAAATTGATCATTGTATTTTGTTATTGCTGTGTATAATAACCTCCTGGATCTGTTCATTTCACTTAGCATCAGTTCATATAAGTTTCTTCAGGCCTCTCTGAAATCATCCTGCTGATCATTTCTTATAGAACAGTAATGTTCCATTACTCTAAGATAACGTAACTTATTCAGCCATTCTCCAACAGATGGGCATCCACTCGGTTTCCAGTTTCTAGCCACTACAAAAAGGCCTCCTGCAAACATTTTTAACAGGTGCAATTCTTGTAAACATATTTTCCCATTTATCATGCTGCATAAAAAAAAATCAGATCAAAAAGGAAAAGAAATGAAAAAGAAAAACACAAGAAAGCAAACAATAACAACAAACGTGAAAATACTATGTTGTGATCCACATTCAGCCTCCATGGTTCTCTTTCTGTATGCAAATGGTTCCCTCCATCACAAGTCTATTAGAATTGGCCTGAATCACCTCATTGCTGAAAAGAGCCACGTCCATCACAGTTGATCTCATAATCTTGTTGTTGCTATGTATAATATTCTCTTGGTTCTACTCACTTGAAGGATATTTTTTCTTTTTTTTCTTTTTACTTTGAGTTCCAGATTCTTTCCATTCCATTTTCTCCACCCTTTGCTCTCCATTGAGAATGGAAGAAATTAAACATAGGTTATATGTATGTAATCATACAAAACATTTCCTTAATAATAATGCAGAGAAGAAAACAGGGCAAGAAAAAACCCTCAAGAAAAATAGTTTTTAAAAAGTATGTTTCAATTTCTCTGAGGATGGATGGCATTTTTCATAAGTTTTCAGAGTTGTCTTGGATCATCATATTGCTGAGAATAGCATATCATTCACAGTAGATCATCTTACAACATTGCTGTTACTTTGTACACAGTAGTACATGTGCCTTTGCGTCAACTCATGGAAATATTTCCAAGTTTTTATGAGAGCATCCTGTTCAAATTTCTTATAGTAAATAGTGTTTCATCATAATCACATGCCACAATTTATTCAGCCATTTCCCAATTAATAGGCATCACCTCAATTTCCATTTCTTTGCCCTCAGAAAAAAAGCTGTTATAAATTTTTTTTACATATTAATTCCTTTTTTAAAAAAATCTCTTTTGGATACAGGTCTAGTATTAGTATTTTGGATACAGATTTAGTAGTGCTAAGTCAAAGGTAAGCATAGTTTTATAGTCCTTTGAGCATAGTTTAAATTGCTATGTAGAATGGTTGAATTAGTTCATAACCACTAACAGTGCATTAATGTCTTGTTTTTAATGTTTCATTTTCCCCACATCTAATAAGTAGAACTTTAGAATTATTTTAATTTGTATCTCTCAAATCAATAGTGACTAGGAACATTTTTTTTTATATTTCTAGAGACAGTTATGATTACTTCATCAGAAAACTGTTCTTATCTTTTGATCATTTATCAGTTAGGGAATGGCTCTTATTTTTATAAATATGATAAAGTTCTTTATATGTTTGAGAAATTAGGTTCTAATCAGAAAAAACTTGCTCAATTTTCTTTTTCATAATTATTCTTGCTAACTGTATTTCCTCTATTTATTTTATTTTCTCTCTCATATCAATCCCAGGCCCTCCTGAACAGCATTTTGCTTCTGACTACCTCTTCTCTCAATCTGTCCTTCCTTCTATCACTTTCCCCTCCACTTTACTCTTTCTTCTCCTACTGTAGGGTAAGATAGACTTCTATTCTCAGTTGGTTCTTTGAAGAGTAAGGTTCACTCATTCCTCCTTACTTTACCCCTTTTCTCCTCCACTGTAAAAGTTTTTTCTTGCCTCTTTTATGTGTAATCATTTATCCCCATTCTACCTCTCTTTTTCTTTTTTTCTCAGTACATTTCTCTCTTACACCTTAATTTTATTTTTTAAGATATCATCCCTTCGTTCAACTAACACCTGTGTCCTATGTCTACATAAACTGTTTAACTGCTCCAATACTGAGAAAGTTCCAATGAATTACAAGAATCATCTTTCCGTATAAGAATGTAACAGTTTAACCTTATTAAAGTATTTAAGTATAAACCCTTCCTGATTTCCCTTCTCTGTTTAGCGGGAATACTTCTCTAGAGTTTTATATTTAAAGTCATATTTTCCATTGAACTCCGGTCTTTTCATCAAAACTGCTTGAAAATCCTCTATTTTATTAACTATCCATTTTTCCCTCTGAAGGATTATATTCTGGGTAGGTGATTCTTGGTTGCATTCTAGCTCCTTTGTCCTCTGGAATATTGTTTTGCAAGCCATGTGGTTCTTTAATGTAGATGGTGCTAAATCTTGTGTTATTTTGATTGTGACTCCAAGATACTTGAATTGTTTCTGACTGCTTGCAATATTTTCTTCTTGACTTGGGAGTTCTGGAATTTGGCTATAATATTCCTCAGAGTTTTAATGTTGGTATGTCTTTCAGGAGATGATTGGCAGATTCTTTCCATTTTCTCTGATCCTAGATATCAGGATAGTTTTCTTTGACAGTTTCTTGAAAGATGATATCTAGTCTCTTTTTTTGATTGTTGCTTTCAGATAGTCCAGTAATTGTTAAGTTACCTCCCCTGGATCTATTTTCCACATCAGTTGTTTTTCCAGTGAGGTATTTCACTTTGACTTGTATTTTTTCATTCCTTTAGTTTTGCTTTATTGTTTCTTGATTTCTCATAAAGTCATTAGTTTCCATTTGCTTAATTCTAATTTTTAAGGAATTATTTTCTTCAGTGAGGTTTTATATCTCTTCTTCCATTTATTTGATTCTACTTTCAAAGGAATTGTTTTCTTCAGTGGATTTTTCCCTCAATTTAGCCAATTCTTTTTAAGGCATTCTTCTCCTCACTGGATTTTTGTACTTTCTTTACAGTTTGGCCTAATCTGTTTTTTAAGATGTCATTTTCTTCAGGTGTGTGTGTGTGTGTGTGTGTGTGTGTGTGTGTGTGTCTCCTTTACCAAGCCGTTGACTTGTTTTTCATGATTTTGTGAGTTCAGATGCTTTGGAATTTGTTTAGAGTCATTATTTAAAGGTATTTGGAGGGGTTTGGGGGAGAGCTTGGATGAGCTGTCTTTATTCTTCCATCTTGGCTCTCCATCTCTCTTGAGCATATTTTTTTCCTTTATCATTTTTGGTTTCTTTTTGTTTGCATTTTCTTTTGCAATATGGAAATGTCTTGCATAACTGCACATGTATAATTTATATGAAATTGCTTACCTTTGGGGCAGCTAGGTGGCTCAGTGAATAGAGCATCAGCCTTGAAATCATGAGGACCTGAGTTCAAATTTGGCACCACACTCTTAACACTTCCTGGCTGTGTGATCCTGGGCAAGTCACTTGACCCCAATTGCCTCAGGGAAAAAAAAAAGAAATTCCTTACCTTCTCAATGAGGAGGGAAGGAAGAGAATTTGGAACTCAATTTTTTTTTTAAATGAATGTTAAAATTTTTCATTTATACATAAGAAATAAAATAAAAATTACACAGGAAAAAAAAAAAAGAATGGGCATTTAGATTTCCTTGTCTAATCCTTGATATAAGCATTTATTTCTCAGGTATGATAATCATTTATACTTATAGAGTTCTTACTATGTGCCACAAACTGTGCTAAGCACTTTACAATTATTATCTCATTCAACCTCACAAATCTGGTCAAGAAGGTAGATAATAGTATCTACCATTTTATAGATGAGAAACTGAGGGAAACAGGGTTAATGGCCTTGCCAAGGGTCACATCAATAGTAAGTATCTGAAGCTGAATTCAAATTCAAGCCTTTCTGACTCCAGGACCAGACCCCTATCCACTGCACAACCATACTGTTATATGTTCTTCCATAGTCATGGACTCTAGCTCCTTGAACAAGATGATATGACTAAAGTGTACAAGACTGGAAGAAATCTGTGGAGTAACTGATTCTGTGGCCAAACAAGGTCCATGATCTGGGCCTTTGGTTGAAAATCTTGTGATTTCAGTTTGCTAATAAGGGGCATAAGGTCCAGCTTGGCTTGGGTAGAACAAAGTTTTTTTAGGTGAAATAGCCAAGTGAGTTTCATTCTCTAAATCAGGTTTTTGACCAAAGGGAAGGCCTTCAGGGAGAGAATGACGGCTGGGCAGTAAGTCTGATGATTGTTGTAGGCTATAGTCAGTGTTCCAAGCTTATTCTGAGCCCTCTTTTGTTTGGAAGTCATTCATCATATACAAGTATTTATTAGGCAGTTACTAATCATAAAAGTGTTACTTTCTCTGATTTCCTACCCTCCCGGACACGGCTGCACCTGCTTGGGCAAAGGCTTGGTTGGTTTTTCCACTGGGTGCTGCCCTCTCTTACCTTTCCAAGATCCTTGTTTACTTTTAGTGAAAGTGGGGGAAGAGTAGAGTAGAGCTGATGGATTTAATTTACACATAAAAAAGTATCAGGATCAATAGCTCCAGTTTCCCTCTACCAACACACCTGACTTCTCCTTACACAAATACCCCTCCCAACTACATCCCTTTACTGGAACACCTCTCCTAAAGCTCCACCCCCTTCTACACTCTCTGCTCAGCTTATTTACAAGCTCCTGGGAGAGAATGGGGAAGGGATGAGAAACTAGGAAAGATGGCATCAGGGAACATCTCCCCACCTCACTGAAAAGCATCTGACCTGAGAGGATTCATAGACAGAGTAGATCAGCACAGATTCACTGTTGGCCCTAGGGGGGTTGAATTAACAAACCAGCAAATCAGCTGATAATCTTCTATATAGGTCATCTGGGGAGAAAAAGGTCAAGAACAGATATTAAAATATGAATCCCTTTTGGACATATTTTTATATATTACATATTTACATGTTGTTTTTATATACAATAGGTACATATTTTAATAATCACAGTAGACATTTCTTTCTATTGCCATATGCTATATGAATATGATGCATGGGGTTTGTGAAATCTGTGGTATTACTTTATCAGCACATTTCATTCATATATATATATATATGCAAAAGTACACAATACACACATGCATGCTCAAGTATGTATACGTGATATGCATAGACAGAGGTCCAGATGCACAAATACAGATTCTCCCATGATCCTTTGCCTCTTTTTTCCTCTTTCCTCCCATCCCTTTTCCCTTTTTACCAGTGCACAGGTATAGTTAAAGACCTGACTTAGGACATCCTGTTTGGGGTATGACCTTTTTGGCAGTTTCTTTAAAGAGCTGACTCTTGTTCTTCTGGGGCAGGCCCAAGCCCAGTCCTAAACTCCTGTTTAAGGAACTCTGAGAAAAGTGAAGGCAACAATAATAAGATATGAATTACTATAGCATGTTACTCTAAAGTAGGAGGCAGATTCCTATTCCATGTAGCATCCTCAGAAACTTCAGCTCACATAGGAAATCTTTTTCTTTTCATTCCACTATCTTTTCTTTTTCTCTTTCATCTCCTTGACTGAGGCTAGTGGAAAATTCAGTACTAAGTCCTTGCACACACACACACACACACAACTGAGGCAGATGTGTAAGAAGCATGAGTGGTCTGGGAATATGTAGGAGAAATGCACATAGAACAGGTGTAGCCAGGACAACAATTCCCTCTGGACAGAGTCCTTTTCTTCCTCCTATACTGCTGCTGGATGCTCTCCCACAGAGCCACTGGTAGATTGGTGTCAACAAGTTGCAGGCAGCTGGTCTTCTCAGAAGTAACCATTAATGGGCTGCTCTTTGCAAACTATAAAAACCTAGTTGTGGCAAAAATAATAACTAGCATTTATATTTTTTTTCAAATTTACAAATTTACAAAGCCTAAATTTACAAAAATTTACTCATTTGATTCTTGCAACAGTCCTGTGAATCAAGTATTAACTCCATGTCATTAGATGGAGAAATGGAGGTTGATAAGATAAGTGATGTAGAGAACCACAGCTAGCAAGTGACTGAGGCAAGCCTTAACTCTAAGGCTGGTCTGCTCATCACCCTGACTAGCTATCACAGAAACAGATCTGTGGCAAGAGGACTGAGTAACTTAAAACCTTATGTGTAATTCCTCTTTCTACATAGTGTCTGCAAAGTCTCTCACACACTATAGTAAAATAGTTGTATTCTGATAGATTGAGATATGAGGTATTGAACTGAAGTTGAGGTCTAAAAGGAGGGATACATGGATAGAGCACTAGGCTTGAAGTCAGGAAGTCTCCCCATTGTGAATTTAAATATGGCCTTGGACACTTAATTGGGCAAGTTATTTCACTTTGTTTACCTCGGTTTTCTCATCTATTAAATAAGTTAGAGAAGAAAATGGCAAACCATTTCAGTATCTTTACCAATCACACACAACTGAAAAACAAATCAACAATAACTGAATGATAACCAAAGGACGCAGAGTTAGAGAGAAAGATAGGAGTCAGTTTCTCAAGGTGCCATGTCTTTGGAAGATAAATCCATTTGTGGTATCAGATAGGAGTTTATTAGGGATAAATACCAGGGAATCTCTTGATTGAAGGGGCGTGGGGACTATTGTTCATCAGTATGATTCATCCTATCCTCTATCTCCACAATTACATAGCTGATACTAAGAAATTGCCTGCCTTGGAGCTATTGTGTTTCCAAGGTCTTAGCAAGATGTTCATTGCCTTGTTTACTTATTAATTTCCTACCTGACTTATTTGTTTGCTGATCCATATCAGTGAGTTGTAGGTATTATATCAAGGAAACTTCCTGATGAATTGTCTGTTACTGAATTTCTCTACCCTGGGAGGTGAAGTAGTGGGGAGGAAATCTGGAATGGGCTCAGATAGCCTTCTGCTGCTCAGAATCATCAAGGACTCTTGAGGGAGGACTAGACCCCATCTTATAATAGAAAAATCATTTCCGAGATTCATCTAATCATTACTATTATTAAGAACCTTAAAGATTTTCTAATCCAGTCAATAAATATTTAATAATTACCCACTATTTGCCAGGCATTTTGTTAAATTGATGAAAATACAAAGGCAAAAAGTAGGCCCTTCTCTCAAAGGAGTTCATGATCTATAATGGTGAGACAACTCTGCTAACAGCCCTTCAGCCTTTTTAATTTTAGCATTAGATTCTGAATTATTCCTGAGTCCAGAGGATTGGAACCAGAACTCATTTCCAAAATTTAATTCTTTTTTTTTTTTTTTTGCTGAGGCAATTGGGGTTAAGTGACTTGCCCAGGGTCACACAGCTAGGAAATGTTAAATGTCTAAGGTGGATTTGAACTCAAGTCCTCCTGACTTCAGGGCTGGTGCTCTATCCACTGTATCACCTAGCTGCCCCCCAAATTTAATTCAATTCCACAAACATTTATTAAGTCCTACTATCCAAAAGGCCTGGAGATGTAAAGATACATTCCCCAGTCTAAATCTGAGTCCCAAAAATTTCCTACAACAAACCATAAGAAGTAACTTTTGTCAACTCTAGTTCATACTTCTGAAATAAATGATTAGGCAAGGTCATAACTTAAATAGCTCAAGTTAGCAATAACTAGACATTTAAGAAATCATAACCACTTCTTATCTTTGAATGATTAAAAATAAACATTGTGGGTTCTATAAAAACACATAATAAAAAATGCTCTTTTCTCACTGCATAGAGGTAGGGGACTATTTTATGGAGAACTCACACAAGGAAAACACTCACAAGGTAATCAGGAAAAGTTCTACAAGAACTTCCTCAATATCTCTCTTAATAATTTTTTGTCTTTTTATTTTAAAATTTGTTAAATTTTCAAAATACATGCAAAGATAGTTTTCAACATTCACCCTTGCAAAATCTTGTGTTTAAAATTTTTCTTCTTCCCTTCTCTCCACCCCCTTCCCCTAGACAGCAAATAATCCAATATAGGTTAAACATGTGCCGTTCTTCTAAACATATTTTCACAATTATCATGTTGTACAAGAAAAATAAGATTAAAAAGGAAAAGATATGAGAAAGGAAAACACAAGCAAGCAAACAACAACAATAAAGGTTAAAATACTATGTTGTGATCCACATTCAGTCCCCCATAGTCCTCCCTCTGGATGCAGATAATTTTCTCCATCACAAATCTATTGGAATTGGCCTGAATCATCTCATTGTTGAAAAGAGCCAAGTCCATCAGAATTGATCACCATATAATATTGATGTTGCCGTGTGCCATGATCTCTTGGTTTTACTCACTTCACTTAGCCTCAGTTCATGTAAATGTCTCCAGGTTTTTCTGAAATCATCCTGCTGATCATTTCTTATGGAAGAGTAATATTCCATTACATTCATATACCATAATCTATTCAGCCATTGTCCAATTGATGGGCTTTTTTCTTCAGAGTCACTTAACAGCTGTCCTTAAGGAACTTACAATCTAGTAGGAGGAATATACATAAACATGATACAAATAAAATGTGACAAGAGCAAAAGACAGATCTAGACAAAGTGTATTAAGAAAATTTAGAGTGAGAGATCACTTTCAGCCAGCTGGGGAGAGTTTATGCAGCTATTCATGAAGAAGTTGGCAGCAGAACTCTACCTTGAAGGAAGGTAAAGGTGAGAAGAAGTAGGGTTCCAGTCATGAAGTGTCACCTTCAGGGGATTGCATGGAGGTGGACAGTGCAGGACCAAATGTTCCCAGGAGACCAATCCACATACTCATCTGGAGGGTGATCGCAGAACAGCTTCTCAGTCCCTGTTATATTTCCTCTAAACGAAATCCCACTAGCTTCTCACTTTATTTCTTTTTACACTTTTACACATATCCCCTATGAGCTGTCTATACTGGGATTATGAAGGCACTGCAATTACCAGTTATTTCTTTTCCAGGAAATGTGAGGATTAATGATACCTAAAATAAATTTTTCATTCGTCAGGTATATTGAGAGAACCATGGGAATATTATCACAAATTATCATATGAATGAGTAGGACCTGAAAGGTCTCCATAAACTCAACCAAAGTGAAATGTATTGTAAACATAATAATAGCAAAGTTGTGGGATGATTAGCTGTGAATAACTTTGCTATTCTGAAGGACTTATGATGAAAAATACTATCCATCCTTAAAGAAAGAACTGTGTCTGAATACAGACTAAAGCATCTTTGTTTTAACTTTCTTTTTTTCTTGAGGGTTGTTTTTTTTTTGGGGGGGGGTGGGAAACCTATGTGTTCTTTTGCAACATGATTTTTATGGAAATGTTTTGCACAGTTTCATAAAGGCCTACTTAATGAGATGTGTGGGGAGGAAAGGGGAGAATCTGGAACTCAAAATTGAAAAATAATTGTAAAAAAATTGTTTTACGTATAAGTGGGAAAAATAAAAAATATTTAAAAGAAAAAACAAAAAAAAATTATCATATGATCACATACTAGCTATATGACTCCGGATATTTTTCTTTTATTTTATGTGACAGTGTCCTTATCTGTAAATTTAGGAATTTGTACTAAGTGACTAAGGCCCTTCCTGCCCTACTATTCTATAAATCAAATAATGGGACAAGAAAGGAGTGGAGCCAGCTAGTTCTTCTAGCTTGGGGTCATTCAGTCATTTCAGACTCTGAAAGTCTATTTTGGCTTATCTTGATATTAGATATTAGAGTAGTTGGCCATTTCCTTCTCTAGTTTATTTTACAAATGAGGAAACTAAGGCTAACAGGGTTAAGTAACTAGCTCAGGATCTGAGGCCAGATTTAAACTAACTCCCAGCTCAGCTCGTTATACACTGTCCCACTTGGCTATTTCTGCTCTTTTAATTGCCACAAGAGAAACCCACCATTGGGGGGAAGGGGAGAAGAAGGATAAGAATGAGAGGAGGAAAAGGAGGAGGAGGAGGAGGAAGAAGAGGAGGAGAGGAAGAGGAAGGAGACAGAGACACTGGCAAAGACAAAGAGTTGATAAGGCAGTCAGTTTTCCCAAAAAACTTTTAAGGTCTGGAAATTGAATTCAAACATTTCCCATGGTAACTGTGAAGGCAGTTCTCAATTTATCCTTCCTAGTGGGCAGTGATAAGGTCCCTGGGAAGACAAACACAAGTGACAAACAAAAACATTTCAGCAACCAAGAAAACTGGTAGTAAATAGTTCTCGACAGAGAATGCAAAAGATTGATGCTTCAGTGAAAGTCAGGTCAGAGAATGATTCAGAAAGCTGGAGGAGGAGGTAATCAGACAGAAGAGGAAAGGAAAGAGGAGGAAATAAGGTTAATTCTAATCCATGGCCCAGAACCAAAATGCTGGAGGTTAGGATCATGGATTTAATGCTATTAGGAATCTTGGAGGCCAGCTAGATCAATTTCCCTTTTTTTAGAGGAGAAACACTAGGAAATCAAAAGGTCACAAAAGCAGCAAATGGCAGAGCAAGGGACTGAACCTGAGTCCTTTGGGTCTAAACCTAGCACTCTTTTTTTCTTTTGATACAAGTGATGTGTGCAGGATCCCACAGCTAACAAGTATCTGAGGCTAGATTGGACTCCAGATCTAGTGCTCTATCCACTTGCTGACCATATATCCAGAATTCTTTACATTGAATTCTACATTCTATAGTTCCTTTACATGGATTAGTTTTAGTCTTTAGAGCTTTTTGATCATCTTGGTTATTCCCTCACCCAAAATCTCCCCTGAAATAGAATATTTAGCTTATGTCTAGGTTTCTATTAAAAAAAAAAAAAAGTTCCTCTGCTTCCTTGTAAGTTCTTAGACTCACATCTCCAGCCATCTTGATGTATATCTGGCTACTGGACCCAGAGGGTTCTGAAGGGGAAAGTGAGGCAGGTGACCTTGCATAGACTTCCCTCATTTAAATCGGATTCACTTGCCTGTCATGGAATCATCTCCCTGATGTCATGGTCCTCTTGTCTCTTGGAGATATACAACATCTGTGAGTACAGCTCCCCCAGTGCTGACCCAATGAACTGGTCAGTTGTGTAACACACCTCATTGTTTCTTCTTTCTTCCCTCCCTTCCTATTTCCTTCCTCCCTTCTTTCTCCTTATCTTTCCTTTCTTTCTTCCTTCCTTCCTTTCTTCCTCCCTCCCTTCTTTCCTTCCTTTCTTTCCTCTTTCTTCCTTTCTTCCTTCCTTCCTTTCTTCCTTCCTTCCTTTCTTTCTTTCTTTCTTTCTTTGTTTCTTCCTTCCTTCATTCCTTTCCTTCCTTCCTTCCTTCTTTCCTTCTCTTCTTTCTCTCTCTTCCTTCTTTCCTTTCTTCCTTCCTTCCTTTCTTTTCCTTCTTTCTTCTCTTTCCTTCCTTGCTTTATTTTTTCATTCCTTCCTTCCTTTCTTTTTTCCTTATTCTTTCAAATATAGGCCTAACTTTATTTAAACACACACACACACACACACACACACACACACACCAGCCTATGTCCAAAAACAATAAATATGCTCTATTTCTTCTTTGATGGAGGTTCTGCTTTTTCAGGAATTTTTATAAATTTCCAGTGAGTAACTTTTCTAAGGGATTTACTTTGTTCTCCAGTCTTCTGTTACTGCTGTTACTGCTGCTGCTACTAGTACTACTACCACTACTACCTCCATTACTACTATTATTACCACTGCTAGTAGTACTAGTAGTAGAAATGGTAGTTAAGACAAACAGCAAACAAGAGTTGAGAAGTGAGAGAGACAGTAAGCTGATCTTAATTTTTGATCTGCATCTCCATAAAGTCCCTCCAGGAATCCATGTTTGAAACCACTTGGCTCACCAGGGAGTCATATGTACCAGGAAATCACATGCATCTATAAAAAATTTTAGTATGTCTTGGCCATGTCTTTGGAGTATTTTCTGTGATTTTAAGGAATCTCAATGGATATCAGCCAAGTCCCTTTGTATAACCTTGTACTTAGAACATAAGAACGTGCTTGCAATTATTTGATAAGACACCTGGAGGCACAGGAAGAGCTGGCCACTTTTTCTTGAGCTTGATTTAAGATCTTCCTTTGAGCCAAGGCTCAAAGCATGTGTTTCACCTCAGAAATCTGGACAGTTCCCTGAATGAAACTAGCTGTCTTAAAGGAATGAATGCATTACTCTCCCTGGCAGAAGCCCCCATATCTGGGGAGCTGTTCTGTCCTGGGAGTCATATATCAAATAATAAACTTGGTATAGTACCTTCTTTGTTCTCAGACTATATAAACCCCATAGTGGGATAGACACTTTGGGGGCTTCACTCAGGAAAGGCCCCCTTGCCTGAGATTTGTTTTTCCTCTTTGGGGTTCACTCAGACTAGCTGCCTGATTTGGGCCCCACTCACCCCAGCTAGAAAGCTCTGAGGTTGATATTTCCCGAACTGGTGATGATGTAACTTGCATGCTTGTCTGCTGTCTGTCTTTGTTTCTATTGTGATAACAGCCCTATTAAGTTGTGTATTGTTTCTCTATTACAAGTTTCCTCTTCCCTTATATCTTGTTTGAATCAAGATTCCGAGCAGTAATAAATCTGTAAGTCTATAAATCTGTGTCTGTTGAATACAAATTCTGATCTTCAATTAATATTACAGGATCTTGGAACTGGCCACAGATTAAGAGGCTCAAATGAAAAGTTCCTGCACGAGAATTCTCCAACTAGAAGAAACATAACCAAGGAACAGCAAGGATCAGAGCCATGATAAGAAGTAGTGACTCCAGACCTTGCCTTTCACTGATATTTTGAGGTATATGAACTCTAGGGTCTAAGGAAAAGAAAGCACTGACTTTCTGATGACCCCAGTGCTTTTTCCACACAAGAGAAACCATGGTCATAATACTTTTAGTGAGAAAGATTATCTGGGTTCTTGGGAAGTATGACTGTTTATGTTTTAAGTATTTTATGGAACCCTACCTTAAGAGAGACTAAAAATGTGGGAGATTTCTATTGAGGAGGAAAGAGAAGATTTGTTTATAGGTTGGAATAAACCTATCCTTCTGTGCTTTTGTTGGACAAATTACCCTACAGTCAATATTTTGTTAGCCTAAGTGCTTTCATGGCAGCTAAAGAACTGTTTCTTTTTATTGCTTTTGATTTGGAGACCTCAAAGAAAGCCAACTTTTGGTGTTGCCAGGTGAGATCCTATGTGGGTATAAAATGAGTCAAATTTTGATGTTCTCAGGTAAAACTTGAGTAGGGACATGAGCCAAAGAATATGGTTATTGAAAGTGAAGTGATTGAACCTGTGTAAATTGTGGTACTGTTGTATGAGTACATTAATAATGAGAAGAGAATGCACAGGTTTGGTAGTATTTTGTATGTTATTTATTTGTAGAACGTGAACAAAGCCTTTCCTGACAACTCTAACCTAAATTGATCCTTTTTTCCTGTAAGCCATTATAGTAGCAATTATGTCAACAATTCATTTGACAGTTAATATGTGCAGTCTTATGACACTTCTTCTTTGGCTGTCTTGAGTCATCATTTAAATCTTTTATTATCATTTTAATTTAAATTTGTTTTAGTCTCATCTCCTGGGCTAGGCTATAAGTCTCATGAGGTCAAGGACAATTTTGAACTTAGAGTTAAAGATCTAGATCCCAGTTTCAGTTCTTCCACTTTACAACCTGTGTGACCCTGGGGCAAGTTAACTGACCTTGGTATGTTATGCCAAAGTTCTCTTTTAATGGGGTGACCAGTTCCTCCAATTGTCCTATTTCATAATTCTGCCTTAGGTTATGACAGTCCCCTCTTAATGGTTGAGATAAAGGTTTTATAGACATTCCTTAATGTCATTAGAATATCAGTAACCTCCCTATCCTAGGTTATCCCCACCTAGGTCCCTCCATTCTGTCATTGTTCTTGTTATTCCATAAAAGGCTCCCTGCCCCGAGATTCGGGGCTAGACTCTTTGAGATGATAGTTTCGTCTAGCCCTGGGATCCATTGGTCCCAGTATTTCTCTCCATTTAATAAATTATTGAATTGGTCTCTAATCTCTGTCTTGCTCAGTTTCTTTGGCATTACATTTGGAGGCCCCAGTGAGATGATTAGAAAATGAGCAGGATTAGAGATGAGACTTTCAGGTCTCTGCCTTGGACGGGGTGGCTGCAAATCTGAATTCTTGGCCTGGAGAGGTCGGGCCCTCCTGGATTTTTTCCAGAGCCTCCAGGAAAGAGAGCAGTTTCCAGCCACAATAGCCTGATGGTAGACAACCCCATTTCAGCCACAGGAGAGTAAGTTTGTCTGGGTACCTTTTGGGGTGCCATCTGGTTATGTCTTAAGACTTGTTTTGTTTGCTTGGTTTGGTTGATTAGTGAATAACCGGACTAACCAGACATGGTTGCACAGTTGTACGGTTGTCACTTTTGGGGTGCCCTTGGGGTACCGGTTGGTTTGGTTGATTAGTGAATAACTGGACGCAGTTGTCACTTGGGGTGCCCTTTTGGGGGTTACCATTTGCTTGGTTGATGAGTGGCCTACTAGATGCGGGGATCGCTACTGGAGTGTGAAATACAGAATTTTGGACAAGGTAAAAGACTTTTTCTTTCCTTATCTTGTGGTAGACACTGCAGTCATCAAGACTGCAGTGGTTGTTTGGAGCTCTTGGGAGCTCTGGCACAATTCTTTAGGAATTGCTGCGGCTCTGTCTCTAAAAAGAGATATGAGGGAGGCTGTAAAGATTGGGAAAACTAAGTTTTTACTTGTCAGCAATCTAGACACTCCGCCGCCTCAAAACTCTTTTCCTGGAGCAGATGCTTTGCTTGAGGAAACTCTGTCTAACTGTTTTCCAGAGACAAAGGCCCGCCCTTTGCATTTCTAAGAGAGGTCCTCCCACTTCTTCCATCGAGTGGGAAATATATACATTTGAAAATGGGACTCAGTTTCCTTGTTTGGGTCATCCTGTGTTAGTTAGAGTAATGCCAGCCCCTCCCACTTTTGCATGCTCAGGGGGTTATCTACAAAGACTGGGGGTTTTAAAAACGCCATTTGGTTTGGCTTTAATGCTAGTGTCCTACTGAATATTGTAATTGTGCAGTCTAAGTGTGATCAGTGTTCTGTATGTCTTGTATGTTATTAGACAGCCTAGTTGTGCTCTGTGTTCTATGTGATTTTTGTGAAATTGTTTGTAATTTGTTTGTTTTGGTAACTTAAGAGCTCTGTTAAATTTAAGAACAATGATCAAAATTGGGAATTGGTTATTTCAATACTGAACTCCAGCTGGCGGAAACATTTGATTAGGAATTTAAAGATGATTCTAAATTTGGGAAATGAATTGGTTATCTTTAAGTATAAGTTCTTAAAGGAACAATAGCTTGTTAAAGAAGTTCTGTTAACTTGCCTGAAAGAGGTCATGTGCCTCTAATTTTACCTAAAGTATGTAACAAGGACTTTTCTGAAAGCTTCATCCCTGGCCAAGCTGGGCTTAGGAGAAGTCCATTGGGAATAATGGCCACATGGGGCCAGAAGGAGAGAAAGAAACTATGTTGTTTTATTATTTGAAATGAGATAGAAATGGATTATATGCTTTAAATCCAGCTCTGCTGGACATGTGGGTTTTATGGCATTCCCCCACCCATTGATTTCTGCTACTTTAAATGTTGGGTGGGTAGGGATCTTTTGTAAAGATTTAAACTTGCCTCCCACTGCTGCTACTTCAGCTATAGGAGCCATTTAGTTAGCCTGGAGTGAAATTTAGTTCGACTTCGCTTCCCCCCCTTTCCAATCTGGTTATGTATAATCATTATATCCTAAATACTTGAGCAAATAAGTATTTGGTCTGGTCATCTATTGGTTACTAGATATTGTGTCTGGATATTCAAATTTTTTTTTTAAGGTTTTTAACTAATAAGAGGCCACATGTTGTAGCAGTCCTTGTGGACTTTCTATCTCAGACTGTTCTAATTCTTTTCTTTGTTAGATTTGTTTTTATTTCTAGATTTAGTCAAATTGCATATATTGACTTGCTTCCGGGAGCTAGATCAATCCTTTGTTTGTCAGCTCGCCACACTACAGACTCATCCCCCCCCCCCCCCCCCCCCGCCCACTTTTCCTGATGTAATTCGGACTGATGGGGGGAGTGGGAAAGTGGTTGACTTGTTAGAATTTTCACTGTATTACTGTGCTGCGTTTAAGACTTGGAATGGAAATTGTTAAACTTGTGTAACTATTGCTGTTATGTTTGATCTGTTAAGTATGTGCATATGTATATGATTTATATGTGGGATGGTCATTTGATAATTCCTTTCCAAAAGAAAAAAAAGGGAGGAGAAAAAATAGGAAATTGGGAAAACTGGTATCTTGCTAGTTCAGATTTAATTGGAAGTCCTTTACTCCTTGCTTAAATTTACTATACTATGATTTGCTGCTTGTTTTTTAACTTGGAAATCCCTTATTCTGTTGGAATTGCCCTGGCAGACTCAGTTTTGGGGGATTATTTTTTAGAAACAACCAGAAATTGGATACCTGTCTTGGAACTGGCAGTCTCTCTGAGCTGTTTCTCCACTCCTGTTACCCCAGGTCCTTAATTAGTAGTTCAGCGTACTTAAAAGGACCTTATTGATATCAATGACTCTAAAAGTTTGGGGTTTGCCTGCCTTGGTCTAACTGTGAATAATCTGCATTCTAGTAGCAGCCCTGTTTGTTTCTCTGGGAAGGACAGGTGGAGCTGCTCCAAGCCTCACCCTCCTCCCCTGGAGCAGGCTGCCCCTCTGAATGGGCAATACAACTGCCTTGAGCCTGCTGCTCTCGGTAAGCAGAGACCGAGTCATGCACAAATGTCCACAGCTGTCCATATGCTCCCCAACTGCAGAGGATCTGACAATTGATTGTCAGAAATAATTGAAATAAGGAACTTTGTGTATTGCTGATTAATTCTGGGGTTATCAGGGAGAGACTTAACCTTGCCATAAGTCCTTGCATTGGTCTAGCTTTATTTTGATTTTTATTTACTTCACATAGGGTTGTTCAAATTATAGTGCTAAGGCCTTCTAGAGGAAGGTAATTCAAAGATTTGAACAGTTCCAAGAGAAAAAGGGGGGAATGTTATGCCAAAGTTCTCTTTTAATAGGGTGACCAGTTCCTCCAATTGTCCTGTTTCATAATTCTGCCTTAGGTTATGACAGTCCCCTCTTAATGGTTGAGATAAAGGTTTTATAGACATTCTTTAATGTCATTAGAATATCAGTAACCTCCTTCTATTAGGTTATCCCCACCTAGGTCCCTCCATTCTGTCATTGTTCTTGTTATTCCATAAAAGGCTCCCTGCCCCGAGACTCGGGGCTAGACTCTTTGAGATGATAGCCTCGTCTATCCCTGGGATCCATTGGTCCCAATATTTCTCTCCATTTAATAAATTATTGAATTGGTCTCTAATCTCTGTCTTGCTCAGTTTCTTCGGCATTACAAGTATACCTTAGTTTCTCCACTTATAAAATGAAGATAATAATCTTTGTACTGCTTACCTCTAGATGATTTAGAAATATAAAGTATCTTGATTTATTTTCTTTTTATATTCCTTGGTGACTAGCACAGTAACTTGTACATTATAGATAGTAGTTAAATACTTGCTTTGGTGTTTTTAAGTTGATTTGACATCTAGAGTCATTGGAAAAGTCAGAAGTACATCTGTTCTAAAGTACTCTATAACAAACTGAACATAGCTAAAGGAACACAGTATTTTAATGAGAAAGCAAATTGAATAGGAGTCCCCTTCAGGCGCCATAGAAATGTTAGCTTGGAGCCAATGGTATAGAGGAAAAGTACCTCTTCCTCTTCTGGACCTGTTTCCTTCATTCCTAAGAGAATCGATTTCAAGGCATCTATTGATCAATGATAATTTGTCCTGATGAGCATTAGAAGCAAAACCTGACGCTCCCATCTCTTGTGGTCTCCCTTACTCCAAGGATACTAATATATTTCTCTTCATATTCATATTTAGACTGGGATATATTACTACCAATAAAGTTAATCTTTGCTTCTCAGTAAGCATACCTCAAAATGCTCATACAGGCCACCAAATGTTGAGGTTGGGAAAGGAGGATCCCAAAATTTTAGGGTCACAGACCAGTGTCTCTAAGTGTCTCAAAAGAATTTGCAGGCTTCAGAGGGTGGGGAAGAAGGGGAAAATTTGCAGCAAGGGGTTATGCAAAGGTCAATATTGGAAAAATTACCCATGCACATGCTTTGTGAATAAAAAGCTTTAATAAAAAAAAAAAAAAAATTTACAGGCTTGGACCCATTTCCTTAGCCAAGGGGCAAAGCTTTATTGCAATAATAATGCCATTATAAAGCTGGTTGAATTGTAAGGGAATTCAGCAGAAAAACAGAAGCAAGGACATACATTAATCCAGCTTTCAATCATAGATATGTTAATTCTATAGCTCTTCGGTAGAAAGGAGTGGTCTCCGGAAGGAGTGGTTCTCAGTTGAACAGATTACTACTGACAAGATTACCAGTCAGGAATGAATTAAGGAGAGGTCTCCGGAATCAGGCAGATTGTCAGAACAATAGCATTCTTAAATTGGGTGTGGTAAGGGCAAAACCAGGACTTTGGAATCAGATTGCCAGAAGTCTCCCCTAAAATCAGGGGACCACAAAATATTACATCATTTTCACCTTTTTTTCCTTGTGTTTTTTTTACTTTCTCATGATTTTTCCTTTTTGTTCTGATTTTTCTTTTCTGACATGACTCATTATAAAGAAAAAAGAAAAAAAGAACATAACGTCTATAACCTGAAATTTTTTTTTAATTAAAAAAAAATGAGCTGGAGAAGAAAATTCAAAAAACAATTTTTCGATTTTCAAATTGTCTCCCTCACTCCCTTATTTTTCCCTCCCTTAAATGATAAGCAATTTGATATAGGCTATATATGGAATATGTCTTGGCTGCCCTCCTCTCAATCTAAACCCCACTTATTCCTCCTCAACTTTAGATATTCTTTGACCTTAGATTTCCCTCATTCTAATTGCAGCAGCCTAGGGCCTCCTACTCTATTATTCCAATTTGTGGTTCTCCTCCCAATTCACCTAGAACTCCTCCCTTCTAAAACTTTCAGTAATTCCCTGTTGCCTATAGAATGAAATGCAATCTCTATAACCAGGCATTGTGGAAGGCTTTAAACATCCATACTTCACATTACTATCCTTTATGTTCCAATCAATCCCAATCATGTTCCCCGTTCTGTCCTGTTCTTTCCCCACCTCCATGAATTCACACAGGTTATTCCTTTCTTTGAAACCTAAAAGCACTTCCTTCTCAACTTTACCTATTGAAATCTTTATTTTCAAGGCCCACCTTAGATTCTACTTCTTCTATGATGCTTTATGGCTGAAGTGATCTCTCAATCCTAAAAGTTTTCTAGAATTTTGCATATTTCCTTATCCTTTCTCATATTTTACCTTATATGATATCATATGCAGTCATATTTCTGCCCATCCAAACGCATGCCTTTTTTTTTATAGCTTTTTATTTACAAGATATATGAATGGGTAATTTTTTAGCATTGATAATTGCAAAACCTTTTGTTCCAATTTTTCCCCTCCTACCCCCTACCCACTCCCCCAGATGGCAGATTGACCAATCCATGTTAAATATGTTAAAGTATATCAAACCCATGTCTTACAGACAATGGAGGCTTTTTTGCTTTTCATCTTAGGACCCAACAATGTTTTGCACAGAGAGATAAAGAATGGACCTACAATTTCACTGATGCAAAGAAGTCCCTTAAAAGGGACTTCAATCAATACAGAACAGTACCATCTTGGCAATTTAGTCTTAGAAAGTTGCCTGAGAGCAACATTGGATCAACTTTGATAAACTTAGCTCTTCTCAACAACACAATATTCCAAGATAACTCTGAAAGAGTCATGATGGAAAGTGTTATCCATATCCGGAGAAAGAACTATGTAGTCTGAATACAGATGGAAGTATGCTATATTCATTTTTTTGTTTTCTGCTTTTTTCTTTCTTGTGGTTTTTCCCTTTTGTTCTGATTTTTCTTTCACAACATGACTAATATGGAAATATGTTTAAAATAATTGTACGTGTATAACCAATTTCAGATTACTTGCTGTCTTGGGGAGAAGGGAGATAAAAGAGAAAGGAAGAAAATTTTGGGATTCAAAATCTTACAAAAATGAATGTTGAAAATTATCTTTACATTTAACTGGAAAAATAAAAAAAACTACTAAGTACATAAAAAGAAAAAGAAATAACTTGTCAGTAACTGAGAGATTGAGTGATTTGCTGGGGTTATACACCTTATATGTCAGAGGCAAGACTTGACCCAAGTCTTTGAGGCTCCCAAGATGTCTCTCTTTAAATGTTTTTGAATTGAAAACAGCCTCATCCCAGAGCTCTGCTCTCTACAAGCAATAGACTATCTCTGTGCCAGTGTGTTAAGGCTGTGCCCCAAGAAAAGACAGTGTGTAGATATCTGTGACTCAACAATTGTGTATGACTTTGGGTGTGTAATGTGTACACTGTGGATGGAGAGATGAGATCCCCACTTTGAGTGCAGTCCGGATTTGTGTGTGTGTGTGTGTAAGTATCTGCACTTAGAGAGGTTTTTATTGAAGTAAAAAGTCATGTTCACTGTTCTTAGGAAAAGACAAACATTTATTTTTTACTTTCTCTGAAAGATCTATGAATAAAGATTCTAAAAATATCTAGGCTGATCAGTCAGCAACAGTAATTTTCTATGTCAACAACAGCTAAAAGAAAACAGAGCCAACCTACCCCCAACTCTCCAGCTGAGCTTAGGCCAGTCATTAGGTCTTCTGGGAATTGGACCGGACTTCTACTGTATGTAGTGCACATGTTTAGGGTAAGATAATTCTGGTCACGTGGACGCTTAGCTCCTCTCCAGCCATGTGAGAGTTGGACACGTGTAGGCTGGCCTATCTATCAGTGCAAGGTCTGTGCCATTGTTTTGGGCTCACCCAGCCTTGAGACAGAAGGCTTTGGAGCAAACTAGAGAGCTCTATGTGTTCTTACTCCCATAGGAATTTGTTTTTTAAAAGATTTGGCTCAAAGGTATGACTCTACTGCTTGAATTTCATGGTCTACAGTAGGATCTATTTATTATTATTATTATAGCTTTGGATTTACAAAACATATACATGGGTAATTTTCCAACATTGACCCTTGCAAAACCTTCTGTTCCAACTTTTCCCCTCCTTCCCCCCATCCCCTCCCCTAGATGGCAGACAGTCCAATATATGTTAAATATGTTAAAGCATATGTTAAATCAATAGAATCTATTTTAAGTGATTTGCATAGTTTTTGTGTTTTGTAATGACAAAAGACTATGCTTAAACTGCAGGCTAGTTTCTTCCCACTTGGAATAGATGGGTAGCTAGGCAGTGTAGTGGATAGAATCAGCAAGACTCATCTGTCCTTAGACACTAACTCGATACTAACCTGGCCAAATCACTTTAACCTGTCCACTTCAATTTCCTCTCAATCAAATGAGCTGGAGAAGGAAATGGCAAACTTCTCCAGCATTTTTGTCAAGAAAACCTCAAATGGGATTGTGAAGAATCAGATATGACTGAACAGCAACAAATAACCCTTTATTTTCAAGGTCATCAGGGAGAATCAACCAATCAACAAATCAGTCAATCAACAAATATTTATTAAACCATAGCACATGAGTTGGTGGAAGATTAAATGCATGGAGCATACTAGAATTAAATTAGGTTTTTTGTGATATTTAATGAGGCAGCTGATTCATGCAGTAGATAGAACAGTGGATATGTAGAGAGGAATATCTCGATTCAGATCCCACCTCAGGCATTTCCTTAGTTGTGTAACCCTGAATAAGTCACTCAATCCTTCTCAGCCTCAGTTTCCTTATCTGAAATTGGGGATTATACTAGCATCTACCTCACAGAGTTATACTGTAGATCAAATGAGATAATATATGTTCTGAAAATTGTAAACCTTGAAGTATTATACAAATGTTAGTTATTATTGTTGCTATATGACTAGGTAACCTAGCCTAGAACTAAAATGACTACTGGAAGAGAAGATTAAATCATGAATATCAAACTCATATCAGAGGAAGCAGACACTTATGTGATCAGTATGGTTGTCCGATACAAAGTGGGGATTATTGTCTCAGTCCCAGGAGGCCATTAAATGCCGGTGACAAATGAATCCAACCTTTGGACCTATTTATTACCTGGAACATCAATCAGCACTGATCTTATGGGTCACTATATAAAAACTTTAAACAGCTCTTTGATATCTACTTAACAAAGCCTGATCATGCAGTTGTTGTTTAATCATGTGCACATAAACATGATTTTCTGTGACCCCCATTTGGGGTTTTCTTGGCAAAGAGTAGTATCTTATCCAGCACATTTGACAGATGAGGAAACTGAAGCAAACAGGGTTAAATGTCTTGCCCAGGGTGGGTTACATAGTGTCTGTGGCCAGATCTGAACTCACAAAGATGAGTCTTCTGTCTTCAAGCCCAGCACTCTATCCACTGTACCACCTAGCTGTCCCAATGAAGCCTAAACTCCCTATAATTGGTTTCAAAGTTCTCTGTATGACTCCATCTTACATATTCAAGCAAATCCTACCTCAGATAACTGGTTTATGTGACCCTGGATAAGCCAGCTAACTTCTCTGTGCCTCAGTTTCCTCATTTGTAAAATTAAGAGGCAAAATGGCGTTTTATGAAATCCATTATTCTATTTGTTACTATACTCCATTTAGGCCAGGAGAGCCATACTTGTAAGTTATTTTATGTTTTTTACTGTTTTGGGGACTTTGATCATGCTATTCATTCTCCAACTCTGGGATTCACAGGTATAGAAATCCCAGGTTCTTCAGAAGTAATGGTGGATAGATTCCAGGATTTGTTCAGATTATTAGAAGCCAGGGACGAATTTATAATAAGTTCAAATGTGGATTTGCTATGTCTCATGCAAACATTGTAATAATGAGAAATAATGTAATATTGAAAAAAGTTTTAAAATGACAACTTTGATTATGTGAAACTGAAAAGCTGATGCCCAAGTTAATGTGCCTGGGATAAGAAGGGAAGTGGTCAAAAAGGAAAAAAAAAACTCCTTGTGTAAATTTTCTCTGATAAAGAGTTGTTATCCAAAATATATAAACAATGAAGAGATGTATATAAGATTAATAGCCATCCTTCAATAGATAAAGGGTCAAAGGACATGAACAAACAATTCTTAAAAGAAAAATTGTTAATTATTAACACCCAAAAGAATGCTCTAAATAACTAATGATAAGAGAAGCAAAATTCAAAATAGCTCTGAGGTTTTTACCTCACACTCTATAAATTGCAAAGATGACAAAAGATGGAAATGAGTTGGGGAGCTATAGCTATATTAGTATATTGTTAATGTTGAGATTCAGTAGAACCATTTTAGTTTATTTTTTATTTTTATTTTTTTGCTGAGGCAATTTGGGGTTAAGTGATTTGCCCAGGGTCACACAGCCAGGAAATGGTAAGTGTCTGAAGCCACATTTGAACTCAGGTCCTCCTGACTTCAGGGCTGGTGCTCTATCCACTGTGCCACCTAGCTGCCTCTGGTAGAACCATTTTGGAAAGCAATTTGGAATTATGCAAATAAAATGACAAAAATGAACAAATTCTTTGACCCAGAGATTCCCTTATTTGTTTTTGTACCTCTAAAAAGGCCATTGATAATAACAAAGGTCCCCACATAGACTAAAATATTTGTAACAACACTTTTTGAAATGATAAAGAATGGAAAACAAAATAAATATCCATGGATGGGGAATGGCTAAACCAATCATGGTACATGAATGTAATGGAAAATCACTGTTTTTGTAAGAATGACAAATGCAATGACTACAGAAAAGCTTTGAAATATCTACATGAACTTAAGCAGAGAGAAATAAGCAGAGCCAAAAAAACAACATAAATGGGACTGTAAAATCTGCCAATGGCCTGTTAGTCTGCTGGGGAACTTGTCTTTCCTACTGTTAATTATTAAAACCCCTTTTTTTGCTAACTTATATGCTCTCCCAAATCTATTTCATATTTACCATCTAGGTGTCTATTTTACTTCTTCATTTTGCCTATAACCTTTTTTTTTTTTCTTGCTGAGGCAATTGGGATTAAATAATTTGCCCAGGGTCACATAGCTAGAAAGTGTTAAGTGTCTGAGAACAAATTTGAACTCAGGTCCTCCTGACTTCAGGGCTGGTGCTCTATCCACTGCACCACCTAGGTGTTCTTGTAACCTTTTTTTCATAAATATTTATCATCCTTGGTGTCTATTTTATCTCTTCATTTTGTCTGTAATTTCTCCTGATAAATGAAAATACCTTTTGGCAATAGCCCTCCCTCACTTGAATCCAATTCACTTGCATGTCATGGCATCACCTCCCTGATCATGGTCATTTCTGAGAACGAAGGACAAATCACTGTGAACTCTTCACATGTGAATTGCAACCCAACCCCATCATCTGATGCCAGACCTCAAACTCATCAGGATGGCTCTCTGGGATGGGAAAGGAGAAATGCTGGAATAAACTGAAGACAGTTAAAAAATATGTCAATGCAAATTTATTGAAAGCAAAAACAAAACAAAAAATAATGCTGGCATATGATGGATCAAGATCGTTGAGTTAAATTTTCCAAACTGGCCTTCTTTCTATTCCTTACTCACAACACTCTCCATCTTTAATTTTTCATGCCTTTATATTGAGCATTCCACATGTTAGAATATATTTCCTCTCTTTAAGTAACTGAAGCAACATCTTCTGCATGTAGTTCTTCCTGATTCTTCCTTTATAAAATAACTGGGACACTGACACATTGTCGGTGGAGTTGTGAAATAATGAGTTCCTAATGAGTTCCATTAGACTGGAAACTCCTTTTGAGTAGAAGTTGCTTCACACTTTGTACTTATGATAGGCCTGTTTACCAGCGTTTGCCTGACTAAGCTTCTTTCCTCCAACTCACAGTATGGAGTAGGCCCAGGTTCCTCTTCCTTTCATCCTCCTTAAAAAAAGACAAAGCTATCCAGTCAGCCCAGCTTATTTAACATGGCTTATTAGTTACCAAAAGGCAAAAATAGTCCTAGCAAGTGCAACTGGGACTCCTCTGACTTAATGGACTTCTGAAAACCATTTGGGTCACTGCATCCTTCCCTGATGACCAGATGAATTCAGATTGGAGAATAGGGTAGCTTACATCCAGAGAAGTTAAATAAAGGACTCAGTAGGAAAGGAGGAGATAAAGGCGATTGTTGAGGGCTTTAAACTTGTGCCAGACTGTTCTTATCACATATTTGAACTGCATATAGTTTGTACACTAGATTCTTTTTCACTGTAGTAAAAATAGCTATGCACCTGAATGGACACAGATTGGAGTGGGCACTATTGGGGAAGAATGCTATTAGAAAAGAGAAAGCAGAGAAAAGCTCATTCCAAGGTCAAATCATTCTACTCTTGATATCTTGGATAAAGTTACTTAATAGAAATAGAATGATGACTGGTGTGAGGGAGCCTTTCTTTGGGGGGCAAATGACATAATTTATTCATATATTTATCCATTCATTCATCCATATATTTATTTACTTAGATTTCAACAGTGCAGGTTGCTCTGGGAGGGAAGGAAAACTCATTCTACCAGCTTAATAATTTTAGAGAGTGACTTGGGGTAATGTTAAGAAACTTGCCAAAAGTCACAGTAAATATGTCAGAGGGGAGACTTGTAACGAAATTTTCCTGGCTAGGGAGTCAGCTTTCTATTCAGTACACCAGGCTGCCCCTCAATCTTGAGAGTTTTCCATAGTAATGTAACTCCACCTTCAGGATCATTCTGGCTTACATTGATTGACCAACAATAAGTTCCAGGCCAAGCTCCATGTGATCCTTGTTTGGGGCCTGATCGACTGAGTGATTTTGTTTTGAACAGAAACCACGAAGGTCTTTCTCTCCCAGATTAATTTTTTTTTCTTTTAGCTCCTTTACCTAGAGACCACCTCATTTTTTACTTAACCTTAATCATTGATTGGGTGGTGTCTCAATCAAATTAAAACCTGTTAAAAAGAAAAAAAAACTTAGTTTAAAAAGACCAAGGTTTCCCACTGCATTCAGGCCATCTCCAATTGTCTTGGTCTATACCTGGCTATTGGACCCCAGATGGCTCTGGAAGAGAAAGTGAGGCAGGTAACCTTGCTCAGCCCTCCCTCACTTCAATTCAACTCACTTGCATGTCATGGCATCAATTCCCTAAATTCATGATCCTCTTAGAGAATGAAGGGCAAACAATAATCTTTGGGAGTAGAAAAGGAATTGGCCCACTGGGGACCCAATTGAAACTGGCCAATTTTGCAATACAACTCCTTCCTTTTCTTTCCTTTCTCTCTTTCCCCATAGGGTTTCATACCCTTATCTGTGGATGTTCTATCCAAAGAATGTAAATTTTGATAATTGAAAGTTCTAAAGATAGCTTGGGCTTATGGGGTAGGACCAAGCCTTAAACCTAAATAACTCTGGGTCTCATTGATTGAGCAACACCTCCTGGGCCAAACCTAATTTAGTCATTGTTTGGGTCCTGATTGGCTGGGACTGAGTGTAAATATTAATTGTTTCTGTTTTGTCCACAAACCCTGAGAATGTTCTCCCAGATTGATTTTTTTTTTTTTTTGACTTGGTGAAAGAGGCTATTCTCTACTTTATATCCTACCCAGTCTTAATCACTGATTAGGTTTTTGCCTCAGTCAAATTGAGACCTGGGAAAGGTCTTAGCTTAAAAAGGCCAACATCTCCCACTGCATCCAGGGCCATGGTCAGTCATTCTGATCTTTATCTTACTGCTAGACCCAGATGGCTCCAAGGGAGAAAGTGAGGCTGATGATTTTGCACCACCCACCCTCACTTAAATCCAATTCACTTCATGTCATAACATCACTTTCCTGATGTCTTGGTTCTTTTTGAGAACAAAGGTCAAACAACATCTATTCAGAAATTAGTCCCTTTTCATTTCTAAGACCTTGTAAGTCTGGCACATTAGTATTAATTAATAAATAAATTAGTAGTAATTAACTCCTTAAGCATGCATGAATGAAGTGAATTGTGAAAGTTGTTTCAAGATGGAGACTCTTACTTCATATACTCAAGTTTTTTTTTTTATCAGTGAGCTTCATCTAGGTGTCAAGGTAGCTAGCTAGAACGCCAGGCCTGAAATCTGAAAGATTAATCTTGAGTTCAACTCTGATCTCATACCAGCTCACAACTTTCAGATTGGCTGAAATGACAGGAAAATATGATAAATGTTGGATAGGATATGGGGAAACTGGGACACTGACACATTGTCAGTGGAGTTGTGAAATAATCCAACAATTCTGGAGAGCAATTTGGAACTATGCCCAAAGTTATGTACATAACTTTTAATCCAGCAGTTTCACTAATGAGTCTGTATCCCAAAGAGATTTAAAAAAAAAAAAAAAAAAAGGGAAAGGAAAAAAAGGATCCATATGTGCAAAAATGTTTGTAAGCAGCTCTTTTTGTAATAGCAAGAACAGGAAATTGAGTAGTTGCCCATCAGTTGGGGGATGGCTGAATAAGCTATGGCACACGAATGTAATGAAATGTTATTGTTCTGTAAGATATGATGAGCAGGCTGATTTCAGAAAAGCCTGGAAAGATCTACATGAACTGATGCTGAGGGAAGCAACCAGGAGATCATTGTACACAATAACAAGAAGATTATGAGATGATCAAGTGGCTTTTTTCAACAATGCAGTGATTCAAGGTGACTCCATTAGACTTGAGATAGAAAATGCCACCTCCCTAGTATTTTCACCTTTTTATTTGTTTTTCTTTCTCATGTTTTTCCCCTCCCTTTTGGTCTGATTTGTCTTGCACATGACATATGTGGAAATACGTTTAAAGGGATTGCACATATTTAACTGATATCAGAGGACTTAATATCTTGAGAAGCAGGGAGGCAAGGGAGAAAGGAGAAAAAAATTTGGAACACAAAGTTTTACAAAAATGAAAATTCTCTTTATATGTACTTGGAAAAATAAAGTACTATTGAAAAAAAAATCTGACCTCAAACTCTTACTAGTTTTGTGACCCTGAGCAAGTTGCTTAACCGTATTTGCCTTATTTTCTCATCTGACAAGAAAATGGAAAACCACTGTAATATCTTTCCAGGAAAATCCCACAAGGAGTCATGAAGAGTTGAAAATGACTAAACAACAACCAAAAAGAAAGTCCATTCTTTTTATTGACAATTCTGAAGCTTCCTTTTTATATTAAGCCAAAATCTGCTTCCCTTTAACTCCCAAACACTGGTAGTTGTTCTGCCTTTAGAGCCTCACAGAATATTTAATCTCTCTTCTGCCTGATGGTTATTCAAATATTTGAAGACAGTTATCATGGCCCCATTAATTTTCTGTTCTCCAAGCTAAACCTCCTTAGAGATATACAGATTTATCAATGCACCTCCTAAAATGAAGAGCCTAGAATTAATCCCAATACTGTAAATGATGTCTTACCAGGGTAGAGTATAGCAAAGCTACTGTCACCTCCCTGCTACCAGACATGATACTTCTATTACTGTAACATGTGATTGATGTATAATTGGAGTCCACTCTGGGTTGAGTTGTGGTGATTACCCCCAAGTCACTGTTTGCCCCAGGTTTTGTAATTAGTGACTGTGAGAGGTTGAGATGGCTCTGATGTTGGTGGCAAGGTGCAATTTCCTTTTTCCCTTTCATACAAATTTATTCCTTTCCCCTTCAAGGTTATTCTTTTGAACCTAATTGTATAAGTAGGGAATGTTAAGGAGTAGGTGTGGAGAAAAGCAATTTAGAGTTTTTTCACCAATCCTCAGGCATGATTAGAATCACATATGATGTTCTTAGTATGTTATTCAAGTAGAGAAGAATATTTCCTGTTTTGTTTCTAATCTATTTTTAAAGTATATTACATAAAATATATTATATGTTTATTCTGTTGACTATCTCCAAATTACATTTTTAAATATTTAACATTCATTTTTTAAAATTCCAAGTTCCAAATTTCTCCCTCCTTTTTGCCTCTCCTTGTGAAGGCAAGCAATATGATTTTGACATACATATCTAGTCATACAAAACATATTTCCATATCAACCATATTACAAAAAACACACAAAAGAAAACTAAAGTAAAAAAAATAAACAATACTTCATTCTACAGTCAGAGATCATCAGCTTTCTCTCTGGAGATGGATAGCAGTTTCCATAATGGGTTCTTTGGAATTATTTGTGAATCATTGCCTTGATCTGAATGGCTAAGTCTTTCACAGCCAGTTGATCATCATTACAACATTGCTGTTACCATGTACAATTCCACTGCTACTCCCCCTCCTTTTTTTTTGAGATGATCAGGATTAAATGGCTTGCCCAGTGTCTCATGCCTCATTTGAATTCACCTAGCTGTCCCCCAAACCTATTTCTTAATAAATCCCAGAGTTTTATTAGCCTTTGTGGCTATGGCAGCACAGTGTAGCAGGAGATGTGTCTGATGTCATGGAAAGCTGGATTTGGAATCCCAAGACCTGAGTTGGAAACTTGACTTTGTTACTTACCACTGGGTTACCTTGGGCCAGTTCACTTCTCTGGGTCAGTTTCCTCTGGCTAAATTGGAGATAATCTCAGAGGGAAGGCACTAAGAGTAAGGAGGACTGGGAAAGTCTTGCTGAGGCCAGATGAGCAAGAATCCTCTCTCAACGATCTCTGACAATCTAATTTTCACTTGAAGACCTTCAGAAATGGGAAACTCACTCCTTCCAAGCAGAGTGCTCCACTTTTGGCCAGCTCTTGTCAGGAAGTTTTTCCTTATATTGATACAAATTTTGTCTTTTTGTAAGAAAGACATCAACACTTCTTAATTAGAGGAAGTAATTTATAAATTTGATGATTTTCACTGCCCTTGTAGGTAATATATGAAAACATTAAATAAGGCCAATTTTAGCTTCGAAAAAAGTGTTTTACTCTCCCCTCCAGGAAGTGTTTGCCTCTCTGCCTCTGCCTCTCTCTCTCTCTCTCTCTCTCTCTTTTTGTTTTGTTTTGTTTTAGGTTGCCATTTCTCTATGGTTAACTTACAAATCACTTTTGATTTGCACCTCTTTAATGCACTAATCATATATTATTTATGTTTCTCTTCTATCTAGTGCAGATTACTTTTCTGCTAAAGATATTCCCATAGAAACTTGGTTGTGTGGAATTGAAGTAGTTAATGATTTTACTAACCACCTTGATTTGCTTGAACTACCTTTCTATTCAGAGGAGACTGAACTGACCTGGGAATCAGAATGAGTCAAACCAAGCATCCCTTAAACTGGATATATGAAAGATCCTTTGCAGTATAGCTTGCTGAACCCAGAACTCTATTATGCCAGCAACCACAGAACTGGCTCAGACTGAACTGATCCCCAACATACTAAGGGTTTTCTGGGGATCCTCCATTCTGACTCACTTCCTTATACCTAGAGGGGATTTTGTATTATCTAAGAATAACCCAACCCAATGGCCAAACCTGATTACCTACCCCTACCCCCGACTTGTGGTTTTTGTCTTTATAACCCTTCCAGAACTCAGTTCTAATAGTTGATCCACATGCATGTCTGCTTGCTTTAGAGGAATGTAACATACATATGTCCTAATTCTATTTGTCTTCCTCAGACCAAACCTTGAGATTGGCAATTAGGGCAGGTATTAGCCAGAGTTCCTCTAAGTTCCTATGATTTCTGACCTTGAAAACTTTTAGAAGAGAAATAATGGTCATGATTTAGAAACAGCATCTGGGAGGTACCAGGAGAGGGCTGATGAAGGAAGAGAAGGCCAGGATTGAGCACCACCCAGGACTCCATTCTGGACTCCCTCATCATGGAAAGTGATGATTATGGCCAATGCTTGTCTGATGGCTAGGATTAGAACACGATTGAGAATGGAGAAGTGTTAGCTAACTGAATTAATGTTGATCAGGGGAAAAAGAGCTCATTGGCTCTAAGCAGGAAGTGATGACACAGCTTAGGTTTGATCTGTAACTCCTACTCTACCTTCTGGATTTCAGAGCAGTGGGCCACTTTTATTTACCTATCTAATCTTCATTTCCAATTTTCTCCTCCAATCTGGTGATAGGAGAAACATATAGAAAAAAAAAGCCTTTTGTCCTCTTCTCGACAGCCAAAGTAGCTAGTATTTTAGAAGTTTACTTTTTTAACGCCTTATTTTCATTCCTGTCTTGTTCGAAGTTATTGGAGGGAGAAATGGAAGGCTGTTTCCCATGAGTTTATTTCCATATGAATGTCTGGAATGGGGTTGAGGAACCAAAATCCAAAGAAAAAGGGAATTTTTAAATTTTATTTTATTATAGCTTTTTATTTACAAAACATATGCATGGGTAATTTTTCAACATTGACCCTTGCAAAACCTTTTGTTCCAACTTCTCCCCTCTTTCCTCCCACCCTCTCCCCTAGATGGCAGGTAGTCCAATATATGTAAAATATGTTAAAGTATATGTTAAATACAATATATGTATACATATTTATACAATTATCTTGCTGCACACACACATACACAAAATCTGATCTAGAAAGAAAAGTAAAAAAACCTGAGAAGGAAAACAAAAAGGCAAGTAAACAATAACAGAAAGAGTGGAAATGCTATGTTGTAGTCCACATTCAGTTCCCATAGTCCTCTCTCTGGGTGTAGATGGCTCTCTTCATTACTGAACAATTGGAACTGGTTTGAATCATCTCATTGTTGAAGAGAATCGCGTACGTCAGAATTGATCATGTAGTCTTGTTGTTGCCATGTATAATGATCTCCTGGTTCTGCTCATTTCACTCAGCATCAGTTCATGTAAGTCTCTCCAAGCCTCTCTGTATTCATCCTGCTGGTCATTTCTTACAGAACAATAATATTCCATAACATTCATATACCACAATTTATTCAGCCATTCTCCAATTAAAGGGCATCTAATCATTTTCCAATTCTTTGCCTCTATGAAAGGGCTGCCACAAACATTTTTGCACATACAGGTCCCTTTCCCTTCTTTAAGATCTCTTTGGGATATAAGCCCAGTAGTAACACTGCTGGGTCAAAGGATATGCACAGTTTGATATCTTTTTGACCATATTTCCAAATTGTTCGCCAGAATAGTTGGATTCATTCACAGTTCCACTAACAATGTATCAGTGTCCTAGTTTTCTCTGATAATGATTTGGAGCACCTTTTTATATGGCTAGAAATAGTTTCAATTTCGTCATCTGAAAATTGTCTGTTCATATCCTTTGACCATTTATCAATTGGAGAATGGCTTGATTTCTTATTAGAGTCAATTCTCTATATATTTTAGAAATGAAGCCTTTATCAGAATCTTTGAATGTAAAAAATGTTCTCCCAGTTTACTGCTTCCCTTCTAATCTTGTCTGCATTAGTTTTGTTTGTACAAAAACTTTTTAACTTAATCAAAATTATCTATTTTGTGACCTCTAGTTCTTCTTTGGTCACAAATTTCTTCCTCCTCCATAAATCTGAGAGGTAAATGATCCTATGTTCTTCTAATTTATTTATAATATCATTCTTTATTCTGGATCATGAACCCATTTTGACCTTATCTTGGTATATGGTATTAGGTGTAGGTCAATGCCTAGTTTCTGCCAAACTAGTTTCCAATTTTCCCAGCAGTTTTTGTCACACAGTGAATTCTTATCTTAAAAGCTGGGGTCTTTGAGTTTGTCAAACACTAGATTGTTATAGTTATTGACTATTTTGTCCTGTGAACCTAAACTATTCCACTGTTCAACTGCTTTATTTCTTAGTCAGTACCAAATGGTTTTGATGATTGCTGTTTTATAATATAGTTTTAGATCAGGTACAGCTAGGCCACCTTCATGAAAAAGGGAAATTTTTGAGTTTTCCACAGTTTAGACTGGGGTAAGAGTCAGAACCAATTTATCTTAAAAAATAAAATAAAATAAAACAAGCCTTTCCAGATTGCTTATGTTAAATGTATACATATGCCTGGACTGTATTCCTTTTAAACTTGAGATAAAAGGCCTCATTTCCAAAATATATAGAGAACTGACTCAAATTTATAAGAAATCAAACCATTCTCCAATTGATAAATGGTCAAAGGATATGAACAGACAATTTTCAGATGAAGAAATTGAAAGTATTTCTAGCCAAATCATTATTGATCAGAGAAATGCAAATTAAGACAAGATACCACTACACACCTGTCAGACTGACTAAGATGACAGGAAAGGATAATGATGAATGTTGGAGAGGAATATGGGAAAACTGGGACACTGATACATTATTGGTAGAACTGTGGATGGATCTAACCATTCTGGAAGCAATTTGGAACTATGAACAAAAAATTATCAAACTGTGCATACCCTTTGACCCAGCAGTGTCTCTACTGGGAAAGGGACCCACATGTGCAAAAATGTTTGTGGCAGCCCTTTTTGTAGTAGCTAGAAACTGGAAACTGAGTGGATGCCCATCAATTGGAGATTGGCTGAATAAATTGTGGTATATGAATGTTATGGAATATTATTGTTCTGTAAGAAATGACCAACAGGATAATTTCAGAAAGACTGAAGATACTTACATGAACTGATGCTAAGTGAAATGAACAGAACCAGGAGATCATTATACATGGCAACAAGATTATACGATGATCAACTCTGATGGATGTGGCTCTCTTCAACAATGAGATGATTCAAAAACCAGTTCCAATTGTTCAGTAATGAAGAGAGCCATCTATACCCAGAGAGAGAACTATGGGAATTGAGTATGGACTACAACATAGTATTTCTACTCTCTCTGTTATTGTTTGCTTGCATTTTTGTTTTCCTTCTCAGGTTTTTTTTTACTTTCTTTCTAGATCCGATTTTTGTTGTGCAGCTTGATAACTGTATAAATATGTATAATATATTGTATTTAACATGTATTTTATATCTGCCATCTAGAGGAGGGGGTAGGGAGGAGGGGAAAAGTTGGAACAGAAGGTTTTGCAAGGGTCAATGTGGAAAAATTACCCATGCGTATGTTTTGTAAATAAAAAGCTATAATAATAATAAAAATACATAATATTAAAAAAAAAGAAGGTAGGATATATGATAATGATTCTGGATGAAGTCTTTGCCACCAGAAATAGCAAAACTTATCCCTAATGAGACCAACATATTGATTGATATAGGTTATGGGAGGGAATGGTAGGAACTATTTACAACACATAACTTCCAATTAAACAACATATAATACATATTGAATGCTTCTAAGAAATCAATAAGTCCTTAGAAATATACCCTGGAAGCTTGCTGTCCTTCATTAAGTAACAGATTATAAAACATTGTTAATAGAGAATCAAAAATAAAATTGGAAATTCAGTAATTAGGCTAGATTGAAATCAGAGTACTATGGAAGACCAAAATATTGTTCACAAATGTCTGCAACATTCCATCAATCCATAAAATTAAAAATATATGTATCTATATTTGTATTATTATACCAAATGTTCATAAATTTCCAAACAGTATAGAATGAAAAAAATTAAATATCTTGGGAATTGGATGAAATGTGTTAACTGATTGTTAGTGGAGTTGTCCTGAAATTGAGAAGAATGAAACTGATAATAAAAGACAAAGTACAATAAATAAATAAATTAATTAACTTGAGGAGATAGACTCATGTGGAAAATGAGCTTTGAAAAGCCCACTTGGTTGGGAGGAAAACATACCACTTTTGCCTGAGGATACCTTGGTGCTGATGAAAGGCTGAAGTGTGCTGCTAATCTCACAGAATATTGAGGTTCTTTGGTATACATACACACCATAAGGATCTAACACTTAATTCCTCCACTAGTTTGTGTAACTGGGTTATTGATCATTCCTAGTTTGAGCCTGAGACTTCAACCACCTAAGTGGAATGGCCTCCATTGGTTAGTTAAAATAGCTCTTTCTCTTTCCATCTTTTTGGCTGCATTTTTGGGGATTTCCCTCTGCTGTGTCCAACATGGATGTCATGAACTGAACCATGAAGAGGGAGGGAGACTTGTCTTTCCTTGCTTACTTTTCTTTTATTCCAGCTCTGAGAAATGGATCTGGGGGTTTTGTTTCTGCTTTGTGTTTCCTCAGTTTCAGAGGCAGAGGTCATCTTGACCTGACTAGGAATTTGAGCCATAGTAACCTTGGGGCCAGGATTCCAGGTGAGGTGATGCAGCTAGACAGGCCAGCATGGTAAATATGAGAAGCCAGGATGCTTGAGACTTGAAGCAATCAAAGCCTGAAGAGAACTCAAAGATACCTCAGAAGTGAGAAAGCTTGAAGAGAACTGATTAGCTCTCATCTAACCTGCTTGCTTCAACTTTACCCTGCTCTTCCCACAGAAGGGGGACATTGATATTTACCAATATCAGTGGTCTTTGGGACTAGAATTATGAAGGAAGGGAATGACTTAAACTTTTGTCTTCCTTGACATTTATCACTACAGTGTGCATTCAGGAAACGTTTGCTGTAGTCAATAAATCCACCACTATCAAGCCAAATGACAGGAAAACCAAAAATCTTCCATAACATGGAGTGATTTGACTCTACCTTATTAACGGTGGTTGAGAGCAAGTGAGAGTAACAATATAGTCTGAATCTTTGGAATCTGGGAGTCCAGAGGCATTAGAGCATTTTCCAGGTTCTGAAAGTTGAAGGCAGTTTTGATATTTGGATATGCTTTTTTCTTTCTTTCCATTTCCCTTCCCTCCTTCTCCCCTCTCCCCCCAGCACTGCATGGAAATAGACCTTTATTTCAACTTGTTCCCCCCAGCACAGCATGGATAGGAGTGAAAACGAGTGCAATTCTTGTTAACCATAACTTAACCATTATCTTACTTGAATTATTTTCACTCCCATTTTTCTTCTGTTAACTTTGCCACCAGTTCTAAATTATGTGCAATATGGCCCTATTTCCAAAGGGAAGAGACTTTGTTCCAGTACTAATCCCGATTTGGGAGAAACACGCATAATCCATAAACCTGGTCTATAAGTGCATATATTTTAGACAGGAGGATAACTGGGGTTTAAAATCGATTAGGATAACGGCATACTGGATTACATTTGGAATGTAGCACAGTGTTTTTAAAAAGCATAAAGTCCCCTCTGAAACAAAAGCCTAAGTTTTTAATACTATTCTTCCTTTCTGATTATGTGATGAAGCTGCAAAGCATGAAATACTATTATCTCTGTAGAGTAAAAGTTGCAGGTAACCCAAAGGACAATGAAGAGGCATGGAGGGCATGAGAAAATTGCAGCACATTATGAAAGAAAAATTGCACAGGAAAAGTTGTATAAAAGATATTATCAGAGAAATGTGTGATTGGAAAAGGATGTGGGCTGGTCAAATGAAGAGAAACACATGCCTATATGCGCATAAGTGCAGACACACAGATACAAAGACACAAATCTCTTAACCACTGGATAATCTGTGCATTCTGCTGCCGTTTATCCACCGTCAAGTGATTTGAAGGACTTTTGGCACATTGGGTGGATCTACTTATGAAGGTCTGGTGCAAGAATATAGACAAGAACCACAAAGAATGAGGGGGTATGGATGAGACCTGGACCATTTTGAATTCAGGAGTTTTATTCTCCTGTTTCCAAATCTTGTTGTTTAGGGTGTTAGTAATTTCCATTTCTCTATATATTCTGGTCGAATTTCTGAGTGCTTCTTCAAAACCATCAATTGGATTTCTTTTCTATCCTCAGTCTCTTTTTACAGTCTGATCTACTTTAGCCCCTATGAATTTAAATTCATATTTACCTGAAAACTTAGAATTGTTTTCTACCTATCAAAATTTGGCTTCTCATAGATGTCAAAGTTCTTTTAGAATGAAAATTTTTCCAATTGTGTTGGTCTTCATACTTCATTTTTTGAAAAAGACCAATGACATCACCAGTGACAATGTCTTGACTTGCATGTGGACGGATGGGCAAAGTTGCACAAAATCAACAGTCTCTTCTAGAGTCATCCAATTCCAGTAGGAGGACAAAAGTTAAGACTGGTGATAGCCCAGGATGCAGCAGATAAACTTTCTGTCTTTGATGTCCAATTAAGTTCTAAGCATCCACAGTGCCTCCTTTAACCGTTATAGCAAATGGAACAAATTGTTCTCATCTGCTCATTCTTCCTAGGGAAATCTTCACATGCAAATAATCTCTTCTGCTTCTAAGGTGAGAGGGGAAAGTAAGATAGAGTGAATGTTGAAAGCAATATAGTATAATGAAATTAGATTTTTAGTCAAATAACCTGGGTCCAAGCTTGATCATTTTCTACCTTGGATAAGCCATTGAGCAACTCTAGGGCTGAGCTTCCCAAGTGTGAAATGAAGAAGTTTACTTAATTACATCTCAAGATCTCTTCCAGCTCTAAATCTATTATGACTCAAACTGAAAGAAAAAGAATTAGGAAGGAGATTTGGAGGATGTTTTGGAAATATGAAAGCCAAAGATGAAATTGTTGGAAGAGGGGAAAGGATTTGATGAGAAAAAGGACTTTAGTTGGAGGAGAACACTTAAAAGTGTAGGAGAAAGATTAAAGCTTTATTAGGAACATGGATACCAAAAAAAAAATCAAGAAATTGGGTGCTGAAAGTATTAATGAAGTACATTGCCACAACAGTTCTACAGGGAAGTTGGTTATAAGGGCTGTTTGTAAGATGGACAAAGGAATGAGAATTTTGATTCCAGAAAGTATGGAGAGCAAAGATTTGGTGCTTGATTTTCTTTACCTACCATAGCCAAATAATTTTCATATATGCCCAAGATACAAACAAATCTCCCTCCTAGCCAGTTTATCAGAGAGATAATTCCCATTAGAGGGAAAAAAAAGTTTGTGTTAAAAAAAATAAAGATCTAAAGAGATAGAAAGGAATCATCATCTGTGTCAGTGGAAGGAAATTAGAAAAAAACTGAAAAAAGACAGTATGAAAGGAATACTGACATATTGATATTACAAAAAAAAAAAATTAATGACAGAGGAAATGGATCCATGCATACAATATGTATATAGCAGTTTTTTTTTTTTTAATACCAAAGAATTGGAAACTCAGGGGGTGTCTACTCATAAGTTGGAGAATAGCTGAAAGTGTTGGAATATATGATTGCAATGGGATATTATTATTGGCTGTAAGAAATAACAAAAGGGTCAGTTTCAGAGAAATTTAGGAAGATATATGAAGCAATGTAGAGGAAAATGATAGAGAACAAATTATACATTAATAATACTATAAGGAAAAACAACCTTGAAGACTTTGTGATGTTCAGTGCAATAGTTTGAGACATGATCAATGTAAGAGTCTATTTTGCTAGCTAGCCATATTTGTTGCAAGAGTTCTTTCTTTTTGTTACTTTCTTTTTTTCCCCCATAAGGTGTGAGGAGTAGGGAAGAGGGAGGCAAATTATAGAATTGTGACTACAATTTCTTCTAAGGGACCAATTTCCATAATGCATCTGGAAGGTAATAACACACATAGAGGGTACAATAGAGTGATGATTTATTATTTTCAAAATGGAAAATTAGTTTCCTACACAGACCAACCTAATTGCAATTTTTCCCCAGTAGTGTTTCACCAAGAACCTTACCAACTCCAAGATAGCTTTAGAGATTAAGTTATGTCAATCCCAATATTTCTGGAGCAGCAGCAAGCAGACAAAATACCTCCTCCCTGGTACCCTCCAAACTATAATTCCCAACTACAACCCCCAATAGGCAATGTTGACAATTCTTTAATCTCTCAATCTGGGCAAGTGATGAAAACTGTGGAGTCAGAAACTTTCAAGAGAACCAGGTAGGCTGGTACTTAGAGGTTAGAATGGCTAATATAAATTTAATTTAAAGAAGGTTGCTTTTTGATGTCTTCATTGGTGACTTGTTTTTATACCCTGTCTGGGGCCACCTTAATAAAAGACAAAAAAAAAAAAATTTAATTTAAGTCTTGGAAGGTTGAATTATTCAAAGAAAGATTGTGAAATTTGAAGGGAAAGGAAAGAAGATCAAGTTCTTCATCGAGCCTCAGGTTCCTGATCTCCAGGAACATACAGGTATGTACAATCTGACCTATTTTTTTGATTCTTGAATTAGTTACCATCTTTTACCCCCCAAACCCCAAATTACAACCATTTTCTCTCATGCAAGTCATTTTCCTTAATAGTTCACATAATCAAAATCTTCCAGCATTCCTATCTTATAAGTAGAGATTTGATTGTGTGATTGGCTGCTTGAAATGGAGCATCTGAACAGGGCACTTACATATATACTGAAGTGACCGAGCTTGAAAGTGATGAATTAACCTGGTCATTTACTGAAGCTTTTCCACCATTTCATCGGCTGCAGAGCAATACACACAGGGAATACGATGCAGGAATGAGTCATTATTTTTAAACTGAGAGCAGAGTTTCCTATACAAACCAATCTAATTTTACTTTCTTATTAGAATCTCTTTAGGATCTTCCAGTTACTAATCAGGTCCAAAAAAGGTCTTAAGGATATAACTAAATTTCCCTGGGGCAGCAGCAGTCAGAAAATATTTCTATGAAGGGATTAGTGTAGACTTGTCAATAAATATGGGTTCAGAATCTGAGACATAAGAGAAATCTAATCATGGGAAAATAAGAATATGAAAAAGGACAATATAAACCCTGGGACTTAATACTTAAGTGTGGCAACCTTCTCAATAAAAAATCTATCTAAATGAAAGATTAATAATTTGTGAATTTGTTGTTTCTAAACATCTAGCTCCACTTACTCCCTAATACTAGAAAAACCTTGAAAACCCATAGTTTTGGACTAAAATTATAGAAATTATTTCTTAGCAATATTCCCCAATGTTGGGGAATATGCCTAATTTCTACTCTGATCAAAGTCATATTGGGCATCAGAAGGGATAGAGACTATTACCTAGGTTTCAGAACAATGGATGGAAGCCTGGTCTTCTCTTCGGGTTGTTGTGTGTATTCTCAATTCAATCCAATCCAACAAATATTAACTGGTTATTTTGTTCACGGGTCTGTGCTAGGTATTAGGGTTAGAAAAATAAAACAGTCCCTGTCCTTAAGGAATTTACAATCCTGATGTATTGATGGAACAAGTAAATACTGTGTATGTCTGTGTGTGTGTGTGTGTGTGTGTGTGTGTGTATAAGGAAATGTGTTGCTTAAATTCCAAACAGACTTAGGATGAAAGATGTCATTCGCATCCAGAGAGAGAACTATGGAGACTTAATGTGAATCAAAGCACAGTATTTTCACCTTTTTTTTTTAAATAAAAATATTGTTGTTTGCTTGTTTTTTTCTTTCACGTAGTTTTTTCCCTCAATATCATTTTTCTTGTACAACATGACAAATATGGAAATACGCTTAAAAGAATTGCACATGTTAAACTTATATTAGATGGCTTGCTGTCTTGGGGAGGGGGTAAGGAGAATAAGAGAGAAATATGGAACACAAAGTTTTACAAAAATGAATGCTGAAAACTATCTTTATATGTATTTGGAAAAATAAAATACTATTAAAAAAAAAAAGAAAAAATGACACAAAGCAAATATAAAGAAGAAACCATAATGCTGGTATGCAAAATAAACTCTATCCTACTTTTAAAAAAAAGAAAGAAATGTCTCACTTAAGTAATAATACTTGAGGTGTGATTTAACAGAATGACAGTGCAACTAATTTGATATATGACAGGAATTCATATGAGAAGGAAGGGCAATTCAAATATAGGGTAACTATTTTCTGGGGAGGTATTTCGAATCCATTAGTCAGTCACTAGGTAGAACAGAAACTATTATAGAAATAAACAAGTTCCTAAGAAAAATGGAGGAAGCAATGGTATAATGGAAAAAGCATTAAATATGGTGTGAGAAGGCTTAAGTTTGAATCCCAGCTCTGCCTTGTACTACTTGTGTGACTTTAAGCAAGCCTTGTAACTACTCTGAGCCTCAGCACCTCATGGAAGGACAGTCAAGAATCATTGATGGCCTATTTCATGTTTCTAGGCAACAATCCAGAGCCCAGTTGTTTAAGACCTAAACAGGGCACCCAGCCCCTCCTTCTCATCACTCTGCTCCGGAAACAAGTAAGACCCTGGCCTACAGTCATTTGTTGAGCCAAATTGCTTTTCAACTTGAAGGCAGGAAGATTTCTTAATGGTATCAATGTGGAAAAACCCACAAAAGGCTAAAATGCTGGAAACTTATCTACTATCTGAACTCTAGGGCTTTTAGCTTTGATCTTATTTTTACCAGGTGACCCTGATAGTTACAGAACAACAATGAAATTTCATTTTGCACTTCCTTGTTAGAAAAACAGCGCTAAAAAAGGAGAGAACATTTTTTATTGGACATTTCCAAATGGTTATACTGCTTTAAAAATGTGTCATGTTCAAAAAGGCTCTGGTGACCATAATCCTTAAAGGACAACCCCCTCCTCTCCCCACCCCACCCCCACCTCCCAGGTAGTTGGGGTTAAATGATTTGCCCAGGGTCACGCAGCTAGGATGTATTAAGTGTCTGAGGCCAGATTTGTACTCGGGCTATTCTGACTTCAGAGCTGGTGCTCTATCCACTTCACCACCTAATTATCCCAAGGGCAAAGTCTTAACTCTAGTTCAATAGTCAAAATCCTCTACAATCTGGTCCCAACTTTAACTTTTACTACTTTCCATACTGAACTATCTACTCTAGTTAAACTCATCTCCTCCTTGACATTAATAGGTCCAACTTATTCTCACCTATTTCTTTGCTCATCCTTTCCCTCTATTTCTCTGCTTCAAATATTATCCAAGTCAATTATCTCTCTCTCATGAATATTTTTTAATACTTACTGCCTATGGGACAGCTAGATAGCGTAGTGAATAGAGTACCAGCCCTGAAATCAGGAGGACCTGAGTTTAAATATGATCTCAGACACTTAAAACTTCCCTGGGCAAGTCATTTAACCCCAATTGCCTCAGCAAAAAAAAAAAAAAAAAAAAAAAAAAGTGGGTCTTCTCTCCCCAACTATAACTTCCCTCTGGGAAGAAAGTATATTTTTGTAACCACCAGATCTTGCAGAATGCTAGACATAATTTCAGCTCAACAAAAGCTTGATGAACAAAACATTATATACACATTTTGAGGTCACTACAAATTTTACCTGTTAGAATTGAAATAACTTGGGAAACAGATGACTGTTTAACCTGTTATTATTGCAAAGTTTGCTTTTTCCTCTTTATTTGTAGCTTTCTCCAAGAAGGCAGAAACAATTTCAAGTGAACTTTCTTGTCCCTTTCTAGCTACTACCCACTGTACTAGCTCAGTAAAATCTATGCTGTCAGAAGTGTTAAAATTCAAAAGCTTTTTTCCTTTAAGTAAGAGGAATAAAAATGTTTACTTTCAAAGAAATGTATCATTTTTGTATTTAATTCTGTGGATATCTTTCATTTCTGTTTTGCTAATTTGTTTCTATACTGAGAGCACTCTGGATAAACCTACTACAGAGAGTGAGAACCACAAGGGGGATAAGTCTATTTTCTCTTCCAGCTCTTTGGATTATGAAGTATCCATTATTAATATTAGAGAACAGAACTTTGAATTTAATATGCTACCATTTTTGGCTTGAATTTAGTCAGATACATTTTTGCTCATTCCCTTCAGAATTACAAAACAACAGGCTCCAAGGTACCTGAGAAATAATTAATACAAAAATGAAATCAAAACTGAAAAAGGTCTGGTCAAATATTTCCCAAAGTGTTTTCTGTAGAACTCTTACCGTTTCATGGATGGCATTATTCCATATGAAAATGCAAATAAATGCTAGAGACATATTCCCTTTAAAAGTATAAAAATGAAATTATATATGCATCAAAAATGCTCTGATAAGGAATTTTTCTACGTGAAAAAGGTTTAATTTCCTCTATATTGTTTAGATTCTTCCCAAATTCCATGATCCTATTAGAGCAAGGGTAATGAGATTTCACAGGCTAGAGCTGAAGCCCAAGGTAAAGATAGGTTAACATGGTATAGTGGAAAAAACAATAGCTATGGAGTCAGAAAATCTGAAGCCAAATCTTACATGTATTTACTACTGGTGTGACCTAAATCACTTAAGATTTCTGACTTGTTTCCTCAGCTGTCCAATGAAGAGGTTGTCTTAAACAGCCTCTAAAGTCTGTTTCCAGTTTGTAATCTATGATTCTCTAATTCCTGTAGTATTTTATTTCCCCCTTTGCACCCCAGGCCAGCATTTCTGAATTCTAACAAAACAGTTTAAGCTCAGAGTTAGTTTGGGAAAATAAACTATGGACTTTAATTGAAGTGAAATTTAATAGAGATAAATGTAAAGCTATTGATCTAGGTTTGAAAAAAATCAATTATGCAAGGAAGGATAAGTTGGAGGAAATCTGGTTGGTAAACAGTTCACATGCCAGTTGGTTTCAGTTGACTGCAAGCTCTATGAAAGTCAATAGTATCAAATAACTTTTTTTTTTTTTAAGGAATATCTTGGCTGTATTATATCCAAGGAAGTAATAGTTTCGTTGTCTCTTGTCAATGAAACTAAAGCTCCAAACCACATCTGGAGCACTGTGTTCAGTTCTGTTGATAAACTGGACCTCTTTCAGAGGATAACAAGGTTAGTAAGAGAAAACTTCTTTTGAGAAAACCAGGATTGGTCAACCTTGCGAAATCTTAGAGAAAAGGATAACTTCAGAGAAGGAACTAAAGACAAAGTAGGACACTACTTAAAGTACAATACACAGGGGAATATTTGAAAGATTGTAATCTGAAAAGGAAACAAATCTATTTTGATCTGTCAGATCAAATTAGAGCTAAAAAATGGAATAGGCTACCTAATAAAACAATGAGTTTTCCTGTCACTTGGGAAAAAAAGCTGAGTCACTAATTTGCTGTAGGAACCCAATACTGTATTGGGATGCTTGACTATGTGATTTTTAAGGTCTCCTCCAAACTCTTAAGATTTTATTTTTATGATTTCATTTCTCTAAGTGATGGTTGAAGGAATTGGTGGCAGTTATAGGTTTCAATCTTTCTAAAGGGAAATCTCTTACCATTCTTCAAAAAGATCAAAAAGAAGGAAAATTCTGAATTAGTAGACTAATTACTAATTAGAAGTATGTTTGCCTAATTAGAAGTAGGAGCAAGATGTTTTTCAAGCATCCACAAAGCTGTATCTAGAGAGTCAACACCTTCAAAATGCCTGATCCATTTAAAAGATTTTTAATTTAAATACACAAAAGTACAAACAAGCCAGCTAGAAGCTTTACATTAAATGGTTATTAGTACACAATGCAGTGTTTATATAATTCACAACTAGCTAATAAGTGTCTGGGCCCCAGATGATATATTAAACAGGCCCTTTTTGCTACTAATTTCAAAGTTACTAACTTTGAAAAGGGGACATAAGACCTTAGCATGAGAGTTTTGACCTAACCATTTTCCCTGGCCTCAGGTCCAGTTATGTTCTGCTAGTCCCAAAAGTAAGGATAAAACTAAGGGGGTGTGAATGATATTAGATGCCATGAATAAACTCTATCAATAATGACATGTAGTCCTTTTGCAAGTGGTTATATCCAACTTGGTATAAATGTTTGGGAGAAAGCCGAACTGCAGAAATACATTTTTTAAATGTAAAGTTTGGATCAAATAAGAGTGATAGCCCAACTTTCTAGACCACCTGGGATGGGGAGTATCAATTACATGTTACCCCTCCCAAGTTGAATAACGAAATTTACACATGTTAAACATTAATGAAACAGGACACGGGCTCCTGCCCGAATACAAAAAGGATATTTTGTGAAACAAAAAATTACCACTGGCCTAGTTCATCTCCACTCAACAGAGCTTTGGGTAGGGCAAAGGATTTAGAGTAAGGTGTGTTAAGGATTTAGAATCCAGAATACTGAAGTCACCCACACTATGACTAGAAAATAGCCTTATGGTCTAAGCTTTTAGCTTACCTCTCACATCAAGTGAAAAGGACTCAAATTGAGCAGTCAGGGAACCTCTAACCTTCTAATTATCCATATATTTGCCACAAATTCTGAATATAACTCCATGTAATTTGGGAGAAAAGGAACCATCATATCCCAATTTTAACTTTATAATGATCACAAACAATTGAATGTCTGAATTTTGAAGATTCATATCTATCAATTTTTCAGACTCTAAGAACAAACGCAGCAGTTGACTGCATTTATTGAGTAATATGAAAGCCATGTGTCCATGTAGGTGGTAGACTGCCTTTGTGGTTGTATACAATGTAACAGCAAAGAAACTTTTTTTTTCGCCTTTAACATCAAAGTAATTTTTTTCTTTAGAAAGTCTTTCAAAAAGAATTTTTTTCCTGGTGTGGTTCAGCAGGACCCATTCATCCGTAGGATGGAGGAATTATGGAAACAAAAATAATTCTGTAGTTCAAAAACAACTTGGAATAAAGTGACTATAAATAGATCTAATTTCAATATAACACTAGATAATTCCTCCAAAAGTTTTGCGTTTATGAACTGGAGAAAATGAAAGTTGGAAAGACTGAGGAAAAAAGAAAACCAAACGACCGAGGAGCAGATTGCATAAGATCCTAGTCATGGAGGCCCCTAAAGTTCCTTTCCAAAGTTCTTCCCAGAATTCTAATCATCTGAAGCATGGGACATGGGTACTAGACCTGTGTTAGTGGCAAAAACTTCTGGTAGTAGCTCTTGGTGACATCAATCATCAGCTCCTGGGTACATTCTGGGAGCTCCCCAGAGAAGAGTCCTAAAGAAAGAAAACAGAGAAGGTAAAAGAAGGGCCTAGAACTTATGATTTTTAATATTATTTCAGGCAATTTTCTTTCATTATCAGGATCTAAATGTATACCTTTCCATCTGCCAAAAAATGCTCCAAATAATTAATGATGATAAATACAAATCAAAACAACTCTTGGGGTTTCACCTCACACTCTGCAAAATTGGCAAAGATGATAAAGATGGGAATGTTGTTGGAGAGGTTGTGGAAAAATAGGTACAATAGTACAATGTTGATAGAGCTATGACTCAGTAGACCACTTTGGAAAGCAATTTGGAATTATGTAAATAAATTAACATATATTTTGATCCAAGTATTCTATTTCTAGGCTTAATGCTCCATTGACTGGGGCAGCTAGATGGTTCTGTGGACAGAGCACCAGCCTTGAAGTCAGGAAGACATGAGTTCAAATCTAGTCTCGGACACTTAACACTTACTAGCTGTGTGACTCTGGGCCAAGTCACCTAACCTCAACTGCTTTGCAAGGGAAAAAAAAGGGCACTGATATAAATAAAGTTTATATATTCACACCAACATATTTACAATAGAGTTTTTGTGATCGCAAAGAATTAGAAACAAAGTAAATAAACATCAATTGGAAATGGTTAAACAAATTGGGGTACAATAATTGAATGGAATATTACTGTGCTAAAAGAAATGATAATGAATACAGAAAAGCATGGAAAAATTTACATTAATTCATGCAGAGTAAATGAGATAAAGAGATTTAAGAAAACAATATATACACTGTAAATGGAAAGAAGCATCAAAAAAATCAGAAATGAATTGCGAAAAAAATATAGAGAACAAGTCTACCTTGATAGATCTGAGACACTCAAAAGTTTTACATATTGCATATATATTCAGGAAAAAAAAATAAAAGAAATTCACTTTAAAATAGAAATATTTTTTAAAAATAAAATTAAAATTAAAGTAGTAATTTGGGACAGAGTTTCTCTTTTTCCTTGGTGAATTTCTTTTCTTTCTTTTTTTTTTTTTTTTGGCTGAGGCAATTGGGGTTAAGTGACTTGCCCTGAGTCATACAGCTAGGATGTGTTAAGTGTTTGAGGTAAAATTTGAATTCAGGTCCTCCTGACTTCAGGGCTGGTGCTCTATCCATTGCGCCACCTAGCTGCCCCAATAAAAATTTTTTTAAAAAAGTATATATTTTACACACACACACATATATAAATGTATTACATAACAAGTAGAGACAGAGATATACTGAAGTATATTCAAATAGCAATTTATCATTTTAAACGTCTGGCCACTTCCCTGCACTTCTTCCAGAAATCACTTGGAGGTCATATGAATTAAACACATTCACTCTGGTAAAACAAGACTACATTTCCTTACAAAATCTGACTGAAGAGCCAGTTCACTGAAACTATGCAAGAGAAGGAAAGATGTGACATCTTAACAAATAGTCCTAATGAAAAGTTTTATAAAAGGTTAGATTCTTTTTGGGTCATCTATGTCGCATTTTAGTTCATGCTCTGTGTCAGAAATTCTTATTCTTAGTGAGAGCAGATATAGAATATGCCCAGCCCACCAAAAATATCATGTTGACATTCTACTATTCATGACAGAGGTAACAGTAAGGCAGGATTGTATAAAGGGATGGGAATCAGTATAGATGAGTTCTAGTTCTACTCTGTGTGAAATGCTGTGTGAACTTGGCCAATTGATAGTTTCCTGATCAATAAATTTAGGGCAAGGACTAGATGAACTCTAGGAACCCTTTCACATCTACAAATTCTATGATTCTAAGATGCTCTATAGAGTTTTTTCTAGATTAAAAAAAAAAAAATCAATGATTACATAATGCTTATCTCTACATGAATATTTATTTTGAATGAAAGATCAAAGAGTATGTTTGTTTTTCTGGCCTGCTAATATTCAAAATTAGGAGTGAAGGGATTCAAAGTAACATGAGAAAGATTAGGCCAAATACAATCAAAACCTAGTGTTACCTGGACAGCCTGAGAAGACGGTAAATGGTGGAACTACAGTTTCAGGAGGTAATACTGTATTGTCTAGAATTTTGCAACAGTCTTTCAATACACAGCGTCGACCCTAAAAGCAAAAATCTTGTTACCAGAAAATATATCAGGAAATAAAGAAAGTAGGGAATGTTTTCTCATCTACTTCTTGGGTGGTTAGTCTCCATTTCTTTCCCACTGATCATAATGAGCAATTCCCAAGAAAAGTTATAGGTTACTTAAAGCTTACAACCAACTCAGCTGGTATATGGGTTTATACCAGCAAATGATGAATTTATGATTTGTTTATACAAGACTCTACTACTCTAGGTATACAAATAACTGAAGGTTCTCAGGCTTGGGGATAGTGTTTGTTTTCATTTATATTTTTAAATAAATAAATAATATTTTATGTCCAATTACATGTAAGAACAATTGTTAACATTTGGGTTTTTTTAAGTTTTGAATTTTCAAATTGAATTTTTGAATTTCCAAATTCTATCCTTTTCCTCCCTGCTCCCTTTCCTGAGATGGTAATCTGATACAGGTTATACATATGCAATCATGTAAGAAATATTTCCATATTAGTCATTTTATAGAAGAAAACTCAAATAAAAATACAGAAATAGATTCAAGTAGCAACTCATGATTTTAAACTTTTAGCCACTTTTCTATACTTCTTCCAGAAATCACTTAGAGGTCATATGAATTATACACATTCACTCTAGTAAAACAATACTTCTTTTGTATTCCGATACCATCAGTTCTTTCTCTGGAAACAGATAGCATTTTTCACTTAGAGTAGTTTTTTTAAAAGATTAACTCCTTTCTTGAGAAATCATAGCATTTTTGATTCATGCTGTTTTATATGTGATTACTTTGTTAGTTATGTCCTGACTTGTATAATTTGGTGGGGCAAATATGAGGTGAATGAGACATATTTGTTTCATGGATTATGGAAGAAAGAGGTTCTTATCTAGTATTTAAAGCTGTACCATTTTGTACTTACAGGAGAAATACAAGTCTTACATTTTCCCACACTGTTATCAATTCATCTCTGCTCTGGTTACACATTTTGATTTAAGAAAAAAAAAATAGTCCTCAGATGAAAATGTGTTGTATTTATTACTCAGTCTAATGCTGAGTTATTTGGACCTAATATGTTTCCTAAAGAACATTCTAAACATTCTGCTCCAGATTGGATCTGCTGTTTTCTTTCTTTTATATGGAAGAATCCTATATTTAACATGAAAAAGTTGCCAAATGAATTTTCTAAAACATACCATTTCCACTTGCCTCCAACTTAATGGGCACAGACCTTAAATATGCTGAATTCTCTCTAGGTTCTTAAGCAAAATACCAGGAATCAGGAAAATCTTACTGCAGAGGTCATCTGAGAATTTTGAAATACTTAGCAAGTAATCAATGGCAATGATTATCAATGACTGCCTCACATTTGTTTATTCAAATGATGGTACTAAAAGTCACACAAATAAAAGTCAACAGAACAAACTATGCTTTTGAATTTACTGGGTAGCCCTGGAAAGAACAGTTATAGGAGTCTTGAAGTTTTTATTACTTCAGGTTTTTAAATTTTTTGTTGCCACAAACTTCTTTTTTTTTTTTTTAAATTTTTTATTTTTATTATAGCTTTTTATTTACAAGCCACAAACTTTTTTGGCAGTCTGGTGAAATCCAAACACCCTTTCTCAAAACAATATATGTTTTTAAATTTTCAATGGTATTTTATATTCCAATGCATGTTATTGCTTTATTTTTTTAATTAAAGCTTTTTATTTTTCAAAACATATGCATGGACAATTCTTCAACATTAGCCCTTGCAAAATCTTGTGTTCCAATTTTCCCTCCTTTCCCCCATGCCCTCCCCTAGATGGCAAGTAGTCCAAATATATGTAAAATTAGTTTTCGACATTCGTTTTTCTGAGACTTTGCGTTCCAAATTTTTCTCCCTCCCTCCCTTACCTCCCCTTTTCCCAAGACAGTAAGCAATCTGAAATAGGTTAAATATGTGCAATTCTTTGAAACATATCTCCATATGAAAATATTATTTTTAAATAGTTATGGGAAATGCTATGTTTTAGTTAGAAGTAAGTAAAAATAAAGATGTAATATTTCCCCCATCCAATTTAAGACCCTTTCAGCAACCACAAACCCTAAATTAAGAATTAATCCTCTAGAATAAGGGAGAAGTTTAGAACTGGAGAATCTTCCCATTAAATGTTAATGTAGTTCTCATTTGCCGTTAAGAAGACTGCAAATCCCAATATGAATGAAGGTCCTAATCTGTGAAGCCTTTGAGTAATCTAATTCAAGTGAGAATTTATACTCCGGAGATCCTATAACTAAATCCCTAGTAACAAAACTAGCTTAAATGTTAGGTAATTGGGATACTAAAAATTAAAAATAAAAGAAGAAATAAAAAAGAAAAAAGGAGACTGGAAAATTGGAAGTTGAGGGCACAGAAGAATGAATATTTAGGCAATCTAATGTCACAATGCTTACAATTACACAGTTCTTGCCTATGTGGACATAGGAACCAATCTGGGCTGCATTGACCACACAATCCTCTTCAATAAAGACATGGTCACCAATGTGTAGAGGAAAAAATGCAACTCTGGAAAATGAAAAGAAAGATGAGAAAACAAACTTTAATTTATTGTACTTTGAATCTAAGTTTACATAACCACAGATCATTTACTCCACTTCACCACTTTAGCTAAAGGTTATTTCTGATGGCTCAGACTAAGCGTAAATATCAATTGTTTCTGTTTTGGCCAGAAACCCAGAGGATCTTCCCCTTCCAGATTGATTTTTCCCCCGGGGTAGGGAAAGAGGCCATTCTCTGCTTCATTTCTTATTTCACCTTAACCAGTGAATGGGCATTGCCTCAGTCAAACTGAGATCTGGGACAGGTCTTATCTTAAAAACACCAAGGTCTTCCATTGCAAAGGGCCATCTCCAGGCATCCTGATCTATATCTTGCCACTGGACCCAGATGGCTCTAAAGGAAAGAATGAGGCCAATGACTTTGCACCGACCTCCCTCACTTAAATCCAATTTGTTCCAAGTCATACATCACTTTCAGGATGTCAGGGTCCTTTTTGAGAATAGAGGACAAATAAACAAAATGACTATTTCTGACAAAAAAAGAATTCTGTGATCAGAACCTTAAAGTTGACAGCAAAGCCCAGGAAAAGACTCCTTTTATTTTGAGATCTTTGTAATAATAAAACAGATTTAACAAAACACAGGGAAGGGAAGGGGAAGTGATAGGGGGAGAAAAAAGAGCTTTGTTGTCTAACTGGCTAGTTTCAGCTGAGTCCCCAGGAAGTCTGTTAATATTTTTTAGAGGTCTACCATGTCATTTCATTGGTTGGAGGAACTCCCAGAATGGAAACTCCCTCCTAAAAACAGTTATTTGAAGGAAAAAAATGCATTTTCTCCGATAAATGTCTGATATCCAAGACATGTGGAGAACTGATACAAATACATACGAACAAGAGCCATTCCCCCAAATAATAAATGACCAAAAGATATGAATCTTCTGTTTTTAAAAGAAGAAATCTAAGGCAATACCAATCATAACAAAAAAATTTCACGTTACTAATGATAGAAATACAAATGAAAAAAAGTTTGAGGTTTTGCTTTACACACATAGGACTGGCAAAGATGAGAAAAAAAAATGATGATTGTTGGAAGGACTGTGGAATGTCAGCACGTGAATGTTCTGTTGGTAAAGCTGTGAAGTGATATAATCATTCTGGAAAACATTTTGGAACTATACCTAAAAACATCATTTATCTATATGTATTCTCTGATTCAATGATACCAATTAATCAGCATATCTACTAAAGAGGTCAAAGATATAGGGAACTCAAATGTACAAAGACATTTATAACAGCACTTTCTGTTGTAGCAAACCAACAGAAACAAAATGGGTGTTTATCAATTGGAGAATGGCTGAAGAAAATGTTATATATGATTTCATTTCCAAGATTTAATTCCAAATTTCTAATTGAAGGACATATCCACTTATATGTCACTGCCACCTCAAACATCCCAAGGCAAGGAAAAAGTACAGATGCAATAGCTGAATTGTTAGAGGCCTTTGAGAAATTATTAGTATCACATAGCTGGCAAGTATTTTCACCCTTTTTGAAAAGAAAAATAAAGTAAATTCTCTAAGCTTTCAACCAGTGAATCTAATATATATTTTTGGCAAAATTCTAGAATGAGTTAGGACATTGATTTTGAAAATATTCAATTGAGATTCAATCTCAAGGAGAAAAGGAATTGAAAAGAAAGAACTAGAAAAGAAGAATTCAAGGAGAAAGGGTAAGAAAAGATAATTGCTACAATAAGGTGCATAAAATAAAGTGATAAGTAAAACAAGCTGGTTCAACAAATAAAAGATTAGGAAGAAAAGGGAAAGGAAATGCAGTTTGACTGCCAGGTAAATTGTAGAGGGAAAGAAAAGAAAGTTGGATGCAAATAACAAGCTGTTAAAAGGTGATGAAAAGTTGTGAAAGTCTTAAAGAAGTGCTTAGGAAGTGAGGAGTAAGCATTCACAAGGATCTGAAAAACAAGGCTGAGTATTTCTATCAAGATAGTGACATTAAAAATTTAGCTGTGACTGTTACCTATGGTCAAAGTGTAGGCTGATTTCTCTCCTACGAGGGAAGATAAAGGGACTTAGGGAATATTTTTATACTTCCAGGTTAAAAGGGATGATAAATGACCCAAAGAAAAATATAAGCAAGGTTTCATGGAGGAAAGGAGTCTACATGGCAAAGGGAAAACTCCCCAAGTGTTGATCACAGAGAGCTATGTTAAGAACATGATATAATGGCCAGAACTACAATGGCAATAAGTAAAGGTGAGGGCTTTGAGGTTGGTGAAAGAAGAAAACTAAGTAGTTTCCAGATAGCCCATAGTGAATAAGCATGCTGAGCTCCAAAAAGATGCTATACTCTGTATAGTAGAGACCAGTACTATTGTCTTCATTCGTTCATTAAACTGTTATTGAATACTTGCTACATATAAAGCACTATGCTAGGACAGAAAGATAGATAAAAGGTCTCTGCTCTCAAAGACCTAAAAGACTGATGCATAAATAACTATGATATATTTAACATGTATTGGTCATCCTGCCATCTAGGGGAGGGGGTGGGGGGAAGGAGGGGAAAAATTGCAACAAAAGATTTGACAATTGTCAATGCTGTAAAATTACCCATGCATATAACTTGTAAATGAAAAGCTATTGATAAAATAAATTGTAATAAATAAATAAATAACTATGATATAAGGTAGAATATGTTAAGTGCCATAGAGAAGTACAAAACCCAAATGCTAAAGGAGTTAAAAGAGACTTTTCTTCTAAAGGGTGATGAAGGAAAGCTTCATAGGGAAGTAGTATTTGAGGTACAAGTAGGACTAATAGGTAGAGGCAAAGAGGAAGGGCTCTCTGGATAAAAGAAACTGCTAGAATTAAGGTAAGGATATAGAAAGAGCAGGATTTGTTTGGGAACAGCAGATTTGGCTGAAGCATAAAATGTATAAAGAGAAGCAGTAGTAAATAAGTCTGGGAAGGTTGAGAGTCTTAAATGCCAGGTTACAGAATTAAAGCTGTATTTGATAAAAGATAAGATCAGAATTTTACTTAGAAGTTAGGAGAGAAAGAAGAAATTGGAGAAGAGAGTAAATGTGGGCTTAGACTATAGTGAAAAAAAAAGTAGAAACTGAGACAAAGGAGCAGCTTCTAAGGCTCATAGAAGCAGATTTGACAGAACTTGACTGAATGAAGTGCAAGGTGAGCAAAATGTCAAAGATAATAACTTGTAGATGTTTATCTTGGGGGAATGAGAAGATGGTAAAATTAAACATAAATAGGGAAGTTGGAAGGAAGAACAGGTTTAGGGAACATGTAAGTGACTGCCTACTTGGCTTGACTTGTGAATATCAGGAAGATATTTTGCTAAAAACAAAAACATTCCCTCTTCTCACAATTTAAATCTTACTGTGAGTGAAATTTCATTGTTAGTTTTATTCTTTGGATTTAAGTCCTTTCCTAGGCAGCTCCAAAATTCTCTAGAACAGGGCCTCTTAAACTTTTTCCACTTGAGAGCTCTTTTTGCCCAAGAAATTTTACTTGACCCTAGATTCATGGTATATAAAATAGGTATACAAATCAAGCACTTACTGATAATAAATCATAATTTTACAACCATCACATTGATTTACATAATTCACAGTTTAAAAAGCTTTGCTCTAGTCAGTAACACTAATGTGAATTAATTTATCATTTATTATATTGTCATTTTATTTAAATAATTATATTTATTTTATTATCATTTTCCTTCTGATAAAACATCAGAATAGCATTAAAAGCACTGGGCATTTCAAAATTTGAGTGGCACCAAAAGGAAAAGAAAGCAATGCAGAAAGAAAAGATGGGAGGAAATGAGAACAGCTTGGCATTATAGCTTTAACAAAAGTGGATAATTAACATTGTTTGATGAGAATACTGATTAGGCACCCAACCCAAACATTCAAAGATCAGGACAAATTCTAGTACTTATTGAACTGAATGGAGTAAAAAATTAATCACGGAACCTAAAATAGCTCAGGACTCAGAAGAAAAAATATCTTGCTAATTTCTTTTTTTCATATGTCTTTTTATTGCTAATACAACTTTGAAAATGGAATGATTTCCATTCCATTAGCAAATCAACAAGTTCTAGAATCTACATCTGAGAACAACAAAACCCACTTACTATGTGATCTGAAGTCGATAAAAATTTCAATAAAATGATCTAATGTTTAACTTATTAAATATTCATCAGCTATTAACTCTAATGATAAAAATATCAATGTTCTAAGATGCCTTGCTGGCTCCTTCCCAGCTTCTAGTCATTTGTATTGTATTTCCTAAGTTTATGTTGCATCATTTAGGTTTTTGTCTAACAACAATAACATTTACAAACTACTTTATGCTTTGCAAAGCACTTGACAATTATCTAATTTTATCTTCACAACAATCCAAAGAAGTAGGTCCTATTATAGTTTATAGATGAGGAAACTGAAGAAGATTTAGGTTAAATGACTTCTCAAGAGTCATTGATGCCTTAAGTTTATCTGAGGCTTCCTTTATGTAATTATAGGCAGCAACTATAGAAAGAATTAACCGGAAAAGTTTTCACAAGAATACTAACTCAGTTAACAACTATTACAAAGAGAAGTGACTGGCATAGGTCATTTCTAAATTGAGCATTTCCTGGGCTACAACTTCAGACACAATGATATTTTTCCAAATTAGCCTATTCAGTTTTGATTGTCCACATATTAAGTGGCTTCTTAAGTAATCCAAAAAAATCAATACTCAAACCAGAGTGGATGCTCTATAGATATTAAGCAGCAAAATATCAATAACTGAAAGCTATTGGTTAAAAACAAAAAACATATGAAAAATGATTTTTATTTGGAAACGGAGAGAAATTAGAGGAAAATTAATCATAGCTACTAGAAAGACATAATTAGGCTTCAGAAAGAGCTCATTTTCATGCTTATACTGACATCTGGTGGTGGATGATTGTATTAGTTCTACTTTTGGACTTCATACTTTATGAAATCTTTTCCATGCTTTTGCACTAGGTAGGGCTATGGGAAGTAAAGGTCAAAAACTGTTTTCTAGAGAGTACTGCCCAAAAGAACTGACAGCTACTATTAGCAACCCCCCAAAAAAAAATTCTTTCTAGGTTTAGGAATGATGGAGAACATACAGTTTCCTTCTTAAACTTCGGGGAAAAAGTTCAGCAAGTATGGAGATACAGAGGTAAGTGAAATACTATTTTCCAATAGATTCCATTGGTTCTACTGAACATATTTTTTGATATTAATGTTTGACATTTGGAAAAATGAAGTGTTTCATGAAAGATAACAGGAAAATACATTTCAAAATTGTGAAAATAACAATTCTGAATAGCACAGAAAGTTGTTTTTCACATATCAATAAAGATTTTAAGTTTTATTACAATGGCAATCACAATGTATTTTTTTTAAGTTTTGTTTTCATTGATATCATAGTGACAGACTTCTTTAAATTATTCCAGTTACTTGTTGGGTTATTTTACCTAGATTCTAGTTTTAAAGGAAAAGTAGGAATTTTTCATGTCACTTGCCCTACAGGAAAAGCAGTACAAAACTGAACCCCAAAAAATCTTTCTGGAAGAAGTCAATTCTTTTCCAAGACACTACTCTAAGTCTCTAGTTACATGGCTCAGTAGATAGCCAGGCCAGTAGTTTGAAGACTCTTCTTCAAACTACTTCCAGTTCATAGCTGGTCTCAAATACTTATTAAGTAACCTTGAGCAAATCAGTTAACCCTGGTTGCCTCAGTTTCCTCATCTGTCAAATGAGTTGGAGAAGGAAATCACAAACCACTCTAGTATCTTTGCCATGGAAATCCCAAACAGAGGTCACAAAGAGTCAGGAATGACTGAAAATGACTGAACAAAATTCTAAATCATCCTGAGATACAAATGACATATCCTTGGGACATTTAACTCAGATCTCCAAAGCATAAAGTCAAAACTAGAAAGTCATGAAAAAAGCTCCTGACAATATCCTATCTGAAATAAAAATGGGCACCCACACCTAGACTAACAATTCCCAAGATAAGGGTCTATAGCAAGCCCAATTGTTGATCCTATCCATTTCATAGAATATCTCTCTTGTATTTTTTAATACTAGAAGAAATTCGTCAGAACTTGGGGGCTTAACACTTCATTTTCTTGGGGAAAGGGATGGTGGAGGTAGAATATCTAGAACCATATGCTTCATATACCCTTTCTCTAAAGGTATGAAGGAGTATATGAGCTCCCTTACTACTTCCTTCTATTGAACTGCTGAGTAGCAGGAAGTAGTGGGCAGTATGTTTCAATCTGCATTCAATCTCCATGGTTCTCTCTTTGGAGTGGATGACATTTTCTATTCCAAATCTATTGGAACTGTCTTGGCTGAGAACTGTGTGGCTGAGAAAAGCTAAGTCTATCATTGTTAATTCTCAGTGATTATGTGCGAAGCAATCCAAAATATTATAAGATAGAAAAAGTCATACAAACACAGAAGTGATAAAGAGGACAAGAAATATCAATAGGTAAATGGAAAAATGGAATACTGGAACTCTTTAATTCTATTCCTCACAAGGTAAAATTCAGGTGATTAGCAATATGAATCCATCTGGAGCCCGCCTGAAATAAATGTAGGCAGTCTACCCTTTTTTTCTGCTCCAGCCAATGCTAATACTTAACTATCACTAGGGTACCTCTGGAAATAAGGTTTTGGGTATAGATATATGCTATGTATTTCTCTTTCTTCTTCATCATTAGTAGGGACAAGTAACAGACATACTCCTTGTTTTGAACTGTGCCAGTTATACGTATTTTCAGGGCTCACTTTAAGACAGAGCTATATTTTTATTGGTATAAAGAACTCTTAGATAAGGAAACTCTCTTTATCAGTGCAGGTCAGTACTTTCTCTGAAACTCAGGATAATGAAGAGTTGCTTAGAGCAACAATAGGTTGAGTCATTGAACTTCTATTTTCTCTTTTCTTTGGAGGTAAGAATAACTGACAAATGGTTAAGTAGGGACTTGGGGGAGAAAGTACTTGTGTCCAGTATGACACAAACATAAGATGTCAGAGGTAGGATTTAAAGCCAAGGTTCCTTGGTGACACAGTCATTTTCTCCTCCCATTCTCTACTTGCCTAACTGAAAATCATATTTTACTTCAAAGAAATGAGTTGAGGAGATATTATACTAAAGTGAGAAAAAAGGTAAGGATTGTATCCTCAGTCCTTAGTACAGTGCCAGGAACTTTTAAAAAGTTTTTTGGTTGATCAATTGATTTCATGTAGAAGATGGAAAATGCTTCCAAACAATAATGAAGTCAACATCTTTTATTTGGAAAAATACTTTAAGGTCCCTTTATGCAATACTAGGGAAAAAAGAACAGTGGACAGATGATGTCTGATTTCATTTGAAATCGGAATGGCATGTTGACTTTGGAACTTAGAAAACCAGAAAGCATATCATGCACTATAGATTGAAGGTTGTCTAAAGGTTTGTTGAAATCTAAAACATGGCAAGACCTGCTTATTACACTTTGTTCTCTTAAGTCATATCTAAATGCTTGAATACTAGCAGAATCATCTATTCCAAGAATGAGAGCTAAATGAAAACATTAGTGGTGGCAAGAATTAAGTCTTTTGAGTTGATCCCAATTTCATGAAAAAAGAGAGGAGGTAATGAAATACCTACCCTTTGCTGAATTTCTTAAATGGTGGCCTTATGACACTACGGCTTTTCACAACACAATGGCGCCCAATCCTTACATTTGCCAGATCTCCTCGAATAATACAGTCATTCATTATGATTGTCTAGGAAAGAAGAAAAAATACTTATTTCACTTAAGTAACAAGTATCAGGATATCTGCTTCCTTCAGAGTATCTCCATGGGATATGTTAGTAAAAAAAAGAATCTAGGAAAATTGCTATTAAAGAATATAATAAATGCTAAACTGATTAAACTCATTGAGAATAATGGTATATCGACTGACCATCTCTCCTTCACAGTAACATCAAGAGATTATTTGTGAGAGGGAATGACAATTCATTCTCATGAAATAGTAAGTGCTTCTAAACAACAAAGTAAATAGCCTTCATAACATTAACTTCAAGAGGCTTTATAAGGACATATCTAAAACAACCTCAACTTTCCTTTTAATAGCCATTTTGCATATATTTATCAAAAAAAGGAAATGTTTATTGAACAATTTAAATACTGAGACCTGTTAGCAGATGTTATTACATCTGCTACCTTATTGCATAGCCCCTGTGCTGAACAAATATATATTTTTTTCATTCAATTTTGTTTTATTTTCGGTTCCAAATTCCTTCCTCCTCCCAGCCATTGAGAAGACAAGAAATCCAAAATCTATCACAAATATAAAGTCAAGCAAAGCAATTTTCTCATTTGCCATGTTCTAGGGAATGATGGGAACTAGAAAAAGAAAAAAATGTTCATTATGCACTCTGTGCCCATCAATTCTATATCGAGAAGTTTACTTTTCATCATAAATACTTTGGAGTATTACTGGGTCCTTAAGTTGATCAGTGTTAGTAAATCTTTCATAGCTGACTATCTTTACAATACTATTGTTAATGTATAAATGTACAGTACATATTTCCATATTTGTCATGCCGTGTAAGAAAAATCAGACCAAAAGGGAAAAAAACATGAAAAAGAAAAAGTAAACCAAAAAAAGGCGCAAATAGTATGTTTCAATCTGCATTCAATCTCCATGGTTCTCTCTTTGGAGTGGATGACATTTTCTATTGCAAATCTATTGGAACTGTCTTGGCTGAGAACTGTGTGGCTGAGAAAAGCTAAGTCTATCATTGTTAATTATCATATAATCTTGCTATTAATGTGTACAATGTTCTGGTTCTGCTCACTTTATTCAGCATCAGTTCATGTAAGTCTTTCCAGGCTTTTCTGAAATCAGCCTGTTGATAATTGATAACTGAATTATTGAATAATAATATTCCATTACTTTCATACACCATAACTTTAGCTATTCTCCAACTATTGGGCATGCATTCCAATTCTAATTCCTTGCCACCACAAAAAGAGCTGCTATAAACATTTTTGCACAAGAGGTCCTTTTCCCTTTTTTATGATCTCTTTAGGTTATAGTTCCAATACTGACATTGTTAGATCAATGCGTTTTATAGCCCTTTGGGCACAGTTCCAAAACTGCTTTCCAGAATGGCTAGATCAGTTCATAACTCCACCAACAAACTTTAATATCCCAATTTCCCCACATCCCCTCTAACATTTATCATTATCTTTTCTTGTTATCTTGGCCAATCATATGACAATAGAAGGCTTCAATTTCTTCATCTGAAAATTGTCTATTCATATCCTTTGACCATTTATCAAATGGGGAATGTTGAAGTCTTATAAATTGAACTCCATTCTCTACACATTTTAGAAATGAGGCTTTTATCAGAAATACTGCTGTAAAAAACGTTTCCAACTTTTCTGCTTCTCCTCTAATTTTGGCTGTACTAATTTTGTTTGGGCAAAACCCTTTTAATTTAATGTAATCAAAATTATTCATTTTCCATTTCACAATGTTCTCTAGTTCTTGTTTGGTCATAAATTCCTTCCTTTTTCAAAGATCTGATGGGTAAATTATTCCTTGCTCTCCTAATTTGTTCATAGTATCAGCTTTCATATCTAAATTAGGTACCCATTTTGATCTTACCTTAGTTTGTGGTGTGAGATGTTGGTCTATAATTAATTTCTGCCACACTATTTTCTAATTTTTCCAGTAATTTTTGTAAATTAGTGTGTTCTTATCCCAGATGCTAGAGTCTTTGGGTTTATCAAACAGTAATTGCTATAGTCATTGACTACTGTATCTTGTGTACCTAATCCACTGATCTACCATTCTTTTTTTCTTTTTTTTTTTTTTTTTTTAATAATTATAACTTTTTATTGACAGAACCCATGCCTGGGTAATTTTTTACAACATTATCCCTTGCACTTACTTCTGTTCTGATTTTTCCCCTTCCCTCCTTCCACCCCCTCCCCCAGATGGCAAGCAGAGCTATACATGTTAAATATGTCACAGTATATCCTAGATACAATATATGTGTACAGAACCGAACAGTTCTCTTGTTGCATAGGAAGAAATGGATTCAGAAGGTAAAAAATAACCTGGGAAGAAAAACAAAAATGCAAACAGTTTTCATTCATTTCTCAGTGTTCTTTCTTTGGGTGTAGCTGCTTCTGTCCATCATTGATCAATTGAAACTGAGTCTCTTTTGTCGAAGAAATCCACTTCCATCAGAATACATCCTCATACAATATCTTTGTTGAAGTATATAATGATCTCCTGGTTCTGCTCATTTCATTTAGCATTAGTTCATGTAAATCTCTCCAAGCCTCTCTGTATTCATCCTGCTGGTCATTTCTTACAGAACAATAACATTCCATAACATTCATATACCATAATTTACCCAACCATTCTCCAATTGATGGGCATCCATTTATTTTCCGGTTTCTGGCCACTACAAACAGGGCTGTAACAAACATTTTGGCACATATTCTTTAGTATCTCTTTGGAATATAAGCCCAGTAGTAGCACTGCTGTGATCCACCATTCCAATTCTTAGTCAATACCAAATGATTTTGATGACTGCTGCTTTATAATATAATTTTAAGGCTGATGTATCTAGGCCATCTTCCTTTCCAGCTTTTTTCCATTTATTCCCTTGATATTAAATATATCTTTTCTTAAAATATATTTTTGGTTCATTTGATCTGTAGGGGCAAGAAATTCCATATATTCATTCATTCATTCATTTATTTATTTTTGTTGTGGCAATTGGGGTTAAGTGACTTGCCCAGAGTCACACAGCTAGGAAATGTTAAGTGTCTGAGATCACAATTGTGTACTCAGATCCTCCTGACTTCAGGGCTGGTGCTCCATCCACTGTGCCACCTAGAGGCCCCCATATATTTATTTTCAATTGTAAAATAATAATGTAACTCCTTGCAATTTTCTAAAACTCTGTCCTACAAGCTTTATGGGGTACCCACTTTCAATAGCCTAAAAAAACAAACTGTGGTCATAAGTACAACCAGTGACTGACTATACCTTTAAAATCCCTTCTTGTAACTTTAAAAAAAAAAAAACTTTTCTTTTTTTCTGAATTAAACTATCAAGAGTTTCAATGTATTGAAGAAAAACACAAGTTCTTCATTTGATAACTAGATCACATCCTCAAAAGTAAGAAAATATAAAAACTTGATAAGAGATAGACAAACTATAAGAAATTAAAAACATACACAGTGACTGAAACACTAATAGCTAATCTTACAGAATGGTAACACACAGCACAGTGAGTAACAGAACCAAGATAATTAGTAGTATATTAAAACTGGGAATGAATTTGGGGAAAAAACTATGCATAAAAGAGAAAATAATATTAAGACTACCTTACTATTACTTATATACCAATCAGGAAAAGGACCCACATGTGCAAGAATATTTATAGCAGCACTTTTTGCGGTAGCAAAGAATTGGAAAATGAGTAGATGCCCATCAATTGGGGAATGACTGAAGAAGGTATGGTATATGAAAGTAATGAAATATTATTGTTCTATAAAAAAATGATGAACAAGCTGATTTTAAAAAGGCCTGGAAAGATTTACATGAACTGATGCTGAGTGAAACAAGCAGAACCAGGAATACATTGTACACAGCAACAGCAAGATTGTGAGATGATCCACTATGAAAGACTTGGGTTCTTCTCAGTGCTTCAGTGATCCAAGGCAATCTCAATAAACTTTGGATAGAAAATGCCATCTGTGGGGCAGCTAGGTAGTACAGTGGATAAAGCACCAACCCTGAAGTCAGGAGGACCTGAGTTCAAATCTGACCTCAGATACTTAACACCTCCTGGCTGTGTGATCCTGGGCAAGTCACTTAACCCCAATTGTCTAGGGGTGGGGGAGAAACAGAAGAAAATGCCATCTGGCTCCAGAAAAAGAACTATGTTGTTTGAATGTAAATCAACACATACTATGTTCACTTCTTTTTTTTTTTCTCATGGTTTTTTCCTTTTGTTTTGATTTTTCTCTCCCAACATGATTCATTAAAAAATGTATATTTAAAAAAATTTAATATACATATATAACCAGAAAAAAAAAATAAAACAATTAAAAAAACCCATATACCCATCAGGAAACATAAAAGTACAGGAAACCAGAACTATTAAACCAAAGTTCTGAAACAAAAGGATTCTTAAAAACTGGAAAATATGGAGAGAGAAATAGTACACGTGGATAGTCATCTTAATGAAAGGGTAGCATCTGCTGAAAACATACTATTTAGTTGCTCTGAAAAGGAATGCAGTTGGATCTTGTTCCTTACCTTTCCATTTAGGACAATATTTTGGCTTCCACACAAAACTGATTGGCGACTAACTTTGTTTCCAGATGCCTGAGGAAAAGCAACAGAGAATTTAGGTGAGATCATTGGGTTCTGTGAACTAAACTTTTACTGAGAGAGGGGTTGTATTGGAGGAAGAATTTGATCAAGACCAGGAAATAAAGGGCTGAGGTTCAGAACAAAAGTGAATTAGTCCAAAAATGCTCTAATGAACACACAATGCATATTGGCAATGGCAATCAAGAGCTCAGAAACTGAGATGTATTTTCTCATAGAAATAAGTGGTGATTAGGTTCTTGGGCAATCTTGAAAAGCCCATTTAACCTAAAATATTAGTACCAGTTTCATGCTACTCTAGTATTACAAAACCTAACCAACACACTCAACATTATTTCTATGAGGAAAGTATTCAGAATTCCAACACAGGGATTGAGGCTCACAACACTCTTAATCAATTAATCTTTATTAAGTACTAGCTAAGAACTGGGATACATAGAAAAATAAAGAACAGCTTTAGGTCTCACGGAGAACACAGTTTACTTGTCTCCTATGTGAAAATGTCCTCACTTCACCTTCCCAAGTAGGAAATGGGATTCACTCAACTTAAAACTGAAGGTGGTATCCTGGATGTGAGCTTCAGAAAGATAAGAGCCCAGGAATGAGGAACAGAATGATTAGAATTCTGGAGTCTACCAGCTAAGTAAATTTCAAGGAAATTTTCAGTAAACTTTCAGGTCTTCTTTATTTCTGTGAACCCTACACAAAGGCCTTCTAGCTTCAAAGAATCACAGCATGTTTGAACTTAAAGAAACGTTAGTTCAAAGTCAAAACAAACTGATGGAGGTGAAGTAATTTGCCAAAGTTTATACAAATGACAGGTTGTCATTTGAACTAAATATGGTATTCTGATTCCTGATTCAGTGTTCCTTCTGTTACACAAAGGGGTTCTCCACAGACTGATCATGTATGGATTTGAGGCGGGGGAGGCAATGAACTTGAATAGTAAAACTAATCTATAACTGAAATTCAGCATTTCCTTCCATTACAAAGATAGGTAAAATGCACCAGACTTCGAAAAGTATGCATCACACAAAAAGATTTAGAATTACACTAACTCCACTCTAAAACAGTGCTGATATTTTATTTAAAAACCAGTTTTTCAACAAGTGCACCATTTTCAAAAGGAAAAGGAAAAATTAAGTAGTCTATTCAACACTGATATTTTAAAGTCCCTTTATGTTTTATTTTAAAGATCCTAATAGATCTGTTGCTTTCAATGATCATTTCTTTAGTCCAATGTTGAGGTAATAAGATGAATAAGATGAATGAGATGAATAAGATCTTGAAACTACCTTTTCCTAGGCAGTTTTGCTTCTTAGAGTTATATTCATACTCAACTCTGTCCCAATCTTTCTTTTGAGCTACCCACTTACTGGCATCAATCTTAAATTTCCATGTAAATAACATGAACAATTTGTCCATATAATCATCTTGAATAAGATGAAATATAGTACTTATGAGATTTTCTAAAACTTTTCATACCAAGTTACAAAATAAGACTGGGAGTACAAGATTTCCTTCCCAGCTCCTTTCTCTCTCTACCACTCTTCCCTTTTCCTTTGTAGCACTTAAGTGCTAATCATGGGTTTCTATAAGACAGTTCCTTAAAGGTAAATTAGACTACATTTTGGAGGAAAATTAGGTTCAGGTCCTTTTAGCCATTTGCATTTTGGATTTTAAATGACAGCTGCATTTTTGTTCTTCTTCCCAGGTTATTTATACCTTCTGAATCCAATTCTCCCTGAGCAATAAGAAAACTGTTCGGTTCTGCACACATACATTGTATCCAAGATCTACTGTAATCTATTTAACATGTATAGGACTGCTTGCCATCTTGAGGAGAGGGTGGAGGGAGGGAGGGGAAAAATTGGAACAGAAGTGAGTGCAAGGGATAATGTTGTAAAAAATTACCCTGGCATGGGTTCTGTCAATAAAAAGTTATTTAATAAAAAAAAATAAATGACAGCTGAGTAAGTTTGGGGAGGAAAGAGAGGATAGGAATTAGAATATTGCAGCTATAGAAGGTAATTGTTCGGTAGCTTCTAAGATGTTTACTCTCTCCATAAATGCCATCACTTAATGCAGACCCTGGACCACGAGGGGACCTGAATGAGGTGCATGGTCAATGCCATGTAGAGGGCACGGAAAAGGGGTTCCTGCGGTAGACCTTTCCATGCAAAGCCTATGCAAGTCGGATGTATGCGTAAAATGTTAGCAGCACACGATTTGGATCCAGGAGGCACCAAACCAAATAAGTACAGAAAGCGTCTCAAGACATCAGGGAGTTTGGCTTCTCTTTTGAACTCTCTGCTTTCTCGGCGTGGTCTGCGTTTGGAAATCATGCTCCCTCTCTGGGCCTCAGTTTCCTCATCTGTACAAGGACTCCCTCCGGTTTTGAGGGCCCGGGATGATTTCTCTTTCAGAGGGAAGAAGGCAAAGAGCAGGCAGTGAGAACAGAGCAAGTAAGAAGGTGGCGGGAGGCCCGGGGCCTGCGCCCCAGCGGGTGACAGGTGGCCTAGGAGTGCTGGGGAGGCAGGACGCGAGGGAGCGGCTGGGGCTTCCCGGGAATGGGCGCGGCGGCCCAGCCAGCAGCGGGGAGTTTTCCAGGACCATCAGCCCCCTCTAGCCTCCGCCCCCCTCCCCGGGGCCCGGCGTCGCCCAGCGCACCGTCTCGATGTACTCGGACTTATTGTAGAGTAGCTCGCTCAGCTCCATCTCTGCAATCTCCGGCTCCCCAGCTCAAGTCTCCCTTCCTCTGTTTCCGGTCTCTATCGTCATTTCCTGTATAGAAAGGGGAAACGCCCATCTCTCTCCCCCCCCTCCCCCCTTCCTTATCTCCGTTCGCTCCGCCCCCTCGGTCGATTGGTCTGTCTTCCTCTATCTGGATCCGATCGGCATTTCGGGCCGCGACTCCCGACGCCTGGAGTTGAGCTGGCGGGAGATGGAAGGGGCTGGCGCTCGCAGCTGAGCTGGGGGCACTTGGCGGCCTCGGCGGGGCCGGAGCGGGTAGCAAGGGCTGCCTCCCCTCCTCCTTCGGCGGCTGCAGCCATGGAGGACTCGGTGGCGAAAGTGCTCAGCTGTGAGGAGAAAGAGAAGGTGCCCCTCCGGAGCGTGCGGGTGGGACGGGGCCTCGGGGCGTCTCGGGAGAGGGGGGAGGGTAAGGGGCCAGGTCGGGGAGGGCTTTGCTCAGTTTCCCCGCTGCGGAAAGTGAATCTTTGGAAGATCTCCCCTTCTCCCTCTCCCGCCCCCGACCTCGTGTTTACTTCCGACAACCACCACATTTCCTTAGCGCTTTAAAGTTTGCGGAAGGCTTTACACCTGCTATCTCTGGACCCCGGAAGAAGCTCCCCTCGTTTTACGGATGAGAGAAGCGGCGCAGAGGGGGGTGGGGATGGGGGGGGGGTCACGCAGCGTTGCTACTTCCTGTCCGACGCTGCGTTCGAACTCAGGTTTTCCTGATTGAAAATCTGAGCGCTCCGTGCCCCAATTCTGCCCCCCCCCCCTTCCCCCTCCCCCGCGGAATGTAAGCCCCTGGAGATCTAGCACTGTGTGGTTTTTTAAGTGTTCAGCACGCGCCCAGTACTTACTCTTCAATTCAATAAGCATTTATTGAGCACCTATTGTTCACGGGATGCTAAGCGCTGGTGATGACAAGCCCCAAATAACCACCGTTCTTGTTGCACTGAAGTATCGGTTCTCTCTCCTGGTCCCTCTGAAAGAGGAGAGAAACCAAACGAGGTTAGGAAAGAAAAAAAATCCAGGGAATGTTTTCAGAGAAATTCAGAAACTCAAAAATCAAATTGCATGCTTCCCCTGTGCTCCGTGCAAAAGCGCTGACACTTCCCATCTGCGCCAGCCCCTTATCTAAGTCTAGGTAGGCGGACCGCTATCCCTTTGGTGTTTCTTTTGGAAATGAGTAATTCTAGATTGCTGCCTTTCTCTCCCCAGTTGAAGGAAAAGCTGGCATTCTTAAAAAGAGAGTACAGCAAGACATTGGCTCGATTGCAGGTAGGACATTTTTTTCCCTGAAAAGCAAATGTTCCCTTCACAAATGACAGTATTATTATCATACTGATTATTATCACTTTAGTGGAAAAAGCTTTGAGGAAACTTAATTTTATTGAAATTGCTCCCGGACTTTTTGTTTTGTATAGCGGGCTCAAAGAGCTGAGAAGGCAAAAAATTCTTCAAAGATTGAACAGAGTTGTATGCTTAAACAGGAAACCTCAAAACAAGCAAACTCAGGTAAAAAATCAGCCAATTCATTTTGTTCATTTATACCTGTTGAACTAATTTGAATATTATCTTACAAATCAGAAAGAATTTTTTTTATATTTACTTTTTTTTTGCTTAGTCTTTTTATCTCTCAGCCTTTAAATATAAATCTTGGTTAAGATGGGGTGAAAAAAAAATTAGGAAACAAAGGAAAAGAATTTGGAGAAGTAGGTAATTCTGGATCATATACATATAGCGGGAAACATCCTTTTCTCAATGAAATTAATTCTGTATGTAAATTAGCTTTAAGATTATGGTAACTAGCAAGCTGTTCACAGTTTTAATATAGTGCAGTATCGTAACCTCTCTTTAAGTTTGGGAAATGTATCTTATTTTATTTTTGTTTCTTCCTACAACCCATCACAATGCACTAAACATTCAGAACTTAGTACTAGAAGAGTAACAACTTTTAGTGAAGTGTAACAATTTATATTCATATAGTATTTTGCATTTTTTTTATTATATACTATTTTTTTAAAAAATTCCTACAACTTCTTTTGAGGTAAGTAGGACAGGTATTATTGGCCCAGTTTTATAGATAGAAAATTATACCTCTAAGAATTCTTATTTGTTCATGGCTATTCAGTTGGTAAGTAAAGCAAACAGGACTTAAATTCAGATCTCTTTTTTTCTTGGCCTACTGATTTTTTTCCTCACATTAATGGAATATCTCCTTTATGAAATGTTTCATTTTCAGACAAATTATAGTTTAGTGCCTAACATCCTAGTCATAAACTATTTTTGTCTCCCCAGAGCCAGAAGATAAATTCTCTCCTGATGATAAATTAGAAACAGATACACTACAAATCGATGCCTGTCTTGATGCAGAAATCAAGGAGAAAACAGCAGTCACACTTGACTTTGAGTCTGAGTTATTGAGCACTGGTAATGACTCATCAGGAGTATGTCCTGAACATGTAGGTGATAACTGCCAGAAGAATTTTTTTAATAACATCACTGAACCAGATAATGAGAAAAAGCAAAATAAACAACCACTGAATAGAATGAAGAACCGAAAAAAGATACTGGTATCAAAAGGAAGTGAATCTTTCTTTGTCTCTAATTCACTTATAAATTCTGGACAAAGACAGCAAAAACAAAGATTTGCTATAGAAAATCCTGAGTTGCCTGTGTTTCACATAAGAAATCAGTTTTCATGTGGTGAAAATGAAATGCAGAATTCTCCAAGATCAACCACAGAAATCAGTGAATGTCTTGTTGCTCCAGCTACTGAACTTGAAAATGATGCCAGTGGAATTTTGAAAGATCTTCCTCGGATAGCTGCTCTTTCTTTACATAATCCTTTGGATGACAGTAACATTCAGCAGCTTGGGTGTGTTTCTTCTGAAAAAATCTGTGATAACTATAAACTGGCTACTCAGTGTTCAATGAACCTTACTCATATTTCACCTAAAAAATTAGAGGAAGGAAGACAAGAATATGTTATCTCTCCAGGTGACCAAATGGTAAATGATGATATCAATGTGGATAAGATGTCAAACATTCTCATCTTGCCATCGGATGACAAGTCATTTTCTGCAGATGAGCTTAATTATTCATTATGTAAAAACACACATATCGATGAACAGAATCATAGCTTGAAGCCTTTTGAATCTTTCAGTAACTTACTTAATAATAGAGATGAAAATCTTCAAAAGAAAGAGGTCCTCAGTGAGAATGTGAGTCCTTCCATAGAAATGATCTCTCCTGGTCCTTCAGAAAATCCTTTAAATTCTTGTACAGTGTTTGATGGTCTTCCTTTTCCTGTGGAATATTATGTTAGGACAACACGACAAATGTCAAATTGTCAGAGGACGATAAACCTGGAAGCTGTAATTCAGAATCAATTAGGTGTAAAAAGAAAAGGATTTAAGCATAAACGTAAACCGGTTATGAAAAACTTGGATCTGTCCTCCCAAGAGCAAAGTGAATTTCCATTATCTGACCAAGGGAGTTCAAGTAGTCCTTTACAAAAGTCTTTCTCATCAACTCCTGAAGGCAGCCCTAGTGCTTTGCCTAATAAAGACAATGATTTTGCTCTGAACACTTGTAAAAGACGATCAAGTAGAAGACAGAGAGGGAAAAGATTCTTTTACAAAAAAGTAGATGATCCAGACTCTGAACTGCAAGTTGCTGATAAGCTGAGTATTAAAACTCCCAAGAAAGATGTTGCTTTGTGCAAAGAGATTCCAAAGAAAAAAGAACATGCTCAGGATCAAAAAAAAGTCACAGGAAAATCAAGGTGTACCCTTGTTAATGTTGACAGAAAAGCACCTACATCAACAACAAAAGGTATTACATGTTCAGTTCTTTATTCCTAAATCAGATGTGTGTTCTGTACCACAAAACGCATTGCATGTTAAAGTCCATCCAAATGTTATCTAATTCACTGGGAGGAAGCTGTAACTCATGGTAGAAATGAGTTAGGAACCAAACCATACCGTTTCTCTTTGAGAACCAAATCTCAGAATTTCAGCCTTCAGCCCAACTTCATGGCTCAGAGTCAGGCAGGAATTCCTAGTTTCAGATCCTGTCTCAGATACATACTAGTTATGTCAAACTGGGCCACTTAACTATTTTGTGCTTGAGTTTTCTAATTTGTAAAATGGGGTTAACAATAACACCTACCTCTTAGCATTGTTGTGAGGATCAATTGAGAAAACATGTAGAAAATTTTGTAAAATTTTAAATGATACATCAATGCTAACTATGATTATTAAGAGTAGTTATACAGTAAAGAAAAACCTCTGAACTTATGTAGCTGCCTCTGAATAAAGTGCTTTGCCAAAAGTGATTTTTCTAGACATAAAAATTAGGAACAGGGGCAGTGTTTAATAAGTATGTCTCTAAAGCATTTTTAGATTTACAAAGTTTTTCTTTACAGCAATCTCATGAGATAAGTAATGTAAGTATTTCAGTTTTATGGATGAGAAAACTGAGATCCAAAGAGCTTGTGAGTCAACTGAGGTTACATAGTATCAGAAGTAGGACATTAATCTTCTGACTTCTAAATTTAATGTTCTTTCTTGTATTGTTCTGCCTCCCATCACAAAGTAATAAGCTTTCATTTCTGTTAGTATAGGAAATCAGATTCATTAAGACTGGTGCAAAAAAAGTGGTTTGGGCAACTGACTGTATTCTCCTGGGACCCAAACACATGCACAGAAGAGTCCTCATGTTTTTATACTCTTCTTTCCCTTCCATGGTCCCATTAATATTTCCAGTCAAATTCTAGATCAAGGGATACTTTTGTCTCAAGGTATGTTGAATTCCTTAATGCAGCTTTAAGAGTAATACAATGCATGTTAAAAGTAATATAGATTCAGGGAATTAACAACAGAAAGTATCCTGTTGAAGTTGAAGTAAAAGTTGATTAGTAGCTAGACGGTGTCCCTGCTTTTTAATAGTTTTTTTTTTTAAGGCAGAAACCTTATTTTCAGTATTATAACATTACAAGTATTGTTAAAAAAATGCTCTAATGACTTATTTGAATCTTATTCCAAAGCATTGGTTATTTAAATTGCTATGAAAGCCAATCAAAAACCTGTTTTTCCTCTCAGATTTTAATTTTTTCTTTTTTCTTTTTCTTTTTTTTTTTTTTTTTTTTTGTTAGGGAAACTAGATTATATTCAAAATAAGAATCTTCATTCTTCTATTGGTAATGACTCCTTGATTTTGGATGATACCAGTTTTGATCTTTCATTTCATCTTAAGAATGAGATACTTAGTTTTGAGAAGTTGTCCGCAGGAAGCAACAGCATCACTGACTTTGATTTGCCTGATGAGGAGTTTGGTTTTCTTAAACTTGAGAAATTAAAGTCTTACTCAGCAAAAGAAGTGGAACCCTTTGAATCAGGAGATGGAAAAAAGTGTAATGAAGAAAACTGTATTTCTTTGGAGCCACTGGTGCCTAAAAAACAAGTTACAGAAAAGGAGAATTTAGCGAATGATATTACTGTAACAAGAAACTCACATCCAAAAAAACCAAAGAGTATTCCTCCAAATATGTTACTTTTCACACCTTCTAGTACTAACCTGCCTGCCACAAATAACCAGCTTGAAGCAGATATGTGTTCTCCTGTTTTCCCTATCCTAGGTCCTACTCCAGTCTTTGGCTCCCAAGTTCACAGTGGAAGTATGGCTACAGAAATTACTGCACCTACTTTTTGTACATCTAAACATATTTACTTGAAAGAACCAGACAGTCTTACAGGAGATAATCAGTGTAATAATTCACCTAATACGTTGAAATTGGATGCTAACATACATGCATTAGATAGGGAAATAAAAAAACAGCCTGACCAAATAGTATCTTGTGAAAAGAAATTTGATAGTGACTGTGGTTCTCAAGAAACTCTTCCATCTGTTGATTCAATCACTTTCAAAGAAAGACTATTATTGGGAAGCACTTTCCAGGTATGATTTCACTTCTTAAATGGAAAAAAAAAAAAGGATTGATGCCTTTCATTGTTATGTTTATTTTTAAGTATATGCTGTCTCTTATATCAAATAACTAACATCAAAAAAGAAAGGAAAAAAGGTGGCTTAACAAAACTGAGCAATGGTATGTCTATCTGTGTCATATTCCACACTCACTTCTACAGTGAAGAGAGTGACAGACATTTTCCTAACTTTCTTCAGGTTCAAGCTTGGTCATATAAATTACACAGTGCTCAGTTTTAATGTTCTTTCCATTTCCATTGTCATTATATATGTTGTTTTCATGCTTCTATTTACTTTGCATTGATTCCTCTATGGGCTCTCTTTGGCATATAATAGGTGCTTAATAAATGTTTATTGATTGATTTCTTTAATTCTTGTAATTTTTTATGGCACAGAAATATTTTGCCATATTCATGTACCACATTGTATATAATCATTTCCCAGTTGATGAGTATTTTGTTTCCAAAAGTATTGCTATTTTTGTTTAACTTTTGGGCTTATATCTCTTTAGCATATATCTCTAGAACTGGGATCTCTGGATTAAAAGATGTGGACATTTTAGCCACCTTCATAACAATTGCCAATTGCTTTCCAAAATGCTTTTCCATCTTTCATCATCTCTGTCATTTTTCTGAGCTTGGGTTGAACTCTCAAGAATTATTTTGATTTGGATTTCCTATTATCAATGATTTTAAGCATTCATGTTGCTAATAGTTTGTAATTTGTCTTTGAAAAATTATTTGTTCATGTCCTTTAATCACTTATTCATTAGGTAATGACTCTTAATTCTTGGATATCTGAGATAAGAAAAGGAAACATTCTTTTCTAATCAACTTCATCTCTTAGTGCATTATCTTTGTTTGAGGAAAAAATTTTCAATTCCATGTTAAGAAAGTTATCTTATTTTTTCCGGTCTCTAGGTCTCTTTTCATTAGGAATTCTCTCCTTTGCTATAGTTGTGAAAAGTACTTGACTATTGAAATATGCATATGTACATATATATCTGTGTCATTTGGGTTCTTAAGCCTTTTAAAGTCATGAACCTTACTCAGACTTGTGAAAGGGGTCCAAAACAGGAGTCTAGTTAAATCATGAGCCCCAGTATAAATTCATACCCTCCTTGGTATGAGATGTGGGTCTAAACTTAGTTCTTGTCAAATAGGTAATTCTTTCCAAAGTTTATATTCTTAAATTTGTCTAATATTGAATTACTGCGTTTGATTGTTTCTAAATCTTGCTTATCCTGTTTCACTGATTTTTTTTCTATGTTTTAACCAGTACCAAATGATGATTACTGCTTTATAATATAATCTCAAGTCTGTAAATGGCTATTCCTTCATTCCTACTTTTCATTACTTCTCTTTGAAATGAAAATAAAAAGCACCCCAAGAGATCATATGAAATAGATTTCTCGGTTAGAGTGTCCCTCAACCAGGTCCAATCACTCGCTATCCAGTGCACAAAGGGATCATGAGTATTTTCTGAAACTGGGATTTTGGGGACCTCAGCTACAAGTCAAGAAGTAGACCCAAGAAATATTAGGGTGATTTTCTTTGTTTCTGAGAGATGCCATATGAGTATAAAAGTACCATATGAAATGAAACTAAAGGTATCAGAAATGATCATGTGAAATAGATTTGGGGGAGTATAATGGTTAGCAGCATGGAACAACCATGATATAGACATCCTTCACAGGTTACAAAGATTTGCTACTTATTTACCCACAATAGTTCAGTCAAGACTAAGGAAGACAAAGGTGATTAAGTAACTTGTTTTTGGTGGGGACAAACAAAGTCTCTGGGGAAAGGGAGATAGGGAGGGTAGGAGGATCTAGGGAATAAAGGAGGAAAAACAAGAAGCGTTTGATTATCTGAAGATAAATTGATCTAGACAATTTCTAAGATTAAAGACAAGATGGATAGATGGATGAACAATCCTTTACTGTTTCACATTCTATGCAAACAGAATAGTCTAGGAAAATTGACCTGATTATATGATTAATTATAGGAATGGGATGGGCTTATTTTAGCAGTTCCTGAGAACAAACTGGTTTAGAATTCACAAGCTGGTTTAGAGTTCCCATCACTTTGATATTCTAAATCTTTTGTTTATAGCAAATGAATTTTATTTAGCTCTATATATTGCCCACTTGTCAAACATACTTTGTAGGAATGAATCTATTAAGTAATATCTATTAAGTAATAATTTCTCCTCAAATTGACCCTAAATTTCGATGAAACCATTTAGAAAATGTTTTTAATGTGTTCTTTTGATATGACTAATATAATTTATCCTTAAAAATTGGAAAGTTATATAAAAAGGTCTTGCTTTTCTAATGAAAATATTACTGGGGCTTATTGCTTATTTTAGAAAAAAATATATAGAACATTAATGTAGATATCAGTAAAAAATTTTAAGTTAATATGCTGTTTTCTCTTCCTACAGACTAAGGTAAGAGGAGATCCTGTTGAAATTTGGCATGATACTTTGGAACTGGGCAACCTACAGCTGGTATCAAAGTTAAAGGTCAGAACACTATCTTTTGTACATCATTGTCTCCATAATTTCTGATAAATTAGATGAATTATGAAAACAAAAAAAAATTGATATGCTACTGCCTTCCATTTAAGAAAGTATATAAATATTTTTTTTAATTCAAATTACAATTGAAACTGAAGTAAAATCAGTTCAGTCAGTCAACCCTCCCCCTTTTTTTTCTGTTAAAAAGATTTTCTTGTAAGGAATATGGATATTTTAAATCTTTTTATGGAGATTCCAAGAGTAGCTTGTATAAATATTTTAAATTGAACAGGTTTTGTATCTGAGTGAAGGGAAATTACTCTTTAAACTTTCTTATAAAGAGGAGAAACTATAAACAAGGTAGTGTTTTAAACAGTGTACTTTATACTTTCCTAGGCTGGATTTTTACTACAATTTCATATGGCAAAGCAGCTAATGTTTAATGTCATTGGGTTACAGGGTTTAATTGAACAAAGAAAGTGTAGCTATAAATTCTGATACCTGAAAACAAATTAGGATTTACATGGTAGCTAATTCCTAAAGAAGCCCTCCTTTTTTCTTTTTTTTTTTTCTTTGTCTTTTTTTTTTTTATTTAATAGCCTTTTATTTACAGGATATATGCATGGGTAACTTTACAGCATTAACAAGCCAAACCTCTTGTTCCAATTTTTCACCTCTTAGCCCCCACCCCCTCCCCCAGATGGCAGAATGACCAGTAGATGTTAAGTACATTAAAATATAAATTAGATACACAATAAGTATACATGACCAAAACGTTATTTTGCTGTACAAAAAGAATCAGACTCTGAAATATTGTACAATTAGCTTGTGAAGGAAATCAAAAATGCAGGTGGGCATAAATATAGGGATTGGGAATTCAATGTAATGGTTTTTAGTCATCTCCCAGAGTTCTTTCTCTGGGCATAGCTGGTTCAGTTCATTACTGCTCCATTGGAAATGATTTGGTTGATCTCATTGCTGAGGATGGCCAGGTCCATCAGAACTGGTCATCATATAGTATTGTTGTTGAAGTATATAATGATCTCCTGGTCCTGCTCATTTCACTCAGCATCAGTTCGTGTAAGTCTCTCCAGCCCTTTCTGAAATCATCCTGTTGGTCATTTCTTACAGAACAGTAATATTCCATAATATTCATATATCACAATTTATTCAGCCATTCTCCAACTGATGGACATCCATTCAGTTTCCAGTTTCTAGCTACTTCAAAAAGGGCTGCCACAAACATTCGTGCACATACTGGTCCCTTTCCCTTCTTTATAATCTCTTTGGGATATAATCCCAGTAGTAACACTGCTGGATCAAAGGGTATGCACAGTTTGATAACTTTTTGAGCGTAGTTCCAAACTACTCTCCAAAATGGTTGGATTCGTTCACAACTCCACCAACAATGAAGCCCTCCTTTTTTCAAACTCTCCTTTTTCTCTCTATCTTTCCCTCCCTCTTCCCCTTATCTTCATGCTATGTAATGGTATTTTTGATGTGCTCTGATTAAGGTAAATTGGTTTTTTTTTTTAAAGTCCACACCTATAAATTAGGGAGTGTTATTTACATTATTAAAAGATCTTTTTATAAAAGGATTTACTACCAACTTCCTTTTAAGAAGTTTTAGAAAGGAGGTTTAAGGATGAATTAAATGAATAAAAAAATCATATTATGCACTTATCTTGTGGGAAACACTCTGCTTTGTGCTGCTGATACAAATGCAAAAGCAAAGATAGTTCTTGCCCCCAAGGAGTTAATATTTTAGTTAGGAAAGACAATAGTGAAAAGAGTGGTGGCTTAGAGGGACCACCTTAGACTTGAAAATTACTGGCTTTGTAGAGTGGCTTCTTTCAGAACTGAAGGAGTAGCTTGTTGTTTACAGGGAATGGGAAACGTGAAGACCTAGCTGGGGTATCTCTGATACAGTAAGCCAGATGAGGCTGTCATCAATCTGGTAGTTTTTTTTTAAATGTGATTAAGACTCCCCAATTTATAGGTGTAAGCTTTTAAAATAAAATAAAATAATTATCTTTATCAGGATGCCATTGGCCAAGAATAATGATTGGAAAAAGGGAATAATCCAGGAATATACTATTAGGTAAACTCTTAATTTCAGTTTAGAGTCCAGCTGCTTTATTTTAATAGCTGAATTATAACTGAGAACGAGAGGAATTAAGTGACTTGTCTTAGGTTGTAGATTCAGTCTTATGTGGAAGAGCTGAAGTTGCAATCCAGGTCCCAAGGCTCCAAATCCAAAGTGATTTACTTTATACAATGTACCTTTACTCCTTTACTGCATAAGATTTCATTGTACTCTTGATTAGTATACAGAACAATGTATTTTTGCCTGCTAATACTTAACCTCAAGTTTATTATCCTTGTAGACATGAAAACAATAGTTAAAGTAGGTAAATCTTTGCAGATACAATGCAGATACACAATGCAAGTGTCTTTCTATATTTCATGTACTTCAAATCTAAAATGAGTATTTTTTTGAAGTCATTTGTAGCATAAAAATGGGTGTCAATTTTGTAGGGGAAACTAGGACTTAAATGTTTGTGTTCAAGTCAGTAAATTTGGAGCATCTACACTATTGGGTGCTCAGTGGGTACAAAAATAATTAGGACCAAATCATATTCAGCACTTGAGGCATTTGTTCTTCTGTTGACAAGACCCATGAATCTTAATTTTCCTTTGGCTGTAATAGAACTTTAACCCTCTACTTTATTTAGGGTGCCATGGTAGAGTTATTTACATCTCAGGTTCTCTTAGGTCATCTGTTTATCCCTCCCCTAAGACCTCCATTCATACAGACATCCCAGACAGTTGATCATCCAGCCTTAGCTTGGATGCCTTTCTTGATAAGTAATTAGTAAAATGTATATAAAGCAAATTTGATATTACAGGGAGCCATTACTTTTGGAATCTAGAGACTTGACTGTGAGTCAAAACTTAGATATTTAATTTTATGTGACCTTTTGAAGTCACTTCAATTCATTTTTATGACCTATAAAATGGAGATTATAATACTTATACAATCGAAGGATTGCTATAAAGATAATACTTCATAAACGTTAAAGAATGATTGAAGTATGCAGTCTTGTTATTATTTCTTCACATTAACTTTTCCTCCTTTGTGACAGAATCCTTCAAATTCCTGTTCTGTGGATGTGAGTACTGTGTGGTGGGAAGTAACTGGCTGTAAGGAATCATGTATCATAACTGCCTGTGAATTTACAGTTTCTCTCTGGAAATTTCTGGATAACTGGCAGTGGAGAAAAGTTCACACATGGCACTTCACAGAGGTAGGACTCAGAGATATTTGTAAGTGGAATTGACCATAAGCATAGGTATAAGGATTAAGAGGTACTACTTATTCACAAAGCAAATATTGGAAAGCACGAAAGAATCTTATCTATATCTCTAGTTTTATACAAGCCCTAGAATTTTGTCAGATTTCTAATTTGACTTACTCTATTTGCTTTTACTTCTGCTTTCCAAAACATGATTCTACTTTCTGACGGTTATATTAATTTTTATTATTGGATCAACAAAAACTTTTTGCTCTTTACCAAGTTTTTATTAATACTGATCCCTTTCCCAGAATGTTATTCATATACTAAGATATATTTGTAGATATATAGTTTTGGGGGAGGGTTTGGAAGCAGTGTGTTAGTTTGCTATTTAAAATGAAATAAAGAAAATAAAGTCAAGAAATGGTTCTTTTGTTGTTTTAGATTCCAGTACTACAAATTATTCCACTTTGGGATGCTTGTAATCTTGTGTGTGTTGCTTTGGGACATCTAGAAATTAGAGAAATCAGGTCTGTAAATTTAAAGCTATGTTTTTTTTTCTTTATTATTGAAACAGTAAACCAGCACATTGAGTGCCTACTATTCTGTACTAATCTTTAAATACCTACTTATTCACAGGATAAGGATTTTGAAAGAATTTTGATTTATATTAAAAGAGTAAGATCTACAAACTCATAGGTAGTAAAATGGCATTCTTGAATGCATCCTGCTTTAGTGGAAAGAGTAATGAATGTGTAGTCAAAGGAGGTCTATATTTATATTTCACCTCTGATTCATATTAGCTATTTGACTTTGATTTTTCTGAAGCTTAGTTTCTTTGTCCAGAAAATGGGAAAATGGGGGAGATTAATAATGTTTCTTATGAGAATGGTGTTTTCTAAGTCTTAAAATACCATATAAGGCTAAATCAAAAATGATTTCTTTTTAAAGTATGACATTGTAAAGATGTACCATTTCTATACCTCAAAAAAAAATTCCTTTCTGTATTTTAATCTATGCCCCATTTTATTCCCTATGTTTTCTTCCATTCTGATTTTGTTTAGATTATTATTTTCTTCTGCTGAGGATGAATGCTTAAAGCAGTCACTTGTAAAATCTGGAAATATAAAAGCAGTGCTTGGACTTAGACACAAAAGACTAGTCTGTAGCAATGGGACCCTTCATGATCACCAAGTAGACCTCATGACCTTTTCAGGATCTGGAAGGTAAAAGAAGCATTAGTTACACAAATACATCCTTTTTATTTTTTAAGATAAGGAGCTAATTTGGTCACAGTCTTAAAGTACAAATTGGGTGACAAAAGGGGTGGTTTCCCTGTCTTATGGGCATAACTGGAATGAGCAAAGGACCAGGTGAACGTTTTGGGGAATTTTTCCAGAAACAATTCAGATACATTAGGAGAAGGAGCCATAACAGATAAAAATAGTAGAATAGAAACATAGAGAGAGATAGCTAGAGCAAGAACTCTGGCACAAGGTAGTTCTGTTAGCAGAACACATATCCTTCTAGTAGGGCAACAAGGGAAAAAAATTTGCTTAGGAATTAGGAAATTATGGTTGTCCTTATTTTTTCTTGAATGGTATTGAAGAGTTACCTTTATTCAGTTTTCTATTTTCTGTTTTATCTGATTTGGCTAAAAAGAAATAAGCAAGAAAAGAAATAGAAATATTCTGCTTAGAAAAGAATAGAATTAAATTTCTGTTTTTTTGTCAAATAATCTTTGAAATAATGAATACTAAGTGTCTGTGCCACATTTGGTATATAGAAAGACTATGTTCTTTTTTTTAAGTTGCTTATACTTTTAAAAATATGGCAATAAGAACTTTTTTATTTGTGTTTTTTTGTTATGAAATTTTATGATGCAACCTCTTTCTGGCTACTAGATTAGTTTCGGGGTAGAGTTTAATAATGCGTCCTGCCTAGAAAAATCTTCATTATGAGGTTCCAATTCTTAATATTCATTAAAATCCAGAAGTAAAGAAAAACAAACTTTGATGTCTCCAGAAGAAACCATCTTGGCTTTTGCTGAAGTTCAAGGAATGCAAGATGCTTTGCTTGGCACCACCCTGATGAGCAATATTGTTATCTGGTAAGTTTTCCTTTTGTAGTAAATTTTGAAGTTACTGTGCAATAAAACATCATTAATTCCTGCCTAGAATGGAAAAGGTCATTCTGAATTATAAAGTATATATGTATAAATAGATTGCTTTTTATTTCCAATTCAGAAGAAAAATAATCTAACAGCCATATTTTTTCCTTTGTTTTAATTCATGCTTTTTCTTTATGCTACATTTTATTTATTTTTTAATATAGCTCTCCACCACACTGAGTCATCCCTTATAACAAAGATTTAAAAGGATAGAATGAAAAAAAGAAATTCAGCAAATTCAAGCAACACATAAACTAGGATGATGCAATATTTCATACCTGTAGTTATTTTTGGAATGAAAGAAGGAAATTGATGTTTAAAAACTTTTTCTGAGGCCAAACGTAATCATTACAATAAAATATTTGTGAGGAAATACAATTTCATTCTTTTCAAGTATGTATAGTAGCAAGAATTAAGGTTTTTTAAGTTTTTGAGAAGATGAGATGAAATTATGTGCTTAAGCACAAATATCTTTATTTTTATATATATAGGCATGCACGCATATATGTAAATACACAATTCATATTCACATACACACATACATACACATATATCTATATACACACATACATAGACCCACATGCATACTCTGACATAGATTTGCATGTGCATTTATCCATATGTAAACATGCATTTAAAATAATAATAATGTGGCTAACATAATGTAAATGTCTCTCTTGATTGAATCTTTAAATTTGATTTTGTCCCAAGATCAATAGCCCTACTTTTTTATTCTAGTAAATTTTACTCCTGATCCTTGTTGTAGTATTTCTATATACTTTAATTCCACTCCTTAATTTACTTTTCTATTAACCTCCCCCTACCTATGGATCCCTCCCTTATCTTTTCCCCTCACCCTTTCCTTCTCTTTTTATCCCATTCCCATTAGTCTACACACCTTATCCCACTCTGATTAATCTAAACACCCTTCTTTATCTTTACCATATCTATTTTATGCTCTCCAAATCTCCCTTTATCCCTTTCCCATTAATCTACACACCTTGTCCCACTGCTACTGCTACCTTGTCCCACTCTATATACTGTATAGAAAGTATATACATCCTTCTATACCCTATTTTATCCTTTTCCATTTGAATGGGGCTGATTGGATGACGTTTTCTCAGTTTGAGACTGTCATATGATCCCTATTCCCAGAGCCAGAAGATCAGGTCTTGGACCTTGGGTTGCAGGCAGTCATATGTCCTCTAGAGGTAGGATCCTCAGGACATTACGGGAAGTGACAAGTGACAGTGAACAGATAACATTGGTGACCATTGATCAAAGATGGTTATGTCCTTTTAGTTTATCCAGTGAAAAGTCTTGGATCTTTTGCTATTTAAACCCTGACAAGCCGGAAGCTGGTCAGGTTCCATGAGCACATGGTGGGAGCTTGGGATGACTCCCAGTATATATCTGGGCCTCTCCCTGCAAGGCCTAAATTAATACTTTCTCTTTGTACCTGAAGATGACTCTGATTAGTTAATTTGGGAAAGGGGGCCTAGCACCCATCCCATACACATTCTTCCTTCCTTCCTCCCATCTTTCTTTATAGATTTTGAAGAGTGCTATACCCTTTATGGTATATATGTAGTATTGCCTATAACCCATTCCCAATGTGAGTAGGTTTTCAGAACTATGAACCTTCCTTTCCACTGTAATGCCTTTACATGTTCTTCCTCTGTACCTCATTTGTAGAATATAATTACTATTTTTACCTTTTCCTAGGCAGTTTTGCTTCTTAGAGTTATATTGATACTCAACTCTGTCCCAATCTTTCTTTTGAGCTACCCAATTACTGGCATCAATCTTAAATTTCCATGTAAATAACATGAACAATTTGTCCATATTAAGTTCCTTGAAATTATTAATCTTTGATATGGGCTCTTATTTTTTTTTTTTTTTATTAGGTTTGGGTTTGGTTGAGATAAAGTCCTGAAAATCTCAAGTTCCTTGAATATCCATTTTTTTGTTCATTCAATATTATGGATAATTTTGCTGAATATGATTTTTTTTTTTAGCCACAAGCCTAGTTCCTTTGATTCTCAGTACATATGATTCCAAGTCTTTTATTGTAGCTGTTGATAAGTCTACAATTCTAATTGTAGCTCCAATATAATTGAATTGATTTTTCCTTGTTTCTTGCAAAACTTTCTTTTTGGTCTGAGTTTTTTGAAATTTAGCAATAATGTTTTCAATGGTTCTAGGTTGTCAAGAAGATAAAATGGACATCTCTCAGCTAGGTATTCATAGTTCCCCTCAATCTAGCCATGACTTGCATCTCTAACCTTATCATCAAATACTTTCCCCTTGAATTTTTCTTATTTGAACTTTCCTTCTTGCTTCAGAATATACCAGGAAAATTACTATTTCTGTATCTGTTCATGTACCACTGGATTACCTTTTCAACATCTAGTACTTATTATTTTGTTACTTGTATTTTATATATGCACACCCTCCTATTAGTACCTATTATTTATACTAAGAATAATTATGTGTATATATGTATAAATATATAAGTGAATGTGTATGTATGTACAAATAAAAAGTGTTATTGATACCCAGAGGGAGAGGTTGCTGTTATGGTTAATGGTCAGGGAACTCTGTGGAAGACTTGAATTAGGCGTAAAAGTAAGGATAAAATGTACATAAGCAGAAGAGAGACTGGGTAGGAAGGAACACATGGCATTCTAAGTTGGCAGAATATGTGAACAAAAGTAGAAGCAGAGGTGCTTTCGTGGGAGTAGAAGGATTGTTAAATTTAAGAATCTACATTAATATCAAAAGTATTTATTAAGTGCCTCATGTTTACAAGGTACTGTGTTAGACTCTGAGAATATGAAGTTGAAATCATTAGATTTAGACCTATATTAAAGAGGTTGTTTAATGCCAGCCTAAAGAATTTAGACAATATCTTTGAAAAAATGAGGAACCACTGAAGACAGGGGAAGTGACATAAGGAAAACATAACTTTTAGATGGCTAAATCTGGCAACAGTGTGTAGGATGTATTGGGTAGAGAAGAGACTAGTAGGCAGCAGGAAAAGCTGTTTTGTTAGGAACAATTAGGAAGCTCATGCAATAGATTGAGAATAAGATTATAAAAATCTGCATTATGATGATTATAGTGGGAGTAGGAAGGGAGACAATGAATGAATATTAAGGAAGAATCTATGTGAGTTGTCCCACTAGTTAGATATTAGGTAGAAATCAGAGATGACTTTGATTTAGGCCATTAATAATTGAGAGAATGAAAGAAATAGGAAATTCAAGAGAAAGAGCTAGTTTAGAGGTAGGAAGGGGAAAACATTTCCCATGTTTAGTCTGAGGTGATAGAAAAACATCTAGTAGAAATAATCATTGTGCAATTGAGAAAAGCTATTCAAAAGAGAGGAGAAATAAAAATAAATTTGGGAGGCACTAGTATAGAGCTTATGGTTGGTTATATCTGTAAAAGGAGATAATCACTGAGCTAGTGTTTTCATTTGGATGATAATTCATTTTGCCACAGTTGAATAACAGCTCTGCTTCTTTTCTTGCCTAAAGAGTTTAGGTTCCTACCTTCTAGGAAGTTGAAAGTTGAATATAGAGAAATTAGTGTTGTAATTATTCATGCCCTATTTCTATAAAATGAAGCCTTCAAAAGAATTTAATTCAATAATCATTTTGTAAAGCACTTACTATGTACAAGGTATTTTATTATATGGGATATAATATCTTGAGATATAAAAATAAAACAGTAATCCCTGCCCTCAATGAGCTTACTTTTTTTCTGTGAAGTGTAAGAGAGAATAACAGTGGAACCATTCTGAAGAAACCCTGAGAATTCCTAGGCAAATTGGTTTCTGCTCTAAGTGATCAAATTCAATATTAGTTTTCATAACTCTCATTAAAGTTAAGTAGAGGTTCTATTATACTTTTACTTTCTCTTTTTTTCTCTGCTTTCTCATTTTATATTGGTTTTTTTCTTCCCCTTTTCTTTATCCCCATATCATTCTTCTAGCTGGTGCCGTAAATAGAATGCTGGACTTTGTCAGGAAGCCCTGAGTTCAAATTCAGTTTCAGACACTTACCAACTGTCTGGCAAAGAGCAAGTCACTTGACCTATCTGCTTCAGTTTCCTCATCTGTAAAATGGAAATAATAATAACACCCATTTACCAGGGTTTTTGTGAGCATCAAATGAGATTATATTTGTAAAGCATTATGCAAACCTTAAAGTGATATTTAAATGTTAGTTTATTGTTATTCTTATTATCTTAACAGGTATCTTTTGAAGGCCTACTAAAGTCTCTCACCTCCCCACCAGATGAATCCTTTTGATTTTTCCTCAAATTCATTATTATGGGAACTTCCCAGACCATCGTATATGTTTTAGAAAATTTAGAGATCACAGGATATTTTATATACTCAAAAAAGCTGAAAAATTTTAACAACTTGCTTGTGTGTTAATCTGCTGAACCCAATAGAATGAAACATGAAAAGATCCCTGTTAATGAGGTTTTTCCTTTCAGTTCCTGATGTCATAGCAAATCTTTAGTAGTTTTTTTGTTTTGTCTGATTCTTTGGGACCCTATTTGGGATTTTCTTGGCAAAGATACCAGAGTGATTTACCATTTCCTTTTCCAGCTCATTTTATAGATGAGGAAACTGAGACAAATAGAGCAAAGTGACTTGCCCAAGAGTCCTACAGCTAGTACGTGTCTAAGGCTGCATTGAACTCAGATCTTCCTGACTCCAGGCCCAGCATTCTATCCACTGAGTCACGTAGGTATCCCATGACATAGCAAGTACCATCCCAGTTTTAGTGTGACAGTTTAGCCTAGTTAGAGAGCTAATGTGTAGACCTGTAATTGACTTACTCTATGGCTATAAATAAGACTCTGTCCCTTAGTTTTTCAATAATTTATTTCATGGGGATTTTGTGAGAGAATGCATAATGTGAAATTCAGTTTCCTAAAATGAAAGTAATGGCATTTTTTCTTTAATATTAAATTGCCTATTTAAGGGTTATAAAAATTCTTATTTCATTGGTATTTAGGAACTTAAAAACTGGTCAACTTCTGAAAAAGATGCAAATTGGTAATGCCTACCAAGCTTCAATCTGTCACAAAGCCTATTCTGATATGGTATGTATCTTTCTTAAAGTTTAGTGTCTTATTTGTATAGGAGTAGAAGTTCATTCTCCCATTTTCTTTATTTTTACAAAGGAGGGTAAGTAAACTTATTCTGATGTCATAAATGTCATGGATGAAAAGAAATTTTGGAGTATATAACATTTTTATAGCTACAAATTCAATGACTATGAGTATTTAAGGGCTAATAGGCTTAGCAAGAGTGACAAATAATGCTGAAAAGTATTCTCAATAACATTATCACTAGCTCCCTAGTTGGCTACTAAAATTATCTTATTTGCTCTAATAAAAGTGCCAGTTTACAATGAGTATTTTTTAGATGAGAATTTTTCTTTAATTTTTTTAAAAAGCTTTTTATTTTCAAAATATATGCATAGTTTTCAACATTCGCCCTTAACAAATTCAAAATTTTTTTGTGTTCCAAAATTTTTTCTCCCTCCCTTTCACTCCCTCTCTTAGACATTAAGTAATACAATATATGTTAAACATGTGCAATTCTGATAAGAATTTTTTTTTTACAAATATGAGTAACTACTTACAAATTCTTACATATCTCCACTCTTTTTTTTTTTTTTAAAAAGTTCTTTGAAGTTTGGGGTTTTTTTTCCCATATAGAAAAGTTCTAATATAGATGAGAGAGAAGAATGTTTTATATCTGATGTGTTAGCTATCCTTGATTTACAAGTGGCCCATCAACATGAAAAGCTCTTTAAGGCCACTGTCATTAGTAGTGCCATTCCTTGCAGGTTCAGTAGCCATAGGATATTACCACTGCCACGCTATAGGTAGATGTGTTCCTGATACCCATAGTTGAAATATAATCACATTAAAAAAAAAAAAAAAACACTCTTTGGAGTTCTTGTTAGATTTTATATAGTACCATTTGTTCCAGGTTGTTCAGCTACTTCATGGATAAAATATGACTTTTGTTAGCTGATCTGGGAACCCAGTTACTATTAACACTGTTGTATTTATGAGAAATGCATTCTAAGTTCCCAATAGTTTATTTAAAAATAAACTTTTGAAATCTTATGAGTTGGAGATTATGTTCATCAACATGTCTCAGCATCTTGAATTTATTTATTCCCCTTGGCCAATTTTTAATGAAAAAAAATGGAATGTGAAAATAGCAGTAAACATGCTAAACTAAGGGATGAGAAATGATTGCTATGGTATAAAGCAGATGATTGGTATGGACGTTTTAGTGGATAACCAAGTGGGAGGGACAATACCTCTCTCCCATGTTGTATCTTTGACTGAAAAATGTAGGAAAACCCTGAGCTCAACTATCAACTAGTTCAGATTGAAAGTGGATTTATCTATTACTACTTGAAAAATGCTAGATCAGTAGTTAAATCTTAGATACTAGTATCTATATTCTCATCATTAACATTTTATGCAACAACTCAGCATTAATTTTACTTCATTGCCACCAAATTATTTTTAAAAATAAAAAATTTCTTGATGGTTTCATTGACAATCTATTTTTCCTTCTAAATTAGGGGCTCCTGTTTGTTGTTTTAAGTCATCCTCATGGCAAAGAAATTGAATCAATGGGAAATCCTATATTTCGGTTGATTGTGATTAATCCTAAAACGGCTCTAAGTGTTGATGTAAGGCCCTACTCACTTCCCCAAGGCCATACTGGAAGGCAAGTGTACAGGAGATACAATATAAAGTATCATATTTCTTAGAAATTATCTCCAAAAGGTTTAGGAGCAGAGGAAGAGGTATGGTAACCATTAAGTTCCTACATGTGAAGAAGCAATGGTAAAACAATAATAATATTATCTAACTTTATATATAATAAGTTCTTTATATAAGTTCTTATAAGTTCTTTAAAGTTTTCAGAATGGTTTAAAAATGATTTTTTGTTCCACAAAAATAACCCAAGAAGGTAGATGCTATTTTTATCCTTATTTGACAAATGAGGAGTTGTCAAAAAACAAGTAGGTTTTTTTATCCTCTAATTTGATAGCTATATTACTTATATTTTTTATCACATAATTATTATTTACCTTATCATCTAGCAGTCAAAAGGCAAGTAATTTTTTAAATCACTAGTCTGGCTGATATCTGTATTACTGATCTTAATTCTTTTTAAACACAGTCCACAATGAGAGTGTTATAAAAATAATAGGTAGAAATATGGCAAGTTTATAAATTAAGCTCTTAAGATTCCTGTGTTTTGATGCCATTCACATGTATTTTTGGTGGATTTCATATAAGTTCAATTTGTTTTTTATATGTAAGTCAACTTCATCATTTGTCATTTGAGCTAATGCATATCTCTTTACTTCCTACTTTGTATATTTCCATAAAGAAAACTTAAAAAACACCACTATAATTTTACCTACTTGGAAGTTTATATATATTCCTACCAAAAGCTAAATATTTGTGTTTTATTTAGCAGCAATAAAGCTCTCCATTTAAGGAAATTTTGTTAAAAGGTTTTTTAGTTTTTGTAATAGTTTATATAGATACCTTTGCTTTGAAATCATTGCTCTAGGTTCAATCTCAGTTCATTTTCTCCTGATGAAGCTTGAGATTTTTTTAGGAATTATTTTAGGAAATATTTAACTACTAACACCATACCATTGATATGAGGAATACTGGATAGCACTTATTTGTGATGTGTCACTTTTTATTGTTATGGTAATTAGATCTTCTTTGAAAGCTTTTTTGGAATGAAAGTTCTCTAACAACCACAGCTGAAAATTAAGCAATGCAGTCATCTTATCTTTATTAATATATTAAATCTTATTTATCACATATAATCCCTTTTATGTCAAATTTCTTCTTGTAATACTCAGTACATATATGTGTTCTAGATTTCTCTGTCCTATGCATTATCTTAATTAGAGAAAAAATTGAAGAAACTTTAAGATCATAGATTGAGAGCCCAAATGGAGCTTGGAGAAAATCCAATCCAATCCTTTTATTTTACAGATATGGACACTGAGACCAGGAGGACTGAAATCAGTTGATCGATAAATATTTATTTATAGCCTATATTATGTGCCAGTCACTATGCTATTTCACTAGAGATTCAAAAAGTAACAAAAGATAATCCCTGCCCTCAAGGAACTTGCAATCTAATGAAAGTGACATATGCAAGGTCTTAAAGATCTTAGATTTTTATCAGAAAGATTCTCTGACTACATATTCAGCCTTTTTCTTACTTTGGTGTGTTCCTTAGAGATCTTCTAGTTAAATTGAGGCCACTAAAAGCCAGTGGGGTGGTAACACACTTTGCAAATTATCAGAAGATAACTACATTGTAATACAAATGTGTGAATATGTCCAAGTGTCTTGGCTAATTGTCATCTTTCATTGCATTAATCTTTCAGTGGAGACTTATCTAGAAATAGATAGATAAAATATGCTAGATCAGTATTGAGTCAAATAATCTTTGAATTGTGTTGATATAATTTAAATGCAGAAGTTATATTTTGTTTTCTGTACTTGGTTTTAGGTTTCTGGATGGGGACGTGAAGGATAATTTAGCAGCAGCTGTATTAACTTCTGGAACAATAGCTGTTTGGGACTTGTTTCTAGGACATTGTAGAGCTCTGCTTTTGCCCAATTCTGATGGAAATTGGTCTTTTGTTAAATGGTCAGGTACAGATTCTTGTCTACTAGCTGGACAGAAAAATGGAAGTGTGTTTGTGTATAGCTCCATGTGACTTAGACCAACAGGAAATCAAATGGATTCGTGGACATGTTTGAATGCCTTCAATACTTCTGGGATTGTGATTCAAAAGGAAACTAACTGTCATCATTTTGAAGCAAATCAAGTATTTTTCCACCTGATAACTTCTACCCAAAAAATTAAGGTTGTTTCATTTTAATTTGCTTATTCAGAAGTTTACTTTTGGTTCTGGGGAGTATGCTGACTTTGAATGTTTCATTAAATACTGGGTTTTTAAAAGTTGTATAATTTGGTTAATATTTTTCTTGATTCCACATTTGCACTGAAATGGACAATCTAGTTGATAAGTTAAACTTGAAGTACTAATAAATTTTAGTTTTGTAATATTTTGTTTGGAAAATAATTTTTCCCCATTTACCTACTGTAAATAATTTTAAGAATTCTAAGGAAAGGGAATTTTTATGTTATCTATGGCATCAGAGACTTTTCTAATACTTGATAGTAATTTTTGGCAAACTTATTATGGTGATTGTCCGTTAAATTGTTGTGCCACGGTTCTCTTTTAATGTCCTGACCCAGTTTCCCTAATTGTCCTATTCAGTTACTCTACCTCAGGTTATAACCATTCCCTCTTAATGTTTGATGGGATAAATGTCTTTATCCATTTTAGACATCATTAGAATATCAGGAGTCTCTTCAGTACCTCCCTCCATTATGCCATCCTAGGTTCCTCTCCCCCATTGAGTCATCCCCATCCAGATACCTCCCCCATTATGTCATAGGTCTTGTTACCCTTTAAAGAATCTTGTATCTAACATTCACTGCTGTGTTCTTTCAGATGATAGTCTCATTCAGCCCTGGGACCAAACCTTGGATCCATTTGATCCCAGTAAATCTCTCCATTAAATAAATTATTAAATTGTTCTCTAATCTCTATCTTGCTCAGTTTCTCCAGCATTACAAAATATTTTTTATCTTCTCCTCTCCAACTCTAACCCTCCCCAAAATTAATTGAACAAGCTCAAAATAAACCCAAATTTAGAAAAATAAAACTCTTAAACATATATAGTCCAGCAGTACAAATTGCCACATTGGCCATGCCCTAAAATTATGTATAACTATTTCAATTTTCTGGGCTCTTGGTTTCTTGTTGCATTAATATCAGAGTTTGAAACTCTTAGAAAATTTTTCTCTAAAATGTTTTTCTCTATAGGTTTTTCTCTTAATAATTTTCCAATTAGCTCTAAAATTGTCTTATTTTGTTATTTCTTAATGCACAGCAATGTTCTATTACTTTGATATTCCATAATTTTATTTAGCTATTCCTCAGTAGGATGGTTTCTTTGTTTCCATTATTTGGCTACTACAAAAAGAGCTGCTATATTTTCACAGAGTACGTCCTTTTCCTATTGATCCCTTTGAGGTAAGGGACTGGATGAATCAAAGAATATTCAGTTTAATTAAGTTAAATTCGTTTGCATTTCCCTAGTCAGGGGAGAAGATGTACATGGGGAGAGATAAGCAAAATATATGCAAAATAGATACAAGATATTTTGGAGGGAAGATAGTAGCCACTTGGCGATCCAAAAAGGCAGTATTTAAAGGTTTCTTTATTGGATTGAATCTTGAAGGAAACTAATGATTAAAATTGAAAGATTCCAAAAGGCAGAGGTGAGCAGGGCATAGATTCCACTCATGGGGTCAACCAGTGCAGAAATCATAAAGATAAGAGATAGAATTCATAATGCAAATGAAGAATAGTAATGTATCATTAGACTAGGCTCTGCCAGTTATAATAAAAATGGCAATACTGGTAAATTTATAATAGTTTTCATGTTATGTCAAGCTATCAAAGTGTTTTTACACTTTTTTTTTACAGAATTCAAATGATAAAAATTCATTTGGAGAAATAAAAGATCTAGAATATCAAAAGAAATAATAAAGGAGAATGGCACTTCCAGACCAAAAACGATATTAGCAAAATAGTAGTCATCAAAGCCATTTGGTATTGGTTAACAAATAGAGAGATCAGTTGGACAGACCAGACAAGGGAGAATCCAAATACTATGGAATTCAATAACTCAGTGTTTGATAAACCTCAAAACAAGCTACTTAAGACAGAACTTGTGTTGTATTCCATAATATAAAGTGGATAAATGATTTTACTATTAAAGGTCAGACTGATGGGGGGGGGGGAACCCTGAAGAACTGTCCTCTCTGACTTTGGGGGGGAAGCCATGGGGTTAACTCTTAAAACTCTCCTTTGACAGACTCCCACCTTTCAGGGCAATTAAGTGGTTTCATTAAGATTAGCCTAGGACCACTCCCTACATAGCTGGGATTTAAGTGGTCTCATTTAGCTGGAGATCTGACCTGGACCTGATATTTCTATTGAATAGCTGCACCCTCTATTGAGCTGAAAATTAGTCCAGGACCACTCTTAGTAGCTGGAACTCATTCAACTGGGAATCCTATTAAAACAATTTTAAACTCATTTCCTTGCAAAGGTCTGAAGTGGGAATTATGCCATGTCAAGGGGCCTCTCTCCCCTTGGTACAGTTACCTACCAGGACCCCTGCTGGCTGTGAAGAGATATTCTCTTCTCAGTGACAAACCTTTTGTTATTTTGTAATGCTGGAGAAACTGAGCAAGACAGAGATTAGAGAACAATTTAATAGTTTATTAAATGGAGATCTATACTAGGACCAAATGGATCCATGGTTTGGCCCCAGAGCTGAATGAGACTATCATCTCAAAGAATCCAGTAGTGAATGTCAGATACAAGATTCTTTTATAGGGTAACAAGATTCTTTTATAGGGTGACATAATGAGGGAGGTATTGGAGAGGTTACTGATATTCTAATGAATTGTCTAAAAGGATAAAGACCTTTATCCCATCAAACATTGAAAGGGAATCATAGCCTAAGGTCTAAGATGTAAAACCTTTATCCTAACATTTAGAAGGAATGGTTATAACCTGAGACAGAGCAACTGAATAGGACAATTAGGGAAACTGGGTCTGGACATTAAAAGGGAACTGTGGAACAACAATTTCTCTACCAGGTCTTTGCCACTGAGGAAGTCTCAGTGCCAATAAAATTTTCTTTTTTGCCACTAATATTTAGGGTTCGTGAATTCTTTCCTGTTGGACCTGCAACGACCAGAAGGGGATTCCCACACGTCAACTCTCTGCACTGCCACTAACCACATCAAGACCATTAAAAAATCAGAGGCAAATTAGATTTTATATTTTTCACAGCTATGGGTAAGAAGGTAAATAAAGAAGATATGAATGTAATTATAAAAGTAAAAGAGAGGTAACTACTTGAAACTAAAAAGCTTTTGCACAAATTTAATGAATCTAATACCAAAAAAAATTTTTTTAATTTTCACAGGGGAAAAAAATCTTTCTATCAGAGTATCTAGCATTTACAAATAATTACAGCCAAAAGCCATTTCCCAGTAGATTCAAAGTTTATGAACACAATTCTCAAAACAATTGCAAGCTGTTAACACTATATGAAAAAATGTTCCAAGTCACTAATAAGAGAAACCTACACCAAAGCAATCTTTAGATTTCACTTCATGCGCAGCAAATTTGCAGAGTTGACAAAAGATAAGCACATTTAATGCTGGAGGGATTATGGCAAGATTGGCACACTAATACATTATTGGTAGAACTGTGAGTCAATACAACTATTCTAGAAAGCAGTTTGGAATCAAGAAATTAAAATACTCAAATATCTATACCCATTGTTCATTACCAAGCTTGACCCTAAGGAAACCATCCATAGCAAAGTCTCAAATATGAACCAAAATATTTATAACAACACCTTTGTGATAGCCAAGACTTAGAAACAAAATAAATTCTCACCTGTTGTGAAATGGCTAAATAAAATGTGGCACATCAATATAGTGGAATGTTACTTGTTGTAGGAAATGATAAATATTTTTTTAAAATGAAATAATGAAGATGATAAATATATGGAACCATCGGAAAAGTTACATTATCTGATACAGAGTGAAGTTAACAGCCAAGGAAATATATATAAGACTACAACAATGTAAATAGAGCAATCACAAAACGATCAAATTGAGTGTTGCAGAATTTCAAATAACAAACATGATTCCAAATAAGTGATATAAGATATTCTCTCCTTTGCAGAAAATTCCATGAGAATTGTACATTGCATACATTTTCATCCTTTTTTGATATACTGAGTAGTTTTTGCTTTTTTGTCTCTTTTATTGTTTTATATAAAAATTATTTTATGATGAAAAAAAAAAGATAACAAAAATGTATCTTAAAAAAAACAGATTATTTGAGGTTATGTTGTGAAGAGTCTTTTTTTTATATAGCTTTTTATTTACAAGATATAGGCATAGGTAATTTTTCAGCATTGACAGTTGCAAATCCTTTTGTTGCAACTTTTTCCCTCCTTTCTCCCACCCCTTCCCCTAGATGGCAGGTTGACCAATAAAGTATAAGTTAAATGCAATATATGTATACATGTCTAAACAGTTATTTTGCTGTATAAATAGAGTATATGATGATATGGCTAATACTTGTTTTTAGGGCCATAGATATCATTGCCTTAAAGACTATAAAAGTGTATACACTGTTTACCCCATATAATGAGCAGAACATACTCATTAACTGTTTGCTGGGCAGGGCAATAGGATTTTTCTCAACATGAATCTCGGAGTTCCTAAATCTGACATCAAGGGATGCAGTGGAGAGGGAAGTAAGTCTCATCTTTAGAAAGTCATTGAGAAACTTGGGAGAGTGACTTGAAGATCAGCAAAAGACAACAAAGATAGAGAGGTTTGAAAAAATGGATTCTTGCCTATTCTAACACATTCTGCTATTTAGGGAAAATAGAAAGATGTATAAAGGAAGCACAACTATTTTCCCCCTTTTTATACTCTACTAGATATTTCTTCCCCTACAAGCAAGAGAAGACAGTAAAGTCTACTACAACTAGCACATGATCTGGATATATCACCAATAGCCATCCATCCATCCGTCTCTTTCAATCTATCTCAATCTACATTGAGATAATAATTGAATACATGTGAACTGAGGAAATTATAAGTGAGAGAGTACAGAAAGAAAAAATTAGCCCAGGACAGTGTTGGGAGAGACCCATGCTTAGTGGGTGTGAGATGGATAAATAATCAGTATAGTAGACTGAAGAATGATCCAGTAAGTAGAAAAAAAACTGGAGAAACCAGTATCATGAAAATTCAGAAAAGAGAGACTGTCAGGAAGGAAAAGGGTTTTTTTTTTGTTTGTGTTTTTTAAAATTATAGCTTTTTATTGACAGAACATATGCATGGGTAATTTTTCAATATTGTCCCTTACACTCACTTCTGTTCCAACTTTTCCCTTCCCTCCCTCCATTCCCTGTCCTAGATGACAGGCAGTGTCATACATGTTAAACATGTTAAAGTATATCTTAGATACAATATATGTATGCAGATCCGTACAGTTCTCTTGTTGCACAAGAACAATTGGATTTAGAAGGTAAAAATAACCTGGGAAAAAAAACAAAAATTCAAGTAGTCCACATTCATTTCCCAGTATTCTTTCTCTGGGTGTAGCTGTTCTATCCATTATTGATCAATTGGAACTGAATTAAATCTTCTCTTTGTTGAAGATATACAATTCCATCAGAATACATTCTCATACAGTATTGTTGTTGAAGTGTATAATGATCTCCTGGTTCTGCTAATTTCCCTTAGCATCAATTCATGCAAGTCTCTCCAAGTCTCTCTGTATTCACCTTGCTGGTTATTTCTTACAGAACAATAATATTTCATAACATTCATATACCACAATTTACCCAACCATTCTTCAATTGATGGGCATCCTTTCAATTTCCAATTTCTAGCCACTACAAAAAGGGTTGCCACAAACATTTTTGCACATGTGGGTCTCTTTCCCTTCTTTAAGATCTCTTTGGGATATAAGCCCAGTAGTAACAGTGCTGGATCAAAGGGTATGCACAGTTTGATAATTTTTTAAGGATAATTCCAAATTGCTCTCCAGAATGGTTGGATCCGTTCACAACTCCACCAACAACGCATCAGTGTCCCAGTTTTCCCACATCCCCTCCAACATTCATCATTATTTTTTCCTTTCAGCCAATCTGACAGGTGTGTAGTGGTATCTCAGAGTTGTCTTAATTTGCATTTCTCTGATCAATAGTGATTTGGAACACCCTTTCATATGAGTAGAAATAGTTTCAATTTCATCGTCTTAAAATTGTCTGTTCATATCCTTTGACCATTTATCAAACTGGAGAATGGCTTGATTTCTTCTAAATTAAGAGTCAATTATATATTTTGGAAATGAGGCCTTTATCAGAACCTTTAACTGTAAAATGTTTTCCCAGTTTATTGCTTCTCTTCTGATCTTGTTTGCATTAGTTTTTTTTGTATAAAAGCTTTTTAATTTGATATATATATAATCAACATTTTCTATTTAGTGATCAATAATGATCTCTAGTTCTTCTTTGGTCACAAATTCTTTCCTCTTCTACAAGTTTGAGAAGTAAACTATCCTATGTTCCTCTAATTTATTTATAATCTTGTTCTTTATGCCTAAATCATGAACCCATTTTAATCTTCTCTTGGTGTACGGTGTTAAGTGTGGGTCCATGGCTAGTTTTTGCCATACTAATTTCCAGTTTTCCCAGCAGTTTTTGTCAAATAGTGAATTCTTATCCCAAAAGTTGGGATCTTTGGGTTTGTCAAACACTAGATTGCTATAGTTATTGACTATTTTATCTTGTAAACCTAACCTATTCCACTGATCAACTAGTCTATTTCTTAGCCAAGACCAAATGATTTTGGTGTCCACTGCTTTATAATATAGTTTTAAATCAGGTACAGCTAGAACACCTTCATTTGATTTTTTTTTTTTCATTAGTTCCCTTGAAATTCTTGACCTTTTGTTCTTCCAGAGGAATTTTGTTGTTATTTTTTCTAGGTCATTAAAATGGTTTCTTGAGAATCTGGTTGGTATAGCACTAAATAAATAGATTAGTTTAGGGAATATTGTTATCTTTATTATATTTGCTCAGCCTATCCAAGAGCATTTAATAGTTTTCCAGTTGTTTAAATCTAACTTTGTGTGGAAAGTGTTTTGTAGTTTTGCTCATATATATCCTGACTTTCTTTTGGCAGATAGATTCCCAAATATTTTATGCTATCGACAGTTATTTTAAATGGAATTTCTCTTTGTATCTCTTGCTGTTGGATTTTGTTGGTGATGTATAAAAATGCTGAGGATTTATGTGGATTTATTTTGTATCCTGCAACTTTGCTAAAGTTGTGGATTATTTCTAATAGCTTTTTAATAGAATCTCTGGAGTTCTCTAAGTATACCATCATATCATCTGCAAAGAGTGATAATTTGGTTTCCTCATTACCTACTCTAATTCCTTTAATCTCTCAACTCTTATTGCCAAAGCTAGCATTTCTAATACAATATTGAATAGTAATGGTGATAGGGGCAACCTTGTTTCACTCCTGATCTTATTGGAAATGGTTCAAGTTTATCCCCATTACATATGATGCTAACTAATAGTTTTAAATAGATGCTCCTGACTATTTTAAGGAAAAGTCTATTTATTCCTATACTCTCAAGTATTTTTATTAGGAATGGGTATTGGATTTTATCAGATGCTTTTTCTGCATCTATTGAGATGATCATATGGTTTTTGTTAATTTGATTATTGGATATTGACATTATGCTAATAGTTTCCTAATATTGAACCAGTCCTTCATTCCTGATAAATCCTACTTGGGCATGGTGTATTATCCTGGGGATGATTTTCTGTAATCTTTTTGCTAATATTTATTTAAGATTTTTGCATAAATATTCATTAGAGAGATTGGTCTATAATTTTCTTCAGGAAGGAAAAGTTAAATCAACTAGAACAAATGTTGCAGAGAGGTCAAGAAAGATAAAGATTGAGAAAAAGTTATTAGATTTGGGATTTGAGGTAAACAGTTTGGCAATTGGTAAACTTCAAAGAGATTAGTTTCAATTGCATGTTGAAGTCAGAAGCCAGAGGATTTAGAAGAATATGAGAGAAGAGACAGTAGAGGCACATAGTGAGAAAGATGGCTTTCTCAAGTTTAACCATGAAGAGAAGGAGAGATATAGGTCAGGAGCTATACCTAGATGGTATGATCAAATGAGAGTTTTTAACTATGTGGGAGACATGAACATGTTTGTAGACAGTGTGTGGAATAGAGAGATAAGGTGAAGAACTTACAGGAATGTGTGAATTATTCTTCTGTATTTTATTTTCATTATTTCTGTGTTTACCCTATGACCTGTATAATATGTGCAGGCCCATATTTACTTGAGCCTTGGCCAACTATAAACATTTATTTAACCTGAGCTGATGACATTTATCTGTATTTGACATTTATCGATATTTAGTCTATTAGCTTGACCACTGTCTGCTTGATTATCTGAAGCCTGAAGTCCTGATTTTCTGTTTCCTAGAAATCAGGAGATTTCCCTGAAACCTTTCACTCCAATCTCTCTGGATAGCAACAACCAATTAGATGTCTCTCCCTCTCCACCCTTCTCAATGCTCTATTACTTGTGATGTAATCTTTTGTATAAAAGCTGTGTATCTTTACTACTTCTTTAGTCCTACTATGAGCTTCCTCTTTCCCTTATCTCATGATAGAATGGCTCATCCTCCAGAGGTTTAATAAACAACCTTTCTGCTTTCTACTTTGAGTGATCTCTGAGTAGTCATTTTAGGTAAGGGTCTTCTACATTTCACACAACAGTATCAGAAAATTAGAGGGGAAAAAATGGTGTAATGGTTCTAAAGTCTTCTGGTTTTAGGATAGTCCTAAGTCTGCTGGTCTGTGATAACCAAATTCCTGATACCACTCCTCAGTTCTACCTTTAGGCTGTAAATTTAGCATATTAATGATATGAAAAACTGGATAAATGGGTCTCCTTGCTTCTGGTTCTTTACTAAATTATTTTGAAACTTAGCCCGTTTCATTTGGTGTTACAAATTACAATAAACTTTGCCCCTTGATTTGGATTTGGCTTCAAGTCTGAAAATTCTTTTGAGACACATCTGGAAACAAGTCCGTGACTCCAACCTTTTGGAATCCCTTCCCAACCTCAACAGCTGTGTCAAAGGAGGGGGCAAATTTGAAAGTTGTTGTAGCACTAGAGATCCAAGGAAAGGTTAGGGCTATATAATAAATAGGTCTGAGAATCATTTGCATCGATGTTAATTGAATCCTTGTGAACTGATGAGATTCACAGTCAAAATATTACCAAAATGGGGGAAGAAGGCTTAATTTTAGGGAGTAAAATATGAGTTATGATCTACAGCTGAGAAACTGTGTGTATGGGGGGGGGGGGCGGTTCAGAGGAGATTTGAAGAGACAATTTTCCTTGCCAAGGATGCCTGACTTGGAATCTCTTGCTATGTGGGACAGGGTACCAGGCCCTTCTTACACAAATTGACTACTCGGAAGTGTCTCCAGATACAAACAGAAAGCCTTTATTCTATTCTTGCAAGAAGTGGGCCAGCACACTTACTAGCCAGTCTATTAGGGTGTGGCACAGTGCAGAGACAGAAGCTGGGTTATATAGCTGAAAAAAACTGAGGGTTATCCTGTTAATTTTTCAATTCATTGAATAGTGGCTATTGACCAATGGACAACAATGTTTCTGCTTCATAGAGATCCTAAAACTTAGGCTTAGACACTGACTTACTTTATCCTACAGTCTCTGAGAAATCTTCATTTCTAACACTCAATACCAAGATAAGATCAAAATGGATTCATGATTTAGACATAGAGTGATATTATAAGGAAAGTAGAAGAATAAAGCATAGTTTACCTCTCAGCTCTGTGGAGAAGGAAGGAATTTATATCCAAAGAACTGGAAATCATAATTGAACACCAAATAGATAATTTAGATTATATTAAGTTAAAAAGTTTTTATACAAACCAACCAATGCAGACATAATTAGAAAGGAAGCAATAAACTGGAGGGAGGGGGGGGAATTTTACATTGTTGGTGGAGTTGTGAATTGATTTAACCATTCTGGAGAATTATATGGAACTATGCCCAAAGGGCTATCAAATTGTGCATACCCTTTGATCCAGCAATGCTTCTACTGGGCTTGTATCCTAAAGAGATCTTAAAGGAGGGAAGGAGACCCACATATGTTAAAATGGCTGAATAAGTTATAGCATATGAATGTTTTGGAATATTATTGTTTCTATAAGAAATGATCAGCAAGCTGATTTCAGAAAGGCCTGGAGAGATTTACATGAGCTGATGATAAGTGAAATGAACAGAATCAGGAGATCATTATATGAGGCAACAGCAAGATTATGTGATGATCAATTATGATGGATATGGTTCTCATCAACAATGAAGTGATTCAGATAAGTTCCAATGGTCTTGTGATGAAGAAAGCCTTCTACATTCAGATAGAGTGATGTAATAGGAACTGTGTCCCCCTGATCTTTGATGGGGGGATGGACCTGGGTTGGAAAAACCTAAATCTCAAACCCTCCTGACCTTTGTGAGCAATCTTACCCTCCTATTCATAAGGAAAATTCCCATAATAATCTTTTTTCTCAATTTTTTCCCCTTTTTGATCTGATTTTTTTTTTTTTGTGCAGTATGATATTTGTGGAAATATGTATAGAGGAATTGCATATATTTAACATATATTGGATCATTTGCCTACTGGGGGAGGGAGTGGGAGGAAAGGAAGGAGAAAAATTGAAACAGGGTTTTGTAGGGATGAATGTTGAAAATTATCCATGTATATATTTTGAAAATAAAAAGGTATAATTTTTTTTAAAAGAGAGAGAGAAATCTTTACTTATCCCATTCATTGCTATTTCTTTACTAGGGAACCTTTGCCACCTTTTAATCCTCCCTGGGAGGACAGCAGAATCGAGGAACATATGTCTAGGAATTCTAAGGCTCATGGCAAAGATAGGACAGTTCACTTCTATCCCTTAATTTACTGGAGGGCAATTGAGAGCAGAAGCCCAAGATTCCCTTCTGGGACCACCCCTTTATCGAAGATTTGGGCCTTCTGTCCAGCAATATTTCTTCAACTCAGTACCCATCCCCTGAACTCTCAAATCCTAGAGGTTGAAACCTATCCCATACCACGAGCAGGAATCCTTTTTCTCTCCCTCAGGATCCTGATTCAGCCACCCCTCCAAAGTCTGCCCATTGAGAAAAATAGCTTTCTTTTTGTTGTTATTGTTATAAGCTCTTGGGGTGAAATAGGGTGGATGTGTCTTTTTCAATGTCAGACCATGTGGGACAGTAGTGACCACAAAAAGAGACTCTCAGTAAGAAAAAGCAAAAAGGAGTTTATTACAATCTCATGAGAAAGGGTATCTGCCATTTGACAAGGTGTTTGTCTGTAAAAGGAGTGCAAAACACAAGATGAAGCTTCCTCCTTTGATCTTTTTTTCCATTGTTTGGGGAAGTCCAGGTTTATACTCTAAACCCAGAAATCTATCCCAGAAACAAAAGAATTTAAATCAATAATAATAAACTCTTAATTTAAATTTCTCTAGAGGACTTCTATACAAGCAGATATCCTCAATGACAGAATTCAAAGCCATCATCACCTTTAAAAGAAGTAATTAAATGCTAATGAAGAGATGGTGGGAAAGGAGGGAAATGTTGATTCAAGACAATGGCACACCTGCAGCTTTTTAGCTATAGCTCTATTATAAAGGCTCAATCATAATTAAGTCATATTCCCATGTGAGGATCTTCACTTAGTTAATCCCACACAAGATCTTTCCCAAATTAGGGAAGAATTTGGTCCTTACTCTGAGGAACCTATTAGATATTTTGAGGATTTTAAAGCCATCTCCCTCCAATTTGATCTTACCTAAGGAAATGTTATCATCATTATCTCCTGTTGTACCATGGAGGTGAGGGGTGGGGTGGGGTAGGAATCTGGGACCTAAGTGCAACCAGAAGGGGTACAGGAAGAGAGACTGCCTATAATGGGGTCTAGTCGCTCTCCCCAATTCCCTGTCTTCTTGTCTCCTCAGGATCAGGAGCAAAGGTACCTGGGGTTTGGCTAGGCTTCCCCTTATTCCACCTTGATCGTCAAACCCAGGCTAACTTTGGATGTGGCAAGTAAGTCCATTGAATTTCTCTTCGACTTTATGGAAGCCTTGTTTTCTGTCCTACTCTAGCTCCACTCATCCCTCCCTCCACAGGGTGATGGGAATCGAAGGAAACCGTCTTGAGATCTCCCTGCCTTGTCAGTTTGGTGACCTGTTATTCAAACACTCTTTTCTTATCATTTCCTCCTATCTTGTCTCCTTGTTGGGGAATGACTTAATGCTGAAATTGGTGACCCAGCTTTCATTTCTCAGATCTCCAGACACTTTTTGTACTTCTCTCAAAGCTTTCCCATATTCCATCTGAAATCTCAGAGGAAGTAGGTTATTCTGTCTGGGACCCAGGAATCCCTGGGCTACTCATGCAACCTCAGCTTTAATGTGCTCTGGGATCCCAACTTTTTCCCATTGGATACACCAGTATCCAATGAAACCAGAGTCCAGAGAGGGAATGCAACCTCTGATTGAAAAAAATTTTTGAGCACAAGTTTTTAGATCCTTGTCAGTCTCCTTGTACTTTAGATCTTAAAGATGTTTTCTTTTGTATACCACTGTTTAATTTTTTAGGTTCCCTAGGCTATAGTTTCTTTATTTAAGGCTCACATTGTCCCATCAGTCTGTTAAATATTTGGCTCATGAATTAAATCCCACCTCCTGTTCACTCTCTGTGGAGAGGTGATCTTGTCTCTCTCAGAAACTGCCCAGAGCTAAACTGACCTCTGTCCCAGTATTATCCCGGCCTGATTTAAACAGGGAAAGGAAGTCAGGTTATTCTGTGGTGAGCCTCAATAGCCTTAGAAGCTAAGCCATTCCCTCTCCCCATCTCCTCTTCCCCCTCTGCCCAGAGAGTCAAACTCTTTGCTCTCACTAGAACTTTAGAATTGGGGAAAGGAATGGGTGAACATGTATCCTGACTCCATATATGCCTTTCATGTCTGGCATGCTTATAGGGCTGTATGGAAATGTGTGGAAAGGAGAGATGAAGAACTTACAGTAATGTGTGAATTCTTTTTTCTTTATTTTCATTATTCCTGTGTTTCCCTATGACCTGCATACGTACAATATCTGCAGGCCTATATTTCCTTAAACTTTACTTACCTATAGGCATATTTACTTAACCTAAGTTGGTGACATTTATCAGTGCTTGACATTTATGGATATTTAGTCTGTTAGCTTGACCACTGTCGGCTTGATTATCTAAAGCCTGAAGGCCTAAGCCAGAAACCTTCCATTCCAATCTCTTCGGATAGAAACAACCAATTAGATGCCTCCCCCCAACCCTGCAATGCTCTCTTACTTGTGATGTATCTCTTGTAACAAAATCTATAAAAGCTGTGTATATTCACTGATTCTTTGGCCCTCCTGCTGTGAATACTTTCACTTTCCTTTATCTCTCACTGCTGGACTGCCTCCTCTCATGAGATGCTATAATAAACAATCTTTCTGCTTTCTACTTTGTTACCCTTGAATAACCATTTTGGGTAGGGGTCTTCTGTGTCCCACACAATAAGAAAAGGGATTTTTTGACAACCAAACATCCTCCCATTAAGTATACAGGGAACATTCTACAATTAGTGCAAGCTGTCCACAGACCTAGAGAGGTTTCTGTTATGTTTTGTAAAGGACACCAGAAAGGGGATTCACTTCAGGTCAAGAGAAACAGGCTTGCAGATTCAGCTGCCCGTGCTGCTGCCTATTTGCTCCTGATGGTGTCTTTGATTCCCCAACTCTCTAACTTCTATACTCGCTCCTATAGCTCCCAAGAACAGACCCTTGCTAATGACAGGAGATGCACCCTTTCTCCTGAGTGATTTCAAACACCCTCAGGCAAACTTCTAATCCTAGAGGCCGTTGGTGGAAATTTCTTTTTGGCCTACACCAAGCTACTCACTTGGAATAGAATGCTCTCCAATTAGACAAGTTTGCTTCATCCCAGCTTTCTTTTTTGTTGGTGTTATCTTCCACTTTCTGCAAGATAATTGCTTTCTCTCCTACTACCAGTGTGCTTTGTATCCTCCAGACTCCAGGTTATGAACTTCCCAACCTGACTACCACCTGCTACCTAATCCTAAAACTCAACACCCCCAGGATGCTGCTGCCACCATCAAGTTTCCCCTCCTCAATCTGGACTCATTGAGGCAGGGCCAGCTCTGTATCCTTGTCAGTCTGAAGCAGCTCCAGAAGAAGTTGATCTCCATCTTTGCCCTGAGAGAATTTGGTTTTGGATTGCTTAAGGGGGAAAATGATGAGCAATGAGAAAGAGGCAATTCCTCAGAAATCCTAAAACTAGCTGGCCTTGGAAATACCTCAAATAATACTGGCCAATAGCAGTAATTCAATAGTGATTCTATTGGTCTGTAAGTTGTAACACTCAATAATGGGAACTATTCCACTCCTACCATAATAAAGCTTAATATTTGTTTCTCTTTCCTATAAAGTTATCTTCTTGATTCTGACTCTTTGCTAAACATTTCTTTGGATCTTTGTCCACTTCAATTGGGATCACAATTATCTCCCTGATTCTGACTCTGTTAAACTCCTTTGGAATTTTATACTGCCATCAAGAAGAGTAATTTCTTCTTGCTTCTGCCTCTTTTGCTAAAATTCCCTTGGAAACTAAACAGATGTCAAGCAGCAAAATAAATCTTGGTTCCTTAACTTGGAGACTAAGTGTGAGAATTCTTTTGTCAAACCCAGGGGGACCCTAATTTTGTTGGGGTATCTTTATCCTCAAAAAACTGAATTCTTCTGAGTCCAAATTTTATGTTCTTTTTCTCTAGTTAATCTGATGAGCTATTCTGATTATTAATTAAATCCCACTCAGTACTCTTAGGATCCCAGTATTCTCATCTCCTCCCCTTCTTCACTGTTCAACTGTTTCCTATTCTTTTCAGGCGTTGTTTGTTAATTAATAGCTAAATATTAACAGTGTGAAATAAGATAAGATGGGGATTGGGGAGAGTTTGCAATTTAATGGGGCATCAGGACACTGAAAGTCAGGAAGGACAAATAATTACCACCACCTTGAAATCTAAAGCAATGACTCCCTACTATTTTTCTGGCTGGAAGCAGGTTGACAGAAAGTTTCATGCTAATATTTATCTTTGTGTGAAGTTTCTATTCTAATTTGTAGAGAGGAGTTGTGGAGCAAGAATGTAACTCGGGGAATGCTGTCTCCACAATCCTCCAGAAGTGCAGGGTTCAAGGTATAGTACTAAAAAAAAGGGCACTTGTAAAAGGCTTCCCTGTGCCCGTTATTTAGTTAAATTTGTTTACTGACTGGAAGTTTGGTTACTTTTATTTAGACTGAGAGGTTCTAGGGGTGAGAGAGATGGTGGGTTTTGTTTGTTTGCTTTTATTTTGTTTTAGGTTGGGCACCAAGTAATTATAATTTAGTTATAGACACACATAATCAGACCAGATCTTCCTGTTTGAAAGGTTACTCAGGGAAGGTTTTGGGTCTCTATCCATTTTACCATATAGCCCCTCAAGGGAGATAAATCAATTGAGTAAACTGGCCTAGGATTATAGGAAGGCAAAATCCTTATGAATGTCCAAAAATCTTTCAGCACCTGTTCTGCGGCCTTATTATGTAACCCTGTTAGAAGTCCTGGGAAATGCAAAGAAATGGCAATCACTTCAAAAAGCATTTATTGAGCATCTACCATGTGTATGTTAAGACTACACACAAAGGCCACTAAGAGGACACTACATCGGGGAGGTGATGCTCTAACATACGATAAAGTCTGTATGTGACAAGCATAAAGAATGATGCAGACAGTAGTGAGTAAAAGATTTCTGAGAGAAATTTCTGGGTGGGCCTTACGGACAGCATTAGGGCCACAAGCGGACCAAGTCGCCTTTAAAGAGCATGGTCGCCAGGAGGAGCCTCCGGGTAGAAAATCTGGTTCTTTGCTTTGGGGCAAGTTATTGTGGGTGTGTCTGTCAGAGTGGGCTACCTGCCCCGCCCTTTTCTCAAGCGTGGCAGGTGGATCCGTGTGGAAAGTTTGTTCAGGAGTCAGACGCCAAAACTACTGGAGTTTACGGCCTTTGACCCTCGTTGCTGTCCGGCCACTGCCAGATTTTGAGAATTTGCGCGGAACGGGATACTGGTTCCGCGGAGCGCAGGGAGACGTCGCAAGCGCCTCCCCTACCATGAATAATTAAGCAGAGGCTCCTGGGGCTCCGCCCCCACCCGTGTTGCGTGGCCACTTCCGGCAGCTCAATCGAGGCGGCGACGCCAGCGGACGGAGCAGAACGGTGAGCCAGTCACTGCGGCGCTACCTCGGTGGGGACCTTGGGTCGGTTCCTCATCCTTCTTCCCCTCTCCCTTTCGGGAGCTGCGTCTCCGTTCTTGTCAGTGGCTCGGACCCGTCGCCACGTATCCCCTGGGGGATTTCCCGCGGGCTCGGACCGAGCCGAGTGGGAGCGTGAAAGGGGACCGAGAAAGAAGCTTGGGAGCTGGGTCGCGTCCCGTCCCGTCCCGGCCTTTCGGCTGAGGGGCCTGGCGACAGGGCGCGGGGGGGGGAGTCACCTTTACGGGATCAGGCCCGAGATGGGGGAGGGGGCAGCCGCCGAGCCGCAGGGACGGGAGGCGACGGGGGATAGGCCGGCCCCGAGGAGGGAGGAAACGCGGTCTAGAAGGTCCCCGACTGGGGGCGGGGCGGGGCGGGAAAGGTGCGTAAAGGCGCTCCCCCGGGATGTGGGGCTGTATCTGGGCCGGGCCACAGAGGGCCTCAATCCGTGGAGCTCTCTATCCCCGAAGCGCGTTTTGCCCTTTTCCGCAGGGAGTGAGAGGCTCGGCCGAGGAAGAAACAAAAGGATATTTCGGGCGAGGAACGTTCCGCAGGAGGCGGGGGTAGCTGAAATTAAGGGGAAGGTGCCGGATTGAGGGTTTTGGTCGCTGTTTTTGAAAGGCTCTTTGCTTGACGCCCTGAGCTGGGCGGGGATGGAAGCCCCTGCTGGGGGTTTGGGATTTCCTGTATATCAGGATTAAATGCACCGTTGTAATTTAGCATTTTGGGGACCAGGCTGGAAACATTAGGATTGGAAGAATCCTTGTGCTAGATCTAGAATTGGAAGGAGCTTCTGAGGTCATAGGTTCACTTCCTCCGTTTAGAGGTGAGGAAACTGAGGCAGAGGCAGGTGGAAATGATGTTCAGGGTCGCTTAGGTAATAAATGACAGGCAGGATTTGAATTTATTCTCTCTGAGTAAAGAGTATGTGCTCCTCTCCACTACACCGAATGGCTTTCTTTTATCATCAAATATTTCCCTCTTTGGCCATGTTGGAAACCTGGTGACCAACTTGGTCTGTTAGAGGCCTATTTTGGCAAGATCAGGCTCATCATAAAGTTGGCTACGAAGTGACAAAATGTTAACTACAACTCAACACACTATTTTACTGAGTTATGTAGGGATAATTATCTGCATTGGTGGACAAAAATCACATCTTTGAAGTACAAAGTGTGGTTTTGCTATTATGCAGACCTCCTCCCTGCTTCCCTGAGGGTTTTAATGAATTCCTTTACTGTCTGCAAGATAAACACTTTTAGTTATTTGAATTATTTCCCCACTACCTTTTGCCACCTCTTTGTGTGGGAGGTGGGGGGAGGGGGTTAGATTATAAAGTACAATCTTTAGTATGGCATGTGAGAAATAATTGGTGTGTTCAAGGAATATAAAGTGAGCTTGACCTCATTGGCACACAATTTTAACTAATTGCCCAACATAGGCTGTTAAAGAACAGTTTGTCCTTTCTTCACACATTGCCAGTTTCTGCAATGCCATATAAATTGTTTCTAATGAATAGTCAGTTTGTTTAACAACATTCAACGCTATTCCATTAGTGTGGTGTGTTATGCAGATTTGTTATGGATAGATTAATGGAACTGTTAATTTGTTGAGGTCATGTGAACCTTTCTTCCCTTTTAATCTTTGTGGAAGGAGAATGGTATTTCCATGTAGATTGTAACATGACTCTAAATATGTATTCTGATATGTTGAAAAATGTATTTTTACACAAATTGTAGAATTTATTTTAAAGGGAAGAAGCACAGTAAGTTATTAAGTGTATGATAGAACTTTCTTGGGAAATAGATCTTTTTAAAATTTTACATATTTTATTTGAAAAGAAATAACTTTTTTTTCTATTTCCATAAATCATGACAATGTATTCAGTCTACAATTGCTAGAATAGTGAATGCTGTCTTCAGTGAATGTCTAGCCAGGCTTTTTTCCTCCTGAGGGCACTTTGTATTAAGTGACTTGTTCAGGGTCACACAGTTAGTCAAGTATCTGTGGCTGGATTTGAACTCGGGTCCTCTGAATATGGGGCAGGTAGCTGCCCCATATAGTCTTTCTAGTGGTGGAGGAACAGGAATCTTAAGGAGTAAAGCAGATCCTGTGTAAAATGTCAACCAAAGTCACATCTCAAATGACCAAAGTGAAAGTATTGTACTGAATTGTTCATTCACTTGCAGTGCCTGGGAAGGACAAGGACACAGCAGCACTGTGGAATTCATCCCTATTTCCCTAGTCACCATTACACCCTCAAGAAGGAAGGGTGGAGGTAAAGAGGTTAAAAACACTCCATTAAGACATAGGAAACCCAAATTCTGGTTCTCCTTTCACTTTAATGTGATTCTAGGAAAATCACTTAACTTTTGTAGGTCTTAGTTGACAAAGTTATAAAATTAAGTTTTCTTTGATATTTCCTCTCCTGCAGATTCAGGATCTGGAGGAAATGATTTCTTATGGTCCATCTTGACTCTAAAATTTAATGTTCTGTGATTCCTTCAGCAGTGTTATATGCAATAGATTTTTTTTATCTCTTCATAGTAGTTCTTTATATACTGAACATATATTTTAGTGGTTATTGTTTACCTTAGCTGTTTCACTGTAGAATTCAGCTACACATTCCACAAAGTTGCCAGTTTTCTTGCTCATAAGGTCCTAATAGTACTTTTAGTTGTCTTCAGGATAAATGGAAAACTTCTGTTTGGCAGTTATAGCTCTTCACAGTCTTACTCCATTCTATCTTTCTTGGCTTGTTACACATTATTACTTTTCAAGAACCATATTGCCTTACTGATTGTTTTTTGTATATAATATTGCATCTATGCTTTTGTATTAGATCATTCCTCCAATTCCAATGCCAGAAATATACTTAGTCTTGTATATCTATTAGATCTCTAACTTCCTTCAATGCTTAGTTCAAATGCTTTTTTTATAGATGCTCTCTTCTGAAGGAGGACTCCTTGTCCCTTGGCTGTTTACTTCATATCTTCTTTGTGCATATTTTACTTTAACTTAGATGAACACACGTTTCCTTCATAAAATATATACTTCTTGGAAGGTAAGGACTGTTTGGTTTTTTGTCCCTAGCACTTTACTAGCACAAAGTTGTTTTGTCCTTTGTTTTCAAAGAGGACCAATGACATAATGAGTGATGTCTTGACATGTGCATTTCATTAGGTTTAAGTGAGGCAGAGTTGTACCAAATCATCAACCTCACTCTCTTCCCGAGTCATCTAAGCCCTGGCAGGACAAAAGTCAAGATGAGTGTGGATATCCCAGGATGCAATGGATTACTTTGATCATGTCTGATCAAGGTCTAAGCAATCCATAATACCTGCTTCCCCTTCCATCATGGCCAGTGGAAAAAATTGTTCTAATCATTTCTCATCTCATTACACTGGGGAAAATCTTTACATGCTTGGGATAAATAGGCCCCAAACTATTAGTAAGTTGGAGGCTGTAGTTTAGTCCATCTGCTGATGTTTTACTTGAAGTTTGGGCTCTTACTCAAAACTTTTTTTTTTTAATTATTTGAAAATAAAAAACCCAGTTAACCCTAGTGAATATATTACCATCTTCCTCTAAAATAAGGAAAGACTTTTTATAAAATTAAATTTTCAATGCCATTTCCACTTCCAATCCCACTAGGTAGTTTTTAGCCCAACTATTTGGAAACTAATATCCAACTTCATTCTGAAACTCTTAAGTATTTGAGGCGAAACAACTAATTGGTTTAGAATTGAATCAATCAACAAATATTTATAAATTATCTACTAAGGGGTGCATGAAGTAAAAATCATGTCTTTTTAATGTCTTCATAATGAAAACTTTTTTTGAAGTTTGCTAAACATTAAATTATGAATTCCTTTTTTTGGTCCATCTGGGAATGAGTGGATATCCTTACCAAGACCTTAGAGAAAAACAATGTCACAGAGAATAAAATGTTGGATTTGGAATCAAAGAACCTAAGTTCATATGCTGCCTCTGTCCCTTATCATCTGTGTAACTTTGAGCAATAATTCATTGTCTCAGTTTCCTCTTTTGGAAAATGAGGGCTTTTGACTAGACCAGTTCTAATTACATGATCCTATAAAAGGCCTGTACCATGCAAAAGATTTTAAAAGTTTCCTTTGTTCCTTTGGTTTCTCGTCCTTTGATCTTGCTTGCTTTCTTCTTTCCTCTCCTAATCACATCCCCCATGGCATCAGGAAGGTGATGCCATGACATGCAAATGAATTGAATTTGAATGAGGGAGGGCTGTGCAAAGTCACTGGAGCCATCTGAGTCCAGTGATCAGATATAGATTAGGACGACTGGAGTGGCTTTGGATGAAGTGGGAGATCTTAGTCTTTAAGCTAAGGTCTTCAACAGGTTTCAGTTTGACTGAGGCCATACTTATTCAGTGATTAAAGTTAAGGAACAATGGAAATAAAGAATCTCATTCACCTACTTTTTTTTAATACTTTAAAAAATACACAAAAACACAAAAAAACATAAATAAATAAATGGATGAATCTGGGAGGGGAAGACCCGACCCTCAGGGTTTCTGGCCAAAATAGAAATGACTGTTATTTACTTTCAGTGTGAGTCAAATCAGGACCCAAACAGTGAGTTAATGGGGGCATTACTCACTTAGCTCAAGTTCTACTTTATTAGTCCTTCAACTGCTCTAGCTCAAAGTTCTCCTTCCCATTTATGAACTCCAATAACACTTTACTATTTATAGCAGTATTTTCCAAACTATGTTCCTTGGAAGCCGTGTTACACAAAACATGAACCAGGTTGCCAGAAAATGTCAATGCCAGTAATGTTTCTCTTCTAAAATATATGAAAATATTTCTGTGCCACATAGTGTGCGCACGCATCTATATACTTAATTTTGTCTTTCCTTATATCCCTAGGGCTTAGTACGATGCCTTGCACAGAATAAAAGCTTAATAAATCTTTGCTGCAAAAATTTCCAATTCCATTCCCCTTTATTCTGAGGGTAGTCCATACCTTTGAACTCCACAATTTGTATGTCCAAACCACAAAACTTCCAGGATCAAGTTAGGTTAAGAAACTGGTTGTTTTTGACCTTGTTGTGTATATGTAGCAGTGGGACTTTGGATCAGAAGGTGTGAATATTTTATTGCTTTTTAAAAAATATATATATATATATATATATATATATAATTCCAAATTATTTTTTTTAATAGCCTTTTATTTACAGGTTATATGCATGGGTAACTTTACAGCGTTAACAATTGCCAAACCTCTTGTTCCAATTTTTCACCTCTTACCCCCACCCCTCCCTAGATGGCAGGATGACCAGTAGATGTTAAATACATTAAAATATAAATTAGATACACAATAAGTATACATGACCAAAACATTAGTTTGCTGTATAAAAAGAATCAGACTCTGAAATATTGTACAATTAGCTTGTGAAGGAAATCAAAAATGCAGGTGAGCATAAATATAGGGATTGGGAATTCAATGCAATGGTTTTTAGTCATCTCCCAAAGTTCTTTCTCTGGGCGTAGTTGGTTCAGTTCATTACTGCTCCATTGGAAATGATTTGGTTGATCTCATTGCTGAGGATGGCCAGGTCCATCAGAACTGGTCATCATATAGTATTGTTGTTGAAGTATATAATGATCTCCTGGTCCTGCTCATTTCACTCAGCATCAGTTCGTGTAAGTCTCTCCAGGCCTTTCTGAAATCATCCTGTTGGTCATTTCTTACAGAACAGTAATATTCCATAATATTCATATACCACAATTTATTCAGCCATTCTCCAACTGATGGACATCCATTCAGTTTCCAGTTTCTAGCCACTACAAAAAGGGCTGCCACAAACATTCGTGCACATACAGGTCCCTTTCCCTTCTTTATAATCTCTTTGGGATATAATCCCAGTAGTAACACTGCTGGATCAAAGGGTATGCACAGTTTGATAACTTTTTGAGCATAGTTCCAAACTACTCTCCAAAATGGTTGGATTCGTTCACAACTCCACCAACAATGCATCAATGTCCCAGTTTTCCCATATCCCCTCCAACAATCATCATTATTTTTTCCTGTCATCTTAGCCAATCTGACAGGTGTATAGTGGTATCTTAGAGTTGTCTTAATTTGCATTTCTCTGATTAATAATGACTGGGAGCATCTTTTCATATGACTAGAAATAGTTTCAATTTCTTCATCTGAGAATTGTCTGTTCATATCCTTTGACCAATTTTCAATTGGAGAATGGCTTGATTTTTTATAAATTAGAGTTAATTCTCTATATATTTTGGAAATGAGGCCTTTATCAGAACCTTTGACTGTAAAAATATTTTCCCAGTTTATTGCTTCCCTTCTAATCTTGTCTGCATTAGTTTTGTTTGTACAAAAACTTTTCAGTTTGGTATAATCGAGATTTTCTATTTTGTGATCAGCAATGATCTCTAGTTCTACTTTGGTCATAAAGTCCTTCCCCTTCCACAGGTCTGAGAAGTAAACTATCCTGTGTTCCTCTAATTTATTAATAATTTCATTCTTTATGCCTAGATCATGAACCCATTTTGACCTTATCTTGGTGTATGGTGTTAAGTGTAGATCAGTGCCTAGTTTCTGCCATATTAGTTTCCAATTTTCCCAGCAATTTTTATCAAACAGTAAGTTCTTATCCCAAAAGCAGGGGTCTTTGGGTTTGTCAAAGACTAGGTTGCTATATTTGTTGACTGTTTTATCCCTTGAACCTAACCTATTCCACTGATCAACTAATCTATTCCTTAGCCAATACCACAAATTATTTTCTAAACAGTTATACTAAACAACTCTACTTGTGGTACATTACCATGTCTGACTTACACAGCTTCTTCAACATTGTTTCCAGTCAAGTGAAAGTCAAGTCAAATCAGCTAGCATTTGTTAAATGTTGGGGATACCAAGAATATAAAAAAAATAGTCCTTTCCACCTAGGAGCTCATGATCTAAAGGGAGAAAAGCATATAAACAAGACATACACTGGTTAAATTTGGGAATTCTCAGTTAAAAACTTGGAAAGGCTTTACGCAGAAAGTGAAGCTTTAGCAGAAGGAAATCAGTAAAGCTAGGAAGGAAGAGGAAATGACAGTATTTCCAGGCATAGGCCAGTGAAGATACTTGTAGGCTGAGATGATGGAGTATGTTGTTAAAGGAACAGCCTGGAGGCCAATGTTACTGGGTTGCAAAGGATGTAGAGGTGAGTAAGGTGTGAGGAGATTGGTACAATAGAAAAGGGGCCAGGTTGTAAAAGTCTTTAAAAAGCCAACAGGATTTGTGATTCTGTGAGTGATAGGGAGCTGCTGGAATAGACTGAATAGGAAGGATGATATATAGTCAGGCCTGTGTTTTAGGAAACTCATGAAGCTTAATAGGGGATGAAGTGGAGCAGGGAGAGAGACCTGAGACCAGGAGGTCAAGCTGCAGATATTGCTGTAGTCCAGGCCTGAGGTGAAGAAGACCTGCCCCAGATTGGTTAGAATATCCAGAGAGAGAAGAAGGTTATATGGGAGATATTACAAAGAACTTGGCAATAAATTGGAAGTAGAGTGAGAAAGTAGAAAATAGTAGCAAGGTTGTATATCTGAGGGGCTGGGAAGGTGCTCAACAGCAAGTGGGAATTTAAGAAAAAGAGAGGGCTAGGTGGAGAAAGAAAATGGATTCAATTTTGGACTGAATTGAGTTTTAAGAAATTTATAGGACATCCACCCTTTTCAAGATATTCTAATAGACAGGGAAAGATGTGAGAAAATCAATAGAGAAGTTAGGACTGCACAAGTACATCTGAAAATTATCTGCTTAAAGGTGATGGGATCACCAAGAGAAATAGTAGAGGAAGAAAAGAAAAGCCCCATCTCTGATATACATTTAGGTTGCTTCTCTCACATTGGGAGGACTATAAGGAAGGTCAGGTGATAGATGGATAAAATTTGTGACTTCTACTTAATCCAGATCTATGATTTGTGATTTAAAAAAAAAAATTAGCATTGCAATTGGTTGATGGCAGAAAGAAAAATGGAGAAACTGATTTATGGTTCTTGTTTTTATGGAAGTAAGATCTTGCTCCTGACTACTTAGCCTTGACTCAACTGCTGAGAAACTGTCCCTTGCACAGATGATCATGAGCTCATACAACGAACAAAAGTGCATTCATGGCCAGAATTTTAAATTTAACTCTCATGTGCCAGTTTCTAGATTCTGAAGTATGCTATAGATAATTGCAGCCAGATTAATATTCTCAGGACCTTTTGTTCAGTATTTCATACATTGTGGTCTCTGGCATCTATGAGATAGTCAGCAGTCAGAATAAGCCCTAACATAACTAAAGCAGAAATTAGAGACTATGAATATTGAATTCAGTATATCTATAAATACAGTTGATTTGCTGATTTTACAGAGCTTTTTTTCCTCCTTTATTACAAAGAAAGTTGTATTGAGTTAGGGGAACCAAGGAGGAAAATGAATGTGATCCAAAAACAAAATAATCACTAAAAACAGATGGAAAAAAAAACCTAACTTTCCTAACTCTGATAAATCTGCTTTTCAACAAATCACATCCTCCCTTTGGTATTGTTTCCTTGATCATTACCCATTCCTTTTTGCCTATCTTTCAGTCTTCCATCATGTTTGTTTGTTTGTTTGTTTTTAGCATTATGGCTAAGACATAAAGTGCTTATTTAATTAGGTCTGTACTGATCAGCCATCAGCAGGCCTATATTTAATATTTTATTAACCTTTTTCTGTGCTTTTGAAAAGAGAAAACACTTTTTTCACAGTTACTGGTAAAAGTTAGCTACTAGTCAAAAATATTAGGTGTTCTGAACTGTGAAATAATTGAGTTATGGCGCTAGTCATAGTGATTTCACCTCCACACTTCTGAGTCTTTAAGACTCTTTTTGATATACTTTAATTAATTTAAGTGGGTTTTGTTGTATTATACTTTTTTCTTTTCTCTTAGAATGTAAGTTCAAGGAACAATTTTTAGTTCAATATATGATTTACTACATGAATGGTAATTTGATAAAAAGAACAGGAGACTGGAAGCTAAGAAATCCAAAGTCTAAAAAGACTGTGCCCATTTATGTGACAGTTTCTAACATTTGTTACAGTCTCTTTCACAATTCTGTAAGAGAAATGAGTGTTAGTCCTGGCTCCACCTCTAATTAGGTGGACACTGAAGAGAAGAGAGAATAAATAGCAACATAGTTTTATGTCTCTTTATTTGCTCTCTGATTTTTTTTTGTTCTTACTGCATTTTCTCGTAATATTAATATCTTCAATGCATTGAATCTCTAAAATTAATGATGTCTATGATATATAGGTTTGTTTTTACTATGTTGTTATAAGCTTTGTATAGTTAATTCCTGTCTAAAGTAATCAATTGAAGGGAACTATATTTTTGAGAAATTTTATTATTTTCAGAAAAAATCATTGTTAAGGCCACAGATGCTGTTTCTGATTCCAGTGATCTTATTCAAGTGATGGAGGATGCTGTTTACTTTTTTTTTTTTTTAAAGCTTTCCATTGTATTTTCTAGAATACTATAGAATAATAACATAGGACAGATTTAAAAGAAAATCTTGAGATGTAATATGTTCATGCAAACTTATCAATTATATATAATACATCCATTTTCTCTCAGATTACATAAAACAAATTCAGTTATTTAGACACTAAATTTTTATGTACTTTTCCATTGACAGAGTAGTAGTTTTTCTGAGATACATCTTAGCTGGCCTTGGAATCAGAAAAACTGGATTTATATTATGAGTGTGCTTTATTCTGTGACCATGAAAGGGTCATTTAAACTCTCAAAGTCTTGGACTCTGGATATAGAAAGGCAAAAATCAAAATAGCCAGTAATCAAGCATTTATTAAGCATGTATTATGCTCCGGGCATTGTGTTAAATGCTGGGGATACCAAAACAGTCCTGTCTCTTCAGCTCCGTAGTCTTATGGGGGAAACAACATGCAACTTTGTACAAATAGGATGGTAATTTGATGGAAACTGGCAGCTAAGAAATCCAAGTTCTGAAAAGACTGTGCCCATTTATGTGACTCTTGAACATTTGCCCCAATGTCTTTCATAATCTTGTGAGAGGAGAGAGTATTAGTCTTGCTATCACCTTGGTCAAGTTACTAAATCTCTCTGGGTCTCAGTTTCCCCATTTGTAATCTTAAGGAGGCTTCTTGTATAAGGTAGGACTTCAGCCAAGACTTGAAGGAAGCCAGGAAGCAGAGATAAGGAAGAGATCATTCCAGGCTTAGGGGCCAGCCAGTGAAAAGTGTTTTGGAGTCTAGAAATGAAGGGTCTTAGGAACCGCCTGGAGGATTGCAGAGTATGTGGAGGTGAGTAAAACATAAGAGGATTGGAAAGGTTCTGAAAAGCCTTCTCCCTCTCCTACTCTCCTCCCCCCCCCCCGCCCCCCCAGATAGTAAGCAATCCAATATAGGTAAATAAATATACAATCATATTAAACATATTTCCACATTAATCATGTTGTGAAAGAAGAATCAGAAAAGGGAAAAACCATGAGTGAAAACTATGGATTCCAAAAATGCACATTTAACAGAATTGTCAGTCTTCATAAGTAGAGGAATTTTCCATCCACAAGTGCCCCATCATTGAAATGACTCATCCAGACTAAAACAAAGAAGTCTCCAGTGCTCCCCATATTCTAATAAATGCTTATTAAATTGTAGTGCCTGCTGTGTATAAGGTACCAAGGGACACAGAGACAAAAACAAAGTACTTCTTTCCCGCAAGGATCTTAAATTGTATAGGAGAAGCTTACAGTATGTACACAAGCAAGTCATTTCAAAGTAGCATGAAGTAATTAAGAGGTAGTGAAAGATGCAGGTCCAGAAACCTGGACCTAAAATCAGGAAGACTGAAATTCAAATTTGGTCTCAGATATTAGCTGTACCACCTTGGGCCAGTCATATAATCTCTGCCTGCCTTAGTTTCCTCATTTATAAAATGGGTTTAATAATACCACCTACCTTCCAGTATTTTTGTGAGGATAAATGAGGTATTTATACATTGCAAACCTTGAAGTTCTATAGAGAAAATGAGTGCCAGTAACTGGAAGTAGAGAGGAAGGAGAGGGCAGGAAGGGCCTCCTGTAGATGTCGCCTGGCAGTGTTTTGAAGGAAGTTAGGCATTTGTTAGGCAAAGATGAGAGAATGCATTCCGGACAGAAGGCATCACTTGTGCAAACACTGGGGCCAGAGTGAATGCTGGACATGGAGAGCAGCTAGTAAGTCAGTTTTATGAGAACAGAATTAGAAAGGTGGGAACCAGATGGTGGAAGGTTTGAAATCTAGAAGGGCAATTTGCTCAAGAAAGAAATTATGAGTGGACGCTTTTGAGTGCAAGAAGGTATTAAATAGAAGAATATTTTTTAAAGATACTGTTTCCATTTTAAAAGGTAAGAATTCTGCTATAAATATGCGTTACCAAATTTCAGTTAGATGAATTAAAGTGGATTTCATGTTTTCATGTAGTTACTATGGTGATAGGTGCTATGTACAGAGGACTATTGTGATCTAACCTGCAGAGATTTCCCCTACAATTTCCTTTTACATTGTCCACCAAGACCTGTTGAATCTGGCAGCTCTACCCTTCCAGACATTCAGTAGTGGTGTCCAGTCCCTTCTTTTTCAGACTAGTGTTAATCTCCATCCCTTCAGTACTATTTTAGTCAATAAAGGGCTTTAGCCAAATAAAGTCAGGACTCGGTGAAGAACAGATCTTGTCTTTGTCTCTGAATAACCCGGGAGTAAAGAAAGGTGAGTTTGTATATGGCATAGTAGCAGTTTCTTAATCTAATGGGAGTACCAACCATTCATTTTTGGGAGTCATATTGTGAGGAAGCTTAACATATTCTTGCAGAGATGCTCTTGTTCAAAATACTCTGAAATTCCTTCCGCTGCATGCTTATATATGTGTTTCTTATGTATGTCTGGTAAAATTCCACATATCCTCAATCATGTCAGTGATACAAGTAGATTTAAAAAAAAAAACACACACAACTTGATTATTTCACCAACTAGTAATCTTGTTATAGATTCAGATTGAAAAATCAAATGGGAACTTTGCAATCTTTTCCCCCCACTTAATCGTTTATTTTTTCCAATTACATGTAAAGGTAATTTTCAACATTCACTTTTATAAGATTTGAATTCCAATTTTTTTCCCTCATTTCCCCCCAAGATAACAAGCAATCTGATATAGGTTATAAACATACAATCATATTAAAAAAAACATTTCCACATCAATCATGCTATGAAAGAAGAATCACAACAAAAGGGGAAAACTACAAGAATGGAAAATCAGTTTTTAAAAAAGTGAAAATAGTATGTCTTTATGTGCTTTCCAACTCCATAATTCTTTTTCTGGGTGTGAATAGCATTTTCCATCATGAATCTTTATGTCAAGACTTGTCAAACTTATCAAACAGTGTTGCTGTTACTGTGTATAATGTACTCCTGGTTGTGCTCATTTCATTCAGCATCGTTTCACATAAGTCCAGATTTTTCTGAAATCTGCCTGGAGCTTTGCACTCTTTATACTCTTTCCCCATAGGTATGATTAGCTTCTGCAATTTTAGGCAGTAATTACATAGCAGAAACAGTACAGATCACTCATTAATCATTTTCTAAGCACCTGCTGTATTTCTCAACTGCTTCTCCTTTCCCCTTCAACCAAAACATGTAACATTATCTCTCAGAATGAGCTACAGGTTAAAAATTATCATGAGACTGAATATAACCTATATTTGTGCTGTATATCTCCCTAGCTCATAACTATATTTTATCTAGATGATGTCATTTTTCACCTGTTGTTTGATCTGAAAATGTTCTTATGTAATTCTGCTTGTATTTTGACTCTTAAGAGTAAGAAATATATAATTTTTATTCTCTATATTCTTCCCTATAGCAGCTAATAATCCTTCATTGCTGCATACTGTCTTGTTCTACAGCTAAAGTATTTTTGATTGGGTTTCTCTGTAGCAAAAAAAATTTGATTTTCTTCGTTTGCATACTATTTGCCCACTCCAGATTGCATTTCAATCCTGCACTGTTCCCGCCTCCTTTGTCATGTCATCTATCTCTTAGGTTGTCACCTTGTCCCAAGCCTTCCTCTTTCTTACCAAATATCCAGTTTTTGGAAAAAGCAAAACAAAAGATATATCCACCTTCTCCTAAGCATGAGGCTTTAATTGATTTTTTTCGTTTTGTGGCAGCAGATTTTGGCATATGAATTGTGTGGGTTGATAGAATCACTTGCCTTTTAAAAATACATTTTGTCTCTTAGTGCATAAACTTCTATGAAGACATGAGTCTTACACGTCTTCAGTGCAATATTGACATTTAATAAAATGTTAAGAGTAATAAGCAACAGTGATAAAAATATGTACTGTGTACATCACTTCTTGCTGGAAGATTCTCATCCCTATTCATAAGTATCTTTACCTACCTTATAAAGTACAGTGCAATAGATGTTCTCTGAGGTTCTTTGCAATGATTAGTGTTTTGGGGTTTATATATATATATATAAAATGCCAGTTTGTTTCTTAATGTTTTTTAAATAGCTTTTTATTTACAAGATATATGCATGGGTAATTTTTCAGCATTGACCCTTATGAAACCTTGTGTTCCAACTTTTTCCCTTCTTCCTCCCACCCCCTCTCCTAGATGGCAGGTAGACCAATACATATTAAATATGTTAAAGTATATGTTAAATACAATATATGTATTCATATCCATACAGTTGTTTTGCTGCACAAGAAAAATCAGACTTAGAAATAAGGTAAAAATAACCTGAGAAGAAATCAAAAATGCAAGCGGACAAAAACAGAGGGAGTGGAATTGCTATGTTGTGATTCATACTCATTTCCCATAGTTCTTTCCCTGGGTGTAAACAATGGTTTTTTAAAATAGTCTATTGAATACATCTTTGCTATATTTGGGGATGTAAAAAGCTGCTTTTCTTTAGGAGATTTGTAGTTTTTTGATGTTGGAGTTTCCCCTATTGTTGCAGATTAGAGCGTTTCTGTATTCCCTCATCTTATGCAACTTTTGTTGCCATATAAAGGACATCATATGAGAGACAAGCAATTAATCATGCAATATCAGGGGATCCAGAGGAAGCCTACCAGTATCACTTGTGAGGATTCATTGGAGGACATGGATAAAAGTTGGATGGTATGAAAGAACATAGGATTTATAAATTTGCTTCAGTTGGTTTGTGCCATTTGTGCCAGTTGTTTAGTTAATCATGCAGTACCCTGTGAAAATTATTTTCTATCATTTTGATAACAAAAATCAGAAGCGAAGTTCATGAAAATAAAATCAGAAAGAAAAATCTTCTGAATAAGATTGTTTTCTGTCATGGGAAAGGGTCTGTGTCACAGTTACAAAGAAGTTAAGATGCTGTGTTTTGAAACATTTAGGAGCTGAATGAGCTAAAACAGTAAAATAAGGACCTTGTTAGAAGGAAGGTGGCTCACAATCTAATCCAGGTCCTGCTGCTCACTCCCTGTATGGGACTTGAGTGCAGGAGTGGGGCCTTTCAGATCATTGACTTAGAGCTAAAAGGAATCTACCTTCCCAGTCATATATTCCATTCTAACCTCTTCAGTTTACATGTGAGGAAATTGAGATTCAAAAAAAGCTTAAATGAATTTCTTCAATCAGGCTTTGACCCAGGAGTTTGTGCTTCCTCAGTAAGATGGGCACTCGCCAATTAAATCAGACCTTTGGAAGAATTAATTGAAATGAAAGCTATACTTTTCCTTCTAACCAGGACTTACGTAAAACTGGTATTTTTGGAGCATGCATGTATTTTTCAAAAAAAGTTACCATTTTAAAGGTCAGAGCCTATATTAAGGCTCCACTTGTTTTCAGACCAATATGGGAAATATTTAAAATAAGTCATAGAATACAAAGATCATGTTGATAAGATTATTTAGATGTTTGGCACAATAGTTTAAAGATCTAACAATAAACCAAGATAAAGGTCTGTTCCCATGCTAGTGCTGCTATGAATGACAAGTGTTTGCTCTGTGCCAAGCACTGTGAAGCTTGAGAATTCCTGTCTCATACATTTGCTGCTAATAAACCTGTGAGTGTGGCTAGAGTTCTCTGGACCTCAGTTTCCTTGTTGTAAAATAGTGTTGAAGGAAGGGTCTTTTCCAGCTCTAAAGTTATATTGTTAAGAAAACCAATGTGATTCCTTACCAACTCAGGTTCTATTCTGTGAAGGACTAGACTTGATCTTAGGCCTTGTTCAGTTATATTCTATGTAGTTTGTACTCTAATGGAGGAGGGGGGGCAGCCTAACTGGTAAACAAGGTCATAGATATCATCTACAAAAGAACATCAAGTGTAAGGCTATTGTTGTTCTTGGGGTATGAGAGAATTTTCTACTGAATTTCAGGAATTGTCCTCTGACATTGGTATTCTTCAGCTTCTCTGTTTTATCGTTGGATTTCAAGTCTTTTCCCTTAAATTATTGACATTTTCTAGCCTTTTTACCTTTAGACCATAGGGACTGGATTAGTTTCATTGCTAAAGGAAACTTAACAAGTTGGGAAACTACTACTACTACTACTACTAATGTAGGTCACTTTGCATTTTTAGCCTTAGAGATTTTCCAGAATGATAAAAAAGAGGTTATTGTTTAATGTCAAACAGCTGTTATGTGTCAGGTGTATAGAGTAACATTTATTAAATACCTACAGTTTGCCAGGCACTATGCTAAATGCTAGGGAAACAAAAAGAGGCAAATGACAGTCCCTGCCCTCAAGGAGCTCATAATCTAATGGGAAAGACAATAGGCAAATAAATATGTAAAAAAGCAAACTATATACAGGATAAGTAGGAAATAATTAAAAGAGAGAAAAACAGACATAGTACTTTTAATATTTCCTAGCCACTTAACATTTAGAAAGATCGTCATATGGGATGTACTTCATTTTATTAATTAACATGACAAGGAAGAGATTAATAAACATGGCAAGAAAGACCAGACCATCATGGGTACTTGTTTTATCCCACCTGAACTAAGATTTATGCCATGTTCCTTTATTAAACAAAATATATTTTTATTTGGAAATTGGGGAGGCAGCATTTGAACAAGGCAAAGTACTTCTCTCTGCTCACAACATTCCCAAATCTGGATCTCCATCCTGAATTTCATGGCATTCCATATATATGTGTGTGTGTTTATATATATATGTATATATAAATGTGTATGTAAATATGTAACTGTGTGTATGTATATTTTATATTCTCCTCCCCCTTCATTTTCTTTTTTTCTTTTTTTTCCAACTGTCTCCTGGATACCTACCTGGATGTCTTCCTCACATCAAATTCACCATGTTTTAAAACTCAACTCATAAGCTTACCTCTTTCACAAATCCTTCCTCTCATATTCCCATCACTATACCGTCTTTCACACCGGCTCTTCAGGAATCATCTCTCTTGCCTTCAGCAGTCATTTGCCAAATTGGGATTTTGTTTCCACCATGTTTCTTAAACCTTTTCACACCTATTGCTGCTATCCAAGACCAGACTCTCATTACCTCGCAATATTCCAGTTAAAGCCATATTATCTCCCACCTGATAAATTTCCACAGTAGTCACATGTTCATCTTGTCTGTAGACCTTCCCTATTACAAGCAATTTTATTCTTCCAACAGTACTCCTTTGTCTTCTAAATGTAAGCTCTTTAGCTTCATTCAAGACCATCTGCAGTTTTTCTCCATGGTACTTTCCCAGCCTTATTTTACCTTACTCCTTTGTTACACACATTAGATTTCCTTTGCATATTTAGAAACTGCTATTTCTCAACTATTGCTCATGTTCATCCCCTATGTCTGGAATGGAATCTCCCCCCTCATTTAATCTTATTGAAAATCCTTCCCTTCCAAAAGGCCCAGTTCAGAGTTAGAAGGAACCTTAGAAGCCTTCACTTTACAGATGAAGAATTTGAAACCTTTGTTGGATCAATAAATGAAGACCACATAATTTTTTTCCTACTCATATGTACCAGTTTTACTATTCAGTTATATTACTATATCATTTTATTTAGCCATTGGACATGTAGGTTATTTCCAGCCTTTTGCTAAAAAAAAAAAAAAAAAAAAAAAAGCCATGAATATTTTTATACCTGTATATCTTTTTCATGATACCTTTAGTATCAACTCTGAGCAATGGAATCTTTGATCAAAGGATATAATTTTGTGTGTCTGTTGCTTTTCATAATATTTACACCAGGCTATCCTCTGAAGCCCCACCCTAAATGGATTCCCCCTCTCTCCCTTTGGGGCTATTTTTGCCAGTTTTCTTGGATATATAAAATAGTTCCTTAATGTTGTCTAGATTTTGATTGGGAATTACAACATATTTTCATATGACTATTGATATTTCTTATAAAAATTTTGTTTTCTCTTGCCCTTTGATTATTGCTACAGGAAAGTAATATGTTGTTTTTTTTTTTTTTTTTTTTTTTTTTTTTTACTATTTAATATTTCTATACATCCTTTTGGAGATATGTATCAATTTCTTAAGAATTCTAGGTCAATTGAATGGGACTCTTTTCAACATCAAGATGATTCAGGCCAGTTCCAATGGTCTTGTGATGAAGAGAGCCATCTGCACCCAGAGAGAGGACTGTGGGGACTTCTTGTTCTGCTATAATTAGTGCAAATATTTTCTCCATAATTTTCGACTTTAGAGACAGTGGATCTTGTGCATAATTATCTTTCTCTTATCAGAAACATTTTGTTGCTAGAAATTACTTCTGTTTAACATATATCCAGTTTTATCCAATTTTTATACCTTAATTACAGTCATTTTGTATTCTTTTTAAACTAGAAAGTCACTTTCCATTTAGCAGTTACTATGTACTTTGTCCTGTGATAGGTACTGAAGATATGAGCAAATGTCCTTGAGAAGTTTATAATCTAAAGAGTATTGGGATAGAACATCAAAAATAACTACAATATGGGAGAGATTAACTTGCTAGCATAACTATCAAGTTATTTCATCACTTGATAGGATAACAAAAAGATTCATGGAGGACGCATTAACTATGCTAGGTCGTAAAAAAAGGATTTCAGTAGGTGAAAATGTTTGGGATGAGACTTTTTTTAAGCATAAGGAGATGGTCAAATTAAACAAGCCTTTATTAAATGTTTGCCATATATCACAGACACTATGCAAAAAACCTCATTAGCTTTCCCTGAATGTTTCCCTGCAGGACCAGAGGGGTAAAAGAAAGCTTGAAGAGTTTCACTAAGCCAAAATGTCATCTGAATTGGAGACACCATCAGAGGGAGTGGATGAATCTGAAAAAAGAGGCTATGAAGAACCCGAATGGAAAAACCATGCAAAGTGAGTGATTTAAATACATCAAAATGACAAACTTCTACTTTTCCTCACCAGATTCAGGTTCTTTTCTTTTTTTAAGTTTTTATTTTGATATGGACAAATCTTGTGTTACACTGTTGAATTCCCTTTACAGAAAGAATACAGAACCCACAGCATAAAAGAATTGCAATGCAATTAAAACTCTGATGTTTATGCAGAGCTTTAGCCTTTTCTTTTCTAAAATGTTTTCACACTCTCCTTAGGACAATAAGTAGATAACAGCAGTAGTAATGAGACTTTATAACTTTTTTTTTTTAATCCAGTGATTTTATATAAGAAAGAATAATAGGAGAAAATACATTTAACTTTCTCTTTCTTTATGCTTCTACTCCACTTGATATCTGTAGGGCAACACAAGTCCTTTTGCCCTCTTCTGAGAATTTATGTAGTTTTCCGTACGGTGCCAAACTCTTTGTCTAAAAGACTTTAAGCTCAAAGATGGTGCTGGTGCTGAAAGGAAGGTTGGCAGCCAAGCCAATGTCCTATCTGCAGAGTTCTTGTTTTATGTCTCCGAGTGACTCCTAGTAAAAATAATCACTCATGATTTGGGCTGGTGAAGAGCTATTCCTGTGTACAAACCAAGGGACAAGAGTAAGCATAAAAGGTAGCTCAGGATAACTCCTGGAGTTGTTTGGGGCGCCATTTGTTTTCTTGTTAGCCCTTGCATATCTATTTTTTCTCTCAACTATATTTTTTCTTTGACAAACTGAGTATTCTCAGCATAGTTATGAGACTCCTTGGTCCCATCTGTCTCACAGTGACTATGTTCTCCCAAGATAATAGTCTTTCTTTTTAAAAAATATTTATTATTAGGGCAACTAGGTGGCACAGTGGATAGAGCACCAGCCCTGAAGTCAGGAGGACCTGAGTTCAAATCTGGCCCCAGACATTTAACACTTCCTAGCTGTGTGACTCTCAGCAAGTCACTTAACCAGAAATCCCTCAGGAAAAAAAAGAATTATTTTTTAATTAAAACTTTTTATTTTCAATGCATATGTATGGATAATTTCTCAACATAGATCTTTGAAAAACCTTGTGTTCCAAATTTTTCCCCCTTTTCCCTACCTCCTCCCCTAGATGGCATAAGTAGTCCAATATATTTTAAACTTTTTTTTTAAACAAATATTTTAAACATATTTTTTCTCACTTTTATCTACTGACTGGATTGTCAAGTGATTACTTAACTTTGTTTCATATTACAGATTGGCCTCCATCTTGTTTTAGCTTTTGTAGGATTTTTTTGGAGACCTGATACTAGAGATAGTGTCACCAGCCAACTCTTTATACATTTGTTAAGGCTCTAGTAGGTACAGGTGGAGACTTGCCCTTTAGTTTATATGCAAAAAGTGCTGGTGTTTGCACCATGAGGCCTTCATCACTTTAACACTGAAGGTTGGCCCTGTGGCAGGATTCAGGGGCAACTATTATCTTGGAAGTTCTGTTCCCTTGTGAAGTTAGTAAGTGATTCATGCCAGAGAATAGTTTTTTTGGTGTTTGAGTAAATGTAGCAGCAAAGTATCTTTCACCTATGTGGTTTACATACTCAGAAAGGGAAGGGTTGGCATGAGTGGGGAGGGCCATTTGTTATCACACTGTCCCACTTGGCCAGATCTTTGCTTCTTTTGTTTTATAGCATGGCCTGAAAATTTCTCTGTCTCATAAACAGGTTCCTTAAGGAATTGGGTTTTAGAAAGCTGCTTGTATAATCTGGGATTTGCTCTGAGAGCTCTCATTTTCACCAAGCTGTCCCTGGCTTTTCACCAGACCTAGAAAAAGAGCATGCTTTTCATCTAGAAATAGGTGCTTGGGCTTTGAAATGTGAACCTCTTATTTGAAGTTGCTTCTTCTTTCCTCCAGACTCAACTGCTACTTCTTGTGCCTGCTTACCCTTACTAGGCAGTTATCCTGTGGTGAGAACTCCTAGCTTTTGTGTCCAGCCAGATGCTCAGTCTAGGCCTGGTGAGCCAGTCCTAGCTCTTCGTGTGTCTCTCAGTGAATTGACTTGCTGAGATTTGGACTTCTGTTATGTATGTTATGGTTAGGCTGTGCCAGTTTTACCAGCAAGCACAGTGCAAAGTATTTACTGAATGGCTGAGTCTGATAATGTCCCCTTAGAGCACCTTGTGAAAAGCTCTGAGCAGAAGAGCTTGAGCTCAAATACGGTTTGCTTCCCTGCAGCCTCAGCAAATCCTACTTCTGGCTCTTTCCTCTCTCCACAGACAAACAGATCTTTCTGAGCTTCTAAAGGATGGGACCAAGGAGTCTCATGACCGTGCTGAGAATACCCAGTTTGTCAAAGATTTCTTGAAAGGCCATATCAAGAAGGATCTCTTCAAGGTCTGTACCCTCCACAAAATTATGATGGTGCCTGATGTGATCTAAAGAGCTTTAGAAGACAGTTTGGCTCTGCTAAGGGTGGAGAACAATGGTAGTGGTACAACACTATTATTGTGGGATGGAATTCTGAATCTCTCCAGGAAAATTCTCCAGAGGCTTCCAGAGAAGGCTGAGGCAACTGGGGCTGCATATAATCAAAAAGTCTGAGTTAACAAAAATTAATCTTATGCAAATATTAGTCTCAAGCAAAAATATTTGCATGGAAAAGAATTGACTATATAAATTTTTTAATATGAGCTTCCTAAGCATATTTCAAATGATTTCATTTCTAAAAATTTGATTTACACAATATGATTGTCCAGGAAACATTGTTATATAAAGTGATCTACACAGATGCTTGTTTACCCTTCTTATTCTGTTTTTAAAGCAGTGACTCTTTGGAGATGACCTGGTCACCTAGGGGTGGCCACATAGGGGAGGGACAGGGTCAGTTTCAGAGTCTCCAGATTATGCCTTAACTCTTGATTTTCCCAGTCAGGTTCTTTTGAAGGCCAAGCTTCTAACAGAGGTTCTACAGAAACAGCCAACGAGAATTTTGTCAATACCCGTAGTCAGTGTCTGTTGTATAACTGATAGAAATGTAGGTGGCTGCAGCTCTAAGCCAGAGAGCCCAGATCTGACAGCTTGTTTCATGTCTGAAGAACACTTTGGGGAATTGTGCTTAAGTTTTCCATTTGATGCTAAACAGCCATCAGCAGTCACTCTTGATGTAAGTTGGTAGTGAGCTAACTCCTGACTCTGCAAATGCTCACATTCACACCTCTCTCTCTTACCCTGTCCACAACAGCTAGCTACCACTGCACTTTATTTCACATACTCGGCTCTGGAAGAAGAGATGGACCGCAACAAGAGTCACCCAGCCTTTGCTCCCTTGTATTTCCCTACGGAGCTACACCGTAAAGAAGCACTGACCAAGGACATGGAGTATTTCTTTGGTGAGGATTGGCGGGAGAAAGTGAAGTGTTCGGAGGCTACTCAGCACTATGTAGACCGCATCCATTATGTGGGGCAGCACGAGCCTGAGCTCCTTGTGGCCCATGCCTACACCCGGTACATGGGGGACCTCTCTGGGGGCCAGGTACTGAAGAAGGTGGCCCAGCGGATGCTGAAGCTGCCAAGCACAGGAGAAGGGACCCAGTTTTACCTGTTTGAGAATATAGACAATGCCCAGCAGTTCAAGCAGTTTTATCGGGCCAGGATGAATGCCCTGGACCTGGATCTGAAGATCAAGGAGAAAATCGTCGAGGAGGCTAACAAGGCCTTTGAGTACAACATGCAGGTACCCATGGAGGGATAAAGGGGACAGGTGGGATTGGCTAGATAGGAAAGTAGTAAGTAGGAAAGTATTTGGCAAATGAGGGGGTTGAGCCTTATTAGGGCAGGTGGAGGGGGAGAATAGAATGAATGGTTTGACCAGAGGTGACAAATGAAATTGGTCATCACCTTTTAACTTGAGGACCCAGACTTGAGACTTTTATCAAAAACTTTGCAGGTCATAGCCTTTTGCTTCCAATTTGAAAGTATTTCAGAAAATACTATGATTTTCACTATACAGGATTGAAAATGCTATGGTTTTTCACTGTCTAGATATGTACAGTAGAAGTTACTTTGCAGGCTTTGTATGTGAGAGGTCAATTGCAAGAAAGCTGTGTCTTGTTGCTATTTTACCTCTAAGAAAAGGGTATAACTATCCTGCTTCAAACTTTTAACTTGTTTTAACTTATTGGTGTAGAGAACTCTCTATGGTGTAGAGAATTATCAATGCAAATCTGCAACTGTTCTGCAAGTTATAGTCTGAGAGAATTCCCTGGGGCACTGATGTTTTAAGTGCGTTGTTCAGGATCTCCTAACCAGTATGTCAGAGATGGGATTGAACCAGGTCCCCCTGACTTCAAAGCTGGCTCTAAACCCTATGCTATGCTTTTTAGCTACTCAATTCTTAATCCATCCTTATATTGGAATTAGACTTTCCTGGTTATGTTGTGAAAACAATTTTATCAGGCTATTTATGGTACACTTGTCCCCTTGGGGTATTTTGATCAGTGAGAGAATCAATGAATTAGGAAGCAGCAAGAAAAGCTGCCCCAGCAGATCTGAGGTCAGTCTTCATCCTACAAGGAAGGGGTTAAAGACTAGAATAGAAACTGGTTCAGCTAGCAACAACTTGTTTATATAGAGAGTGTTACCCTGAATGTTTGTGTTAAATTCAGCAGAAAGTTGCTTCTTTTAATAAGTTCCTCAGAGTTGAGGCTTCTCAGTTCGGTCCTGTCTCTAAACCTTGATCTAATCATGGATGGCACTTGTCATCTCAGCCCCCAATATAGACTAATGAGGGAACTGTCAAGTGAGGGCTTAGTTGATACTCTGCTCCTCCAGATTTTCAATGAATTGGATAAGGCTGGTTCTTTGCTGGCCAAAGAATCCCAGGATGGAGAGCTCCCAATACATGATGGGAAAGGAGATGTCCGCAAGTGCCCGTACTATGCTGCTCAACAAGGTAAAGGTGGGTCTCATCCTTCTCCGACAACTTCAGATAGGGTTGGTCATCTTGGCCCTCTAATCCCATGGTGTCTCCTGTTGGCATTGCCCCTACAGGTGCCCATGAGGGTAGTGCTTGCCCCTTCAAAAATGTCATGGTCGTATTGAGGCAGCCCAACCTTCAACTCGTCCTCGCTGCTGTTGTGGCCCTGGCTTCTGGACTGATGGCTTGGTACTTCATGTGAAGGAGCAACCCAGGACCCTGGTACCCTCCAGGAATGATCTCACTCAATTTACCCCTACCCTAATCCTGCTGACTAAACCACCTCCTCAGGTGACTTTTTTTTTTTTTTTTTTTTGGTTAAAAAAAGCTGGGTTTGAGAAAACAAGCAACCAATAAAACCAGACACTAAAGTTAACACCCAATGGATTGCTCTCTGCAATATGATTTTGTAATCCAAATATTAAGGGGGGTGGGGATGGTTTAGAGTCATGGATCCTCCTCAGCAATATAAACTCAGAGGAAGACGCAAACCCAGAACTTAGTGATACAGCTTAAATCCAAAACCGTCTATGCAGTGGAGCAATTTCCCTCAGCCTCTTGGAATGAGCCCTTAAGGGCTCTACCTTGTACTTAAAGAGTTCTCTTCTTTCCTCTCATCTCTCATCACTCAGGTTTGTGTTGATCACTTTCAGTGAATGAGATGCTTCATTCAAAACAATGGTTAACATGTAGGGTTGGAAAGAGGGAGAGAGAAAAAGAATAAAGCTGCTATATTGTGTCCACCACACCAAAGGCAGGGGGACAAATAGCCCTGGGAGGAAAATGGCCTGTGTTTCTGGACTTGGGAACCAGGCTTCTACCCTAGACTTTGAGGAAGTTTCATTTTGACTACTTCCTTCAGCAGACCAATCCTTACTGTCTCTTATGGACAGAACCACAGAAGCAAAGAGTTAGGCTTCTCATGTAACCAACGTAAATGCTAAAGCATCCAATAAAATTTATACTTCAAACTTTGTCTCTTCTTTTGCAATGTACAAAAACTCAAGCATTGTGACTTCCATACAATTTAGGGGGGGGTGGGAGGGTGAGGTGTGGTATTCAGCACACACAAGAGGACCCTCTTGCTATAAATTTCCCATGTTCTACACATACAGCAGTGTAGATCACAGAATATTAGAACTAAAAGATTTTTAGATTATCTAATCCAGTTTCCTAATTTTCAGAGAGATGAAGCTATTTGACTTGTATAGCAAGTGGCAGGATCTAAACTTAGGTGATCTAAATCTAGACCCTTCTCCTAGTCAGAAGGGTGTCACACACCAGCCACATTCCCAAGCATAGCTGGACCAGATTAAAAGGTAAATGGGAATTTAACAAAATACAATAAATTCTAGTCTTCTAAGTAAATAAGCAGCCCGCAGGGAACACTGCATTCAGTTTAGTGACATTTCTTTTTGAGTCTAACACTTACATCATACTGGAAGTTAGCACAAAAAGTGATTAGCACAGGATAAGAAAAAAAAAAGTTGACTATTTGACTACAGAGTGTAGAAATTGCCCTTATGTTATTACCTCATCAGTTTCCTTCTGCTCTGAGAAGACAATAATTGTAACACAATTCCATTCATTACCACCTCTTCCTAGAACAGGCATATGAAGAAGTCAGAATAAGACTGCTTACAACTTGGGATGAGCTCCACCTATGATTTCATCAGGAGTTCCTTGTGAAGAACTTTTACCAACCCAAATCAGCAGCTTTTCTGCTGCTTTCTCTATAGGGTAAGAAGAGATTAACTATTATATTAGCTTGCCAACTTTAGTGTTTTGTTTTCAGAATCTCCAAATGGTGAAGTTGGGGAATACTCTTATCAACACAACACAGGTCTTGCCCCAGTTTCTGGCTTTTCCAATATTGCCACTAATATTCCTACCATTTTCTCAAGACCAGAGGGAAAGGGCTTCATCATAACTTTGTCTCTGGCCTAAAATTGTGAGGAAAGACACAACATTGAAAGGATAAGGGTAGTCATATATCCACTGAGTCAAAAGTAGGACTTAAATAAAAACTGTTTCCAAGACTATCCCTTAGGCCAAGCTATTTTTTTTAAGGCTGTTATCTAGAACTCCAAATCTCCTGCTGTAGCTGTAGACCAAACAGATTTTGGATATTTCAGAACACAAAGCTGCTCCCATGCCAAAATAAAAATACACACATAGAGTAAAAGAAGCCCAAGGGACAGGGAAAGGTGGGCAGATGAGCCAATTTAATATAAGACTTGAGAACAAACAGGTTCACATTAAATAGGATGACATGCATTTGAATTGCAAAAAACCAGATAAGGGGTACAGTAGCAGCAGTGATGCTTTATGATGCAGCTCCCAAGTCTTACATTCAATAACAGGGCTCAATCAGCCATCAGCTCTGCCTCATTATCCATTGTCACCTCTTCATTCTCTACCTAAATCAAATAACACGATTTCTCCAACCGAAGCTTCAAACACAATGGACAGTAAAAGGTTTAGTGCAAAAATAGTGTTCCCCAACATGGTTTAAAAGAAATAAAATCTTTGCAAGTAATTCACACAAAGCCTGTTGTGCATGCGCCATCTAGTGGCCAGTCTACAAACTTCCATGTCTGGGAAACGAGAATAGTGTACAATTTAGATAGCAATGACCATTCTGGCCTCTTCCCAGTCTCTCCTTCCACCACAGGCAGGCAACTGAGACACAGAAAAAGGCTGAAATGCTGAATTCCAAGTACAATAAGGAAAAAAGTCCAAAAGGAACAAGCTGAGTCCTCCAATTCAACTCCACCCTCATTCGTGGGGGGAGAGGAGGGGTTTAGCAAGGCTCTGTGAGTACAATGTTGGGTCTGTGCAAAGGGGGGAGTATGGAAATGAGCCAGTAGTATCTGTTAAAAGTTGGGACATAATCAATTTTGCTTGTTACATTTTCTAAATTGGCACCCAACCCTGTACCAAAATGATGTCATGCTTGTGCAGAGCTCTCCGAGGTCTAAGTCTCAATGCTCACTCTCTTTACTAATCAGCACTTAGTCCTAGCAGAACTTCTACATGTTTTAAGTTGTGATACCTGAGAATTTCTAGTGCCAGTGATTTCAACTCTCTTTCTATTATATAGAAGTCCAGTCCTTTATGATGCATGTAGCTCCTACCAGAATTTGCATGATCCTAGCTGCTTTAATCTATCTTTTAGGAACTTGGAGTTCTCTGGTATAATTAGAAACAAAGGATGGCCCTTTAAACCCACTTCTTTTCCTGTGTGTTTTCAGTGGCTATTAATGACCACCTTTCCCCCCAATTTCTCTACTCTTTAAGCAAGGGCTCCCTTTTACCTTTTAATACCACCACGCTCAACATCCCATGTCTGGCTAGTTGCAGTCATGAACTCCACCTTGCACTATTCTGTCATGTGGAAAAGTATCAGAACAGACATGCAATAGCATCAGGGCAAACTGACTGATAATAGAAGGTAATTATCACTGTAGAAGGCAAATGGATAGATAGGTTAGTAGGAAGAGGAATTTCCATCCCAGAGGCCCCATGAAACAAACTACTGTTTCAGGATGCAGGTTTTCTCTGATTCCCAAGAAAGGAAATGTGAAAGAATTAATACCTAATAATAACAAAGGTGAGATCTGGAAACTTTCAATGGGGAGTCCTCTATTAGGGGACAGTTAGTTCACTCTTGAAATCCTCATTACATATACTAAGTAAAATATCAATATCCAAAATAACATGCTTGTCACTTCCCACCCCCCACCCCACTGACACTAAACTTTCAATCTGCCAAACCCTAAATCAGAAGAGATACAAATATCCCTGGGCTGGACAGACCACAGAGGGCAGGAGTTCCCTGCTTCCAACCTAAGGAGGAAAAAGGGAGAAGCTACTGCCGAGCAGGAAAACAAAGCACAGGGTATAGGACTGACAAGCAAAAAGGAGAGATGGTAATCCCGGGTCCCAGCTCCCGGGTGGTTTCCGTTAGCACAGGCGCTTATACGTGTAGATGTAGGCTTTGCAGTTGGGACAGCTGTGTGTCACATCTTTGAAGTCATCAATCAGGCAGGGGATCAAGCAGCAGCCCAGGTCACATCTGAAGCAGAAGGACAAGAGAAGTTAATCTTGAGGACCAAGAAGCTGCAACCAGGGACTAGAGAAGAGAAGCAACAACCTAGAGCCTTATAAAAACTGATCTTCATTATAAACAGGCTCCAAAGAAGTTGTGCATAATATGAAAGGTGATTGGTAAAGCAGCTGTGCACATCACCGGGAGAAGAAGGGGGGAGAAGCTACAGATAGGCAGAACTCTTGTCTTATACCAAGGCGTGCCTTACTACATACCCTATGAAGCAGCAGAAGAAGCCTAGGACAAAATTCATCAAGCCAATCTCGTAGGAGATCTTGGTAGTGATAGATTGCTGGCAATGAGGACACACGGTCTGCACAGGGGCACCCTCGAAGATTTCTCCCTGCAGCACAGTCACTGTGGTAGCAGCCCCGGAGGGAACAAGGACAGTGGCTGTGTGGCCCCCAGGCCCTGGATAAGGACCTGCAGGGTAGTAGCCCATGGGAGGATGGGGGCCAGGAGGTGGATAAAAGCCTAGGGGAAAGAGACAAAAGAAGTAATTCAGAGGCTGCTCATTTCCCCAAAACATAAGGCCAGCCCCCAAAAAAAAATTTTTTTCCCACTACAGGATAGTAGTTTAACTCAAGAATTTTGTGTCCCCCACCTCCTCCCCCGCCAAATGTGGATTCTAAATATAGAGGCAAATCCTGTAATGAAGAAATTAGAAGTCCTCATTTTCCTGACCCAGGCTGACCACTTACATCCTTGAAAGTTCTTCACATGCAAAAATGTTTGTGGCAGGCCTTTTTGTAGTTGCAAAAAAACTGGAAACTGAGTAGATAACCATCACTTAGAGAATGGCTGAGTAAGTTATGGTATATGAATGTTATGGAATCTTCTGTATTTATCAACCAATTTCTGTAAGAAACGGCCAATAGGATGATTTCAGAGAGGCCTGGAAAGACTTGTGAACTGATGCTAAGTAAAATGAGCAAAACCAGGAGATTATACACAGCAACAAGACTATATAATGATCAATTCTGATGGGCATGGCTCTCTTCAATAATGACATGATTCAAACCAGTTCCACTTGTTCAATGATGAAGAGAGCCATCTAGACAGAGAGAGAGGACTATGGGAACAGAGTGTGGACCTCAACATAGTATTCTCACTCTTTCTGTTGTTATTTACTTGCATTTTGTTTTCTTTCTGTTTTTTTTTCTTCCTTCTTGATCTGATTTTTCTTGTGCAGCAAGATAACTATAAATAGGTATACGTGTATTGGATTTAACATTTAATATGTATTGGACTACCTGCCATCTAGGGGAGGGGGGAAAGAGATGGGGGGAAAAAGTTGGAACATAAGGTTTTGTAAAGGTCAATGTTGAAAAATTATCCATGAAGCAAGAAACTGGGAAAACATCTTCACAGTTAAAGGTTCTGATAAAGGCCTCATTTCCAAAATATATAGAGAATTGACTCTAATTTATAAGAAATCAGGCCATTCTCCAGTTGATAAATGGTCAAAGGACATGAACAGACAATTTTCAGATGATGAAATTGAAACTATTTCCACTCATATGAAAGAGTGTTCTAAATCACTATTGATCAGAGAAATGCAAAGACAACTCTGAGATTCCACTACACACCTGTCAGATTGGCTAAGATGACAGGAAAAAATAATGATGAATGTTGGAGGGGATGTGGGAAAGCCAGGACATTGATGCATTGTTGGTGAAGTTGTGAACGAATCCAACCATTCTGGAGAGCAATCTGGAATTGTGCCCCAAAAATTATCAAACTGTGCATACCCTTTGACCCAGCAGTGTTTCTACTGAGCTTATATACCTCAAGAAGATACTAAAGAAGGGAAGGGGGCCTGTATGTGCCAAAATGTTTGTGGCAGCCCCATTTGTAGTGGCTAGAAACTGGAAAATAAATGGATGCCCATCAATTGGAGAATGGTTGGGTGAATTTTATGGAATATTATTGTTCTGTAAAAAATGGAATACAGGAGGAATACAGAGAGACTAGGAGAGACTTGCATGAACTGATGCTAAGTGAAATGAGCAGAACCAGGAGATCATTATATACTTCAACAACGATACTGTATGAGGATGTATTCTGATGGAAGGGGATTTCTTTGCCAGTTTCAATTGATCAATGATGGACAGAAGCAGCTTCACCCAAAGAAAGAACACTGGAAATGAATGTAAACCGTTTGCATTCATGTTTTTCTTCCTGGGTTATTTCTACTTTCTGAATCCAATTCTTCCTGTGCAATAAGAGAACCGTTTGGTTCTGCACAAATATATTGTATCTAGGATATACTGTGACATATTTAACATGTATAGGACTGCTTGCCATCTAGGGAAGGGGGTGGAGAGAGGGGAAAAATCAGAACAGAAATGAGTGCAAGGGATAATGTAAAAAATTACCCTGGCAATTTATTATAATAAAAAAAGAAAAAAGAAAAATTACCCATGCACATGTTTTGTAAATAAAAAGCTTTAATTTAAAAAAAAAAAGTCCTTTACAAAGTGGAATAAAAGCTCATTCCAGAAAATTATAGCTCCTCCTCTTCCTGCGGGAGGTAGGACAATAAGGAAGGCCAGATATCTCAACTGAAGTCAGTAAATCTGGGAACAGAACCCAGGAATCTTGACTTCTAATCCCAGTCAATGCATTCAATCTCATCCTTTTTGGCCAGCACCCTGCTGCAGTAAGCCACTGTGACTTGATATGCAAGATTGCTGGGCTCAGGCCCTTCACTTTTGTAGAAACTTATTAGTTCTTAAACTTCAATCAACTCAGATACACCTTCTACTAGTACAGATAAGAAGAGGGGGTTCATAAGCAAGAATTAAGATGTTCTGGAACTTGAAATAGTTAAACAAAACAATCATGGCAGAGAGTCTTCAGGATAAGATACTATACATATATTTAACAATTGTTAAAAAGAATTGTTAATTCTGATGATATTTTACCAAGTTTCATATTTCTAGACCTATATGCAGCAGCATTTACTATCCCCCTCTCTTCTCCACATTACTTTCTTTTTCTTGATTTTCATGACACTGCAAAATTTTGGTTGTTTCATCTCTGACTGATCCTCAGTTCCCTTTACCTATGTGTTAATCATAAAAAAGTTCATAAAAGTCACTTTTCTCTCATTTGATGACTTTATCTTCCACGTGTTTATCATCACCTCTGTGCAGAACTTTATGGACTAGGCAGCCTAGTCTCTCCTCTGGCTGGGAAAAACTTAAATTGCCAAAGTATTTGTTTGGTCTTAGAGCCCACAGGGAACCACAGGAGTCTGAGCAGGGGAGGAGCATATTCAGATTGGATGTTGAGCTCAAACTCAACAAGTCTAAAACATTTCTTCCAATCCTATCAAGCTTATTACTCCTCTTCTGAACTCTCCATTTCTATCCCCGATGCCACCAAACTTCTAAATCTTCCCATCCAGGTTAATATACCTTGGTATCAGCTTTGATTTCTTATTCTCACTCAATTTACATATCTACTTATTTGCCAAATCTTTTTTATAAGTTTATGATTCCTGCAATGCTCCCTCTCCCCATTTACATGGCTCCCAACTTAGTTCAAGCCTTCATTACTTTTTCCTGAACTTCTATCACATTTACTTCCTAGGTGGTCTTACTCTTTCCTCTCTCCAATCAATCTTCCAGTAAGTTAACCAAAATGATTCTTTTAAAATCCAAGTTTGAAAATGGTATTCCCCTACTCAAACTTCCATGGCTTCCTATTGTCTCTATAACCAAATATAAACAACTATGATATTTAAAATTCATCACAATTTAAACTCAACCTTTATTACACATTTCCTCCCCACTGTGTTCTATGGTCCAGCCAAACCAGTTAAATAGAACATCCTTTGTACTGTTCCTGCCACACAACTTTCTGCTTCCTATTTGGTGCCTTTGCCCTTGTTGTTTATCTCAAGTCTGGAATGTATTTCCCCTTCACTGCAGAAAATCCTTTATAAAGCTAAAGCACTACTTTCTTTATGCTTTTCCTGAGAGACCTCCTTCAAAGAGTTGCTCCTGCTCTTGTTAAACTGCCTTATCATTTGTTTTGTATTTTTCTACATGTATGAGACTACCTTACATTAAAGATAGAGACTGTTTGGTCTTACTTTACTATCTCCAGCAATTAGCACATTTGTTACATTGAAGACAATTGTCATTTTTGATTGGCTAACAGGAAAAGCTGGAAAGGTATGAATTGAAGTAGAAACATTTCATTGAGACTAAGAGTGAATTGTTCAAAGTCTTCATATATTTTAGTTTTTATAATCACTTATTACTTTAGCTACCCTCACCTTAGTTTAGCCCTTTCTTGTGAAACAGTTTAATGGAATTACCTCTTGTAAGGGAAAACTAGATTTTTATATGGACTGACACACTTCTGGTTGAATGGAAATAGTATAGCAGAGGTAATTCTATTAGATAGTTTCATGAGAAAAGGCCAAACTATGGTGAGGATGGTTAGATGGTGAAGGAAATAGAGGATTGGGCTTGGACTCAGGAAGACCTCAGTTTGAATCCTGACTTAGATAATTCCTAAACTATACTTAACTTTTATTTCAGTTTCCTCATCTCTAAAATGGGATGACAACAGCACCTTCTAGGTTGTAGTGATTGCAATGTTCTTGAGGACAGGGATTTTTTTTTTTTTTTTTTGGCCTCTTTTTGTATTCCCAGTATATAGCATAGGGTCTTGCACACAGTAAACACTTAAATGTTTGATAAAATGAGAAGATATTTGTAAATCACTTAGCACAGGTTTGAAACAAAGGCATTTAATATATTGTCTGTTCTGAGTATTTTGAGTTCCAGCAAATTGTTCATTTCTTTTCAGTTTATTTTTCTTCTTAAAAACAAACCATGTTCATCAAGCAAGGCAAAACAGTCCCTAGTTGGATTGGATTGGAAACTTGGAAATGCAAGTTTTTGTTGTTTTTGTTTTTTTAAATAAAGAAACTATCTAATTGGAATTGAAGCTCAATCTTGGCAAGTTTTTTTTTTCCCTCTTTTTGATCTGGTCTAACCAGAAAGGGGAAAAAAGAAACTAAAAAGAGAAAAATACAAACAGAACGAGACCGTTTTTAAGTTTTTTAGATTTACAGCACTTACAGAAGACTAATTCACGACTCCATAAAAATACCAACCAACACTCTTTGTATATGAATTTTCAAATTATTTGGGATACTAGATTAAACTTTGCTATCAATATTATATATACTAAATCTGATAGCATCATTTCTCTGGATGCACTTCAGACTGTTAAAATGGGTAGTTAGTAAAGTTTAAATATTTCATGTAAACATTATTATATTAGGAATTATGTTTTTAGGCCTGAATTAACTTATTATAAATTACTATCTGACAGTTGGGAAAGAGTTTGAAATATTCTATGCTTACTCTCAAAAATGTTGTAACCTTAAATCTTCCTATTATAGTAGATATTCTTAACCTGTGATCCAAAGCACATAATCTCCACTCCCAGATATTCAAGGATAGATTTAAATGGATTCATGAATTTGCTTTTTTTATATTTTAATAACTATGTTTCAATATAAGTTTCCTGTGTAATCCCATGTATTTTATGTTTTATTTATTTAACAATATTATTCTTAGAAGGGGTCTTATTTTAGAAGGGTTTTATCAGAAGGGTCCTGACACATGTAATAGAAGTATTTTACTGGGGGACCTGGCATTTCTCCTTCTGATAAATGATTATTTAAATATTTAAAGGTATAGCCATACCCTGATATATGAAGAACTAATTTGTTTTTGTTTGCTTATACTTCATTCTGAAAGAGGACCATGACATCAGGAAGGTGCTTCCATGACATTCAAGTGGATAGAATTTAAATGAGGGAGGACTGTGCAATGTCACCAGCCTCACTTCCTCCTCCAGAACCATCTGGGTCCATTGGCAAGATACAGATGAAAAAGATTGGAGACATCCCTGAATGCACTAGGAGACCTTGGCATTTCTAATCTAAGGTCTTTGACAGGGATCAGTTTGACTGAGGCAAAACCTAATCAGTGATTAAATTTAGGTAAGAAATGAGGCAGAACATGGTCTCTTTTATCTAGTTAAAAAAAAAAAAAAATCAATCTATGAGAAGACCCTCAAGGTTTCTTTAAAGGCACGGTTTTTAAGAAAGAAATCTAACCCTTAAACTCCAAGATATCTTGGGGGAAAGAAATCTAACCCTTAAACTCCAAGATATCTTGGGGGGGTTTTCAGTGATCAAAATTTATATTCATTTAGGCAGAGCACACACAGATTACCCTATGTAGATTTTGTTTTGGCAAATAGTACAAGACACCTTGGGAATCTGGGTATTCTATTAATTCCTAATGCTTAATCCTGTGAAAGCAGAAATGCCTTCATGAGTTTTCAAGCTTATAAATATAAACTGAAATGTGAAATTCTCCAATTTCTATATGAAAATCCAGTAATCCTCTAAACATGCTCATTAGAAAATTGTTTTTTAAAGTTTTAGGTTGTTACTTAAAGGTTACATGAATTTTGTAAAATTTACAGCTGAATAGAGTTTACTATTTGAACAGTTTACCCTTATACTGAGGAACTAAAGATATTTGCTTCCTTTTTCACAAGATGGGATGATTCCAAAAGTTTATTAAGAGTTGGATTTGGTTCTAAATTCATACTACTATTAACAGCTTTTTTTTTTTTGTAGTAAAAAGTAAGCACCACTATAACTTTATATTATTAGTATACCTAAACAGTTCCATTTACAAGAAGTAGGAATACCTGTAATATAATCAAAATGTAAAATAGGTTATTTATGCAATATTAAAATTATTAGTTTAGTGATATTACCCAGAAATCTGAATCCTGCTGTCATACCTTATTAAAAATGATCCCTAATCCCCATTAATTTTCTGTGCAAAATCTCAAAAGTTTTATCATTATGATTTTTACTATATATGGTTTAGAATAAATATATTATGAAAGGGATGCAGCAAGTCAGATATGAAAGAAAAAAGAGCAGGAAGCTTTTGGAAAGATTTCATATAAGTTTACTAGGTACAAAAGATAAATCATTCAAATCAGTTCCAACTGTTCAGTGATGAAGAGAGCCATCTACACCCAGAGAAAGGACTGTGGAAACTGAGTGTAGATCACAACATACATAACATTTTCACTCTTTTTGATGTTGTTTGTTTGCATTTTATTTTCTTTCTTTTTTTTTCTGGTTTGATTTGATTTTTCTTATGCAGCAAGTTAACTGTATAAACATATATGCATAATAAAGATGAATCATTCTCAAAGATTACCTTATATCCCAGCTTTTGGGATAAGAACTCACTATTTGACAAAAATTGCTGGGAAAATTGGAAACTAATATGGCAGAAACTAGGCATTGACCCACATTTAACACCATACACCAAGATAAGGTCAAAATGGGTTCATGACCTAGGCTTAAAGAATGAGATTATAAATAGGAATAAAGAGAAACACAGGATAGTTTACCTCTCAGACCTATGGAAGAGGATGGAATTTATGACCAAAGAAGAACTAGAGATCATTATCGATCACAAAATAGAAAATTTTGATTATATCAAATTGAAAAGTTTTTGTACAAACAAAACTAATGCAGACAAGATTAGAAGGGAAGCAATAAACTGGGAAAACATTTTTACAGTCAAAAGTTCTGATAAAGGCTTCATTTCCAAAATATATAGAGAATTGACTCTAATTTATAAGAAATCAAGCCATTCTCCAATTGATAAATGGTCAAAGGATATGAACAGACAATTCTCAGACGAAGAAATTGAAACTATTTCTAGCCATATGAAAAGATGCTCCAAGTCATTATTAATCAGAGAAATGCAAATTAAGACAACTCTGAGATACCACTACACACCTGTCAGATTGGTTAGAATGACAGGGAAAGATAATGCAGAATGTTGGAGGGGATGTGGAAAAAAAGGGACACTAATACTTTGTTGGTGGAATTAACACATTCAACCATTCTGGAGAACAATTTGGAACTATGCTCAAAAAGATATCAAACTGTGCATACCCTTTGATCCAGCAGTGTTACTACTGGGCTTATATCCCAAAGAGATCATAAAGAAGGGAAAGGGACCTGTATGTGCAAGAATGTTTGTGGCAGCCCTCTTTGTAATGGCTAGAAACTGGAAACTGAGTAGATGCCCATCAATTGGAGAATGGCTGAATTGTGGTATATGAATATTATAGAATATTATTGTTCGGTAAGAAATTACCAACAGGAGGATTTCAGAAAGGCCTGGAGAGACTTACATGAACTGATGCTGAGTGAAATGAGAAGAACCAGGAGATCATTATATACTTCAACAACAATACTATATAATGATCAATTCTGCTGGACCTGGCCATCTTCAGCAATAAGATGAACCAAATCAGTTCCAACAGAACAGTAATGAACTGAACCAGCTACACCCAGCGAAAGAATTCTGGGAGATGACTAAGAACCATTACATAGAATTCCCAATCCCTCTATTATTGCCTGCCTGCATTTTTGATTTCCTTCACAGGCTAATTGTACACTATTTCAGAGTCTGATTCTTTTTGTACAGCAAAATAACACTTTGGACACATATACTTATTTTGTATTTAATTTATACTTTAACATATTTAACATGTATTGGTCATCCTGCCATCTAGGGGAGGGGTTTGGGGAAAGGAGGGGAAAAATTGGAACAAAAGGTTTGGCAATATTCAATGCTGTAAAATTACCCATACATATAACTTGTAGATAAAAAGCTATTTCAAAAAAAAGATTACCTTATAGGCTTTAAGCCAATCCCAATATCTAATAGTACTGGTAATTTAAAAATAACGGCAACAGGTTTTAATTTTACGTTTTACAACTTAACAGATTTGTAAATTTGGTTTATTTATTGCCTAGGAGCTCGCTATGTTCCGGGAAAAAATTACAAGTCACCACTGGATCCTCTTTCCTCAAGTTTTCAGGACATTTGTTTTCTCTGGGTTATCTTTATACTGCAGTTCTTCTCAGCTTTCTTTACTGGATCTTAACTAACTCTGAGTATAACACCTCCCCCCCTCCCCCCAGCTCTGTTCTGGATCCTCTTCTCCCTCTAAGTTATATCACATGATGATTTTGTCAGCTCTCATGTATTACCATTTCTATACAGGTGATTCCTAGATCTAAATACCCAGGTCTAGTCTCTCTGCTGAGTTCCAGTCCCATATCACTAATTGCCTTTTGGACATCTAGAACTAAATTCTCATAAGCATTTCAATATTCAACATGCCCAAAATAGAACTTATAATCTTTCTCCCTAATCTTTTTTCCAACTGTTATTTGTCAAGGGTACCACCGTCTTCCCAGTCATGCAGAGTCATAACTTTGGCTTCATCCTCACCACTAACATTCAGTTCATCAATTGATCCAATTTGGTGACAAATATTGTTTCAACTTGCACACCATCTCTTATAGAAATCCCTTCTCTCCACTCACAATCAACTCTAGTTGGCCTCCATTACGGCTTGTCTAGGTTATTGTAAATGCTTTCTATTTGGTCTTCCTCAAGTTTCTACCTTATCCAATCTATCTCCACCATTTAGCTGTCAGTTTTTTTCCTAAAGTGCAAGTCTGATCATGTCAACCCTCTTCAAACTCCTGTGGTCCCCTATTACCTCCAAAACCAAATATAAAGTCTTCTGGCACTTAAAGGTCTTTATAGCTTTTATTGTCTTCCTATACCATATTAGCTTTCACATATGTTACAATCCAACCACACTGGCATACTTTATGTTCCTCGAACAGAACATTTGGTCTCTGTTTCAAGCCCTTTGCATTGTGGCTGTCCCCCATGCCTGGAATACTCTATCCCCTCACATATAACTTTTAACTTTTCTTGTTTCCTTTAAGACTCAATCCGAATCTCACCTTTTCTGGGAAAGGGAGAGAAAGGAATAAGCATTTATGAAGTACTTGAATGTACCAAGCACTGTGTTAACTGCTTTGTAAATTTCTTTTTCTGATCCCCTACCCTGTTATTAGTGCTGTTAGCACAGTGTATTGCACATAGAATATGTGCCTAATGAGAATGACAAACATGGGAGCTTTGGAAGACTTATAACCATCTTATTTCACAGATGAGAAAACTTAGGCCGAGAGGTTAAATGATTTGAACTTAAATGCTTTTGACTCCAAAGTCACTGTACCACTATGCTTTCTTGCCTATTTAGTCATCCTTCTCTATCTACGACTACAAAGGGATATGATAAATATTAACATTTTGAAATAGGGTATAATGTTCAGACTAGCTTTCTGGAGGTCCTTCCGATGGACCTTGGTCTCAGCAGGAAAAAGACCACAAGAATGGTCAGGAATAGAGTCTGAAGCCATCAGGATGGTCAAAGGTAGAATCTTCTTCCAGTCCCTCTTAGCCCTTCTATACCCTATTACAATTATATCATTACAGCAAACTGAATATGTGTGAACTAGAGAACCATCATCTCATCAATTCCACTGAGTTAACACCTTGTTTCAATTATACTTCTCCAGAGTTCTGCCTTCTACAATAGGATAGTGCAAAAAGGGCAAGGCCAGAAGAAGGGGGAATATCTAGAACATGCCTCAAATTTTAATCCAGGTAATAATATGTGTACTTAAGGTAGAGATAGAAATAGTTGTTGAGCAAGAACTTTCTCTTCTAGAAATTTAAATAGTTAAAATTGTACATCAGAGGGTCTTTAAAATTACATGCTATTATAGTCTTTTAACAGTCTATATCTTTTAAATCAAAAATAACCTAGAATAATTTGATAATGTATGTATTAGATTTTATCTGGGAAATCAGGTGCAGTTCTTGGGACTGCATGGTATCACTATGCTGGTCTGAACTCATTTCCTAAAGATACTTATAATAATATTATATTTATAAAACAGTATATATACATTTAGTATAAGTGAAGCTTAACAGACTTCAATAAATGAATAAATTTATTTACAATAAATGAAAACTGTTTCTACTATACCTTTAGTCAAGATAATGGTTCAGTGAAAGAGGCCTATTATGGCCACAATTTGATGAATGACACCTATGCCTTTATGGCAGGGCTTCCTCTTCCTTAGGTTCCTCAGGGACTGGTTCTCAGTAGGCTGTCAGGTGACCTATGCCCCATTTGTGCCAAGGACTCCAACCTTGAGATTTTCCCTACTCACTCATCTCATCCTGGACTTTGTGTTGCAGCCTAGTTTCACAAGAAAGCCCAAAAGAGTGGAAGATCTTCAGGCACTTATTAACCAGTGGAAGCTTTAAGTAACCCTGCTCAGATGAATAATTAGAACCACATGAAGGTTTGCCATCCAGTTTATAGACCCCTATATATTTGTTTCCAAAGTTCTTAGGATCAGGTTAACTTTTTTGTGTGTCATGAGCCCCTCTCACAATTTGGTGAAATCTATAGAGCCTTTCTCAGAATGTTTTAAAAAAGGCATAAAGTACATAGGAAATTATATTGAAATATTATAAAAATATTTAAAAATCAAGTTCATTAGGTTCAAGATAAGAATCCCTGCTCTAGAGATATGGAAAATGAATGTGTTTTGTTGGGACAACTGAAAAGTCTGGCAGAAACCAGGTATAGATCAATGTCTTATACCATATATTGAGAGAAGCTCAAAATGAATATGAGTCATGGTTAAACAAATTAGTGGAGCATAGAAGAAATAACCTATGAATAAGAGAAATATATTCCAACAAGAGATATAAAGATTCACAGGAGATAATTTTCTTTTAATTTGGTTGTATAAAACCCTTTTTATTTAGTTATATAAAATAAGGGTTTCATACAACCAACTTAAAAGAAAAGCAGGGAATGGGTTGGGGGGGAATCTTTGCAGCAACTAATAAAAGCTCTCATTTCAAAGATATTTAGGTAACAAGTCAAATGTATGAGAATAAAAGTTATTCCCCATAAGCAGTTTTCAGAGGAAAAAATTGAAGATGGCAGCAATCATGGAAAAAAATGCTCTACATCACAAAAAATTAGAAAAAGGCAAATTAAAACTCTTCACATACCACCTCCTACCCACATCACATTGGCTAAGATCACAAAAAAGGAAAATAATAAATGCTGGAGGGCATGTGAGAAAATAGGCATACTAATAATGCACTTCTGGTGGAGCTATTAACTAGACCTACCATTCTGGAAAGCAACTTAGAACAACAAAGCTATGAAATAGAATATCCTCCAACCCAGTGATATTACTCTAGGTCTATGTAGAAAGAAGAAAATGATTCACATGAACAAAATAATAATAAGGGGTTTGGGAGACTGTCTCCAAAAATTAGTCTCCCAGTCAACTTACCTGGGGGCACATAAGTACCATCTGTATTCAAGTGGGAAGGAATGAAGCCTGGCTGAGGGCCTGCATGAAGTGGTGGTTCATAGGGAGGAGGCCCAATATCTGGTGGGGGTACGGGAATGCCAGGGGGTTGTACCATAGCTGGTGAGGCTCTGCCTAGAGAAAGAGAGAAGAGTGAGTCTTGTCAGCTTTTGTCTGAAATCTACATTTGCTCAGTTAAAACTTGCCTTTGAGGAAAGGTGAAAGCTGACAATTCCTTAAATAAGGGAATTCCTGAGATTTTAGTTTGAGATTAGTAATTGGGCAGGTCCATACTGCTAGGAATATTTCTTCAGGTTCTTTCCTTCTTTGCCTCAGAACAAGACTCTCTCAAAGGTATCAACTTTGAAAACCAAGGAGCCCCATTGTAAACCAGTGACTTAGACCTACCTGCACCAGGTGGGCCTCCAGTCTTCTCCTCCAAGAGGGGAGCTGAGGAGTCCCCAGGATAGGGAGGGGGAGGATCATTGGACATCTCTGTTAACCTGTGGGAAAAAATACAGAGTTTAACTGAATGATTACATACAAGTAGTTTAAGGATGATCAAAAGATCACTGGGCCAAAGCTTAAAGGTTTCTGGCACAGTCTTTGATTAAACATTTTCCTAGCAAGACAGGAGGCCACAAACTCAACCACCCTCTGAAAGTAACTAAGACTGCTGAGCTACCTTTCTTAACTGGCCCAAGCAGCATTTTTCCTTTGAACAACAACAATAAAAAAGACAAATCCAAGCTGGTCCAGTTACTGCACTGGAAAACAAAACTCTCCATGAAATTGGAATCTTCAGTGTTGCTAACCCTTAAAAGCTTACTTTATGTTCCATGCTTTTTAACCACGAAAACACAGATTCACAAATATAACTACAGTTACACTACTCACATTTCTGTCAATCCATTTAAAGCCGGTCTCATTGTAAACCTGAACCCTTCAAATAATCTCGAACTTCTACTCAATACCCACAAAAAAATCAAGAGATGGGGAAAGAACCTTAAAAAAACCCCAACCCCAGATTTTACAAGTGAAAACATACTATTTAAAGATATATTCTTTACTACAGCTTGCTGAAACCTAAAAGTGCAATATCTGGATTAATATTTAAGAAGAAAAGTTAGTAAAATTAACAAAGGAAAAAATTTCCAAGTTCAATCAACTCCATAAAGAGTCCATACAAAGAAAGGAGTGTAATATTAGACAATGAGACTGAGGAAAAACAGCCAGATAGGTAAGAAAGTAGCAACATGAAAATCCAGGATGTGTATTTAGGAGGTAGTCAACAGTGCCAAATGTTACACAGAAGCCAAGGAGGATGAAGACTAAGAAAAGGTTATTTTATTTGGCAATTAAAAGATCACTGATAAGCTATTTTAGTTGACAGATGAACTTGGGAGTGAGACTAGACTGCAAATGATGAGAAGTCAGTGGGAGGAAAGAAAATGGAGACAAATAAGCACAGTTTTTTATAGGAGTCTGGTTATAGATAGCTTTTTGTAAGAGTTTGGTTATAAAAAGGAATTATGATAGAGGATATTAGCTGTAGGTAGGGTCAAATAAAGGTTAAAGTTAGGAGAGATCCAATATACCTCAAGAAAGAGAAATAATATTTTATATTTGAAATAATGAAGTAGCTTTTGGCCTACCATCTTCTGGTACAGCAGAAAAAGCCCTTGCTTTGAAGACATAAGATCTGAATTGAAATCCCTTCCTCATAAGGCCTTGTAGGAAAATATCACTAACTAATCTCCTTAGATCTCAGTTTTCTTTTACATATAAAATAACTGGATTGAACTAATGGCCTCTGATGTATATTCCTGCTCTAAATGATAGGTCTAGATCATCTTTTCTATTCAGAAATACGAGGCTATAAAAATACAAAGAAGGAGGCATAATTATAGATAACAGTGCTGGAACAGGAAATTGTTCACCAGGGTTGTATTGCTATTCATCCCTGCTGGCTATTTTTACTATCATTCATTTATTGGTTTGTAAAATAGAAAGAAATAATAAACTTTAGTAATTGGGAGTCTGTCACATGTTAGGATCTGTGAAAAATACCTGAATACAGAACATCTGATATTTGACACAAGATACTCTAAGAGGGTCTGCCTTTTCATCAGGAGAATACTATAAAGATTTATGCAATGGAAGGAGTACTACATTTGACAAGCTAGATTAAAATCCTGCCTCTATTGTATCTACTTGATCTGAACAAATCATTTACCCTTTGATCTCTGGTTTATCTGTAAAATGAGAAGGCTTGGTCCTTTCCAGTTCTAAATCTATGCTCCTGTGGAAATAACTATTTTTAAAAGTAGTAGTTTGTGTGCATATCCTTTGATCCAGCAGTGTTTCTACTGGGCTTATATCCCAAAGAGATCTTAAAGGAAGGAAAGGGACCCACATGTGCAAAAATGTTTGTGGCAGCCCTTTTTGTAGTGGCAAGAAACTGAAAACTTAGTGCATGCCCATCAGTTGGAAAATGGCTAAATAAGTTATGATATATGAATGTTATGGAATATTATTGTTCTGTAAGAAATGATCAGCAGGATGATTTCAGAGAGGTTTGGAGAGACTTACATGAAGTGATGCTAAGTGAAATGAGCCAAATTAGGAGATCATTGTACATGGCAATAACAAGGTTATATGATGATCAATTCTGACTGATTCAGACTAGTTCCAATGGTCTTGTAATGGAGAGCCAGCTACACCCAGAGAGAGAACTGTGGGAACTGAGTGTGGATCACAACATAGCATTTTCACTCTTTTTGCTGTTGTTTGCTTGTATTTTATTTTTTCTCATTTTTTTCCCAGTTTGATTTTTCTTGTGCAGCAATTTACTTGAATAAATATGTATGCATATATTGGATTTAACATATATTACACTACCATGTTTAACATATATTGTAATACTTGCTATACAGGGGAAGGATGGGGGAAGGAAGAGAAAAATTGGAAAACAAGGTATTGCCAGGGGTTAATGTTGAAGAATTATCCATGCCTATGTTTAAATAAAAAGCTTTAATTTTAAAAAAAAGGAAAAAATAAATTCATTTAAAATAAAGTAGAAACACACCTATCAGATTGACTAAGATGACGAGTGTTGGAGGGGATGCGGGAAAACTGGGACACTGATGCATTGTTGGTAGAGTTGTAAATGGATCCAACCATTCTAGAGAACAATTTGGAACTTTGCTCAAAAAGTTATCAAACTGTGCATACCCTTTGATCCAGCAGTGTTCCTACTGGGCTTATATCCCAAAGAGATCTTAAAGGAGGGAAAGGGATCCACATGTGCAAAAATGTTTGTGGCAGCCCTCTTTGTAGTGGCCAGAAACTGGAAACTGAGTGGATGTCCATCAACTGGAGAATGGCTGAATAAGTTATCATATATGAATGTTATGGAATACTATTGTTCTGTAAGAAATGACCAACAGGATGATTTCAGAGAGGCCTGGAGAGACTTACGTGAACTGATGCTAAGTGAAATGACCAGAACCAGGAGATCATTATGCACTTCAACAACAATCATGCACATTATGCACATACAACAATTGTATGAAGATATATTCTGATGGAAATGGATATCTTCAACAGTGAGAAGATCCAATTCAATTCCAATTGATCAATGATAGACAGAACCAGCTACACCCAGAAAAATAACACTGGGAAATGAATGTGGAGTATTTGCATTTTTGTTTTTCTTCCCAGGTTATTTTTACCTTTCTGAATCCACTTTTTCTTGTGCAACAAGATAACTGTACCCATGTGTACATATACATTGTAGTTAAGATATACTTTAACATGTATGAGGCTGCCTGTCATGTAGGGAAGGGGGGTGGAGGGAGGGAAGGGAAAAGTTGGAACTGAGTTGATTGCAAGGGACAATGTTGAAAAATTACCCATGCATATGTTCTGTCAATAAAAAGCTATAATAAAAAATAAAATAAAATAAGGTGGAAATATTTTTTTAAAATAAAATTAAAATAAAAGTCGTTCGGGACAGAGTTGTCTCTTCTTCCTTAGTGAATTTCTTCTTCTTCTTTTTTTTTTTTTTTTTTGGCTGAGGCAACTGACTTGCCCAGGATCCCACAGCAGGAAGGGTTGAGTGTCTGAGGCCATATTTGAACCCAGATCCTCCTGACTTCAAGACTGCTGCTCTATCCACTGCGCCACTTAGCTGCCCCCTCAGTGGATTTCTTAAAAAAGATTTTACCTTATTCAAAGTTTTCTGGGGGAACCTCAAGGCAGGATTAAGCTTCTCCAAACCAGCACTAAAGAAACCAAAGGCTTCTGGAACTGTGGGAGAGAAAGGAAAAATACAGCTATCAGTACAAGGACAAAACTCATTCACTATCAAAAGTCTGCCAAACATCCTGTGTTGCTGGAAGAACCCAATGTCAATTTGGAGATATATTTCTTTCCTTTGCCTTCATTCAGGTTCTACCTGTAACACAATAGCTGTGAGAACATGAAAAAGTCACTTAGTCTTTCAGAATCTTAATTTGTTCATCTATAAAAATCAGGATATTTGTAATACAGCACAGAATTATTGTAAAGCTCAAATGAGAATGTATATATAGCACTTTGCAAACTTTAAAATAAGTTTCAACCCACTCTCTGGAGTATTTAAGTATTATTCAGAAATACCTAAAAAGCATAACCCTGGATGAACATCCCCCTTTAGTCCCTCCCCACCCAAGTACACTTATCCCCAATACATACATCCAGATTGCCCTCTGCTATTATTCTCCCTCTAGCAGAAACTTCTAAAGCTCCCACCTTGCCCACCCTTCAAGCTTCTGGATTAAAGAACAGTGGAATACGCAGGAAGAAGAAGCTGGCAGGAACAGTAAGAAAGTGGATTAAAGAAATAACTAGATCTTTCTGTATATTGACATATCTGAACCAGAACTAGCAGAAAATTCCTTTGATTCCAAGTGCAGTACTCTTACTACCACTATATACTTATACTATCTTATACTCTCCTTTATCTAAAAGAATGGATATAATGTTACTTATATCAAAAGGATTGTAATGAACTTTAAAGAAAGCTGCTGCTCAATCTTTTGGCTAAGATAAGTTTTATAAAAATGTCAGTTATGACAAATGTTAAAAACAAACTAGATAAAAAACATTTTAAAAAATAGAATCAGGAAACACCAAAATGTTCTTTCTTCCTTTAACCCTTTTTCCTCCAATTCCCCTACTTGCTTTGATTTTCTCTCTCATATCAATGGCTGCTCATTCTACTTTCTGCACACTGCATCGATCCCAAAAGAATAGCAGATCCTGGGTAACTCTTGGCAGTAGGTTCACTGTGCTATCTCACACTTTGGGATTAAGTTTCTTAGCCCATGGCCTAGCCCAGTCCTAAAAGAAAAATTAGAAGTGCCATCTACTGACTCTTTTTCCACAGAAATCATATTGGATATACTTAGTAGCCAGGATCAAGTTTATGGTTCACTACTGAAACTTCTTTGTATTTTGAATTCTTCTCTGTATTTTCATTTATGCTTAAGTCTTGGCCACATACCAAGTACCATCTTCAGGTACTTCTCTCCTATGCCTTGTCTCATGATTAATCTAACACACGCCGCTGGCTCACTCTTGGCCCTTTCTGAAAAGTAAATATAGCAAGCACTTCAATAATAATGGACTAACTGGTAAATAAGTACAAACTCCAACAGACCAAGCTTCACAGCTATCCATCCCATCCTCTTACCATCCACTGTCATGTGCTCATTTCTATCCTTTCTCTAAGCAAATAATCACATAAACAGTAAGATTACTTCTAAAAAGACCATGTTAATCAACTCTTTTGTGGTCTGACTTACCATCTCAGTCACTTCCCAGCCCAAAATACTTTTCCCTAGCCACCATACCCGTGTATGTGTTGCTTTATCCTATTAAAATGTAAATTCTTTGAAGACAGGAAATATCTCATTTTGCATTTGTATCTTCAGGCTTAGCAGATGATAAATATTTAGCAAGTCCTTTTATTCATTCAGAAGATGGTATAAAAGGATAAAATTTGGATTTTTGAAACTTGACCTAAAATATGAGGATGGCAGGGTTTGATTGTACCTAAACAGTAAGCATTTATTAAACACATAAAATATGCCAGATGAAGCAGCTAAGTAGTTCTATTGGATAAAGTATGGGGTCTGGTATCAAGAAAACATATATGAGTTCAAATGTGGTCTCAGATACTTACTAGCTGTGTGACTCTGGGCAAGTCACTTAACCTCTGTTTACTTTAAAGTAGTGGAGAAGAAAATGGCAAAACACTCCACTACCTTTGCCAAGAAACTCCCATGGACACTATTGACATGTTATGGTCCACGGGGACATGAAGTGTCAGATATGACTAAACAACTGAACAACATATGCCAGGTATTATGCCAAATAACGGGGATACAATGACAAAAATTTAAAAGTCTTTGTCCTCAGAGAGTTTATAATTTTTTTTGGAGGAAATATGTGCCCTTATTAATATACACAGAACACATCCATGAGAATAAAATCTATGAATGGGGAGTACTATATAACAAGGCTGTAAAGGTAGTTTGAGCCAGGTTATGATTGACTCTAAATGGCAAAGAAGAATTTGATTTAATCTTAAGTATAATAAAGAATAGAGTTTATAGAGCAATGGAATAATGTGATCTGACTTGTGCTTTAGAAATATCACTTTAGGGGCATAGGTGATGCAGTGGATAGAGCACCACCCCTGAAGTCAGGAGGACCCGAGTTCAAATATGACCTCAGACACTTAACATGTCCTAGCTGTGTGACCCTGGGCAAGTCACTTAACCCCAACTGTTTCAGCACCAAAAAAAAAAAAAAAAGAAATATCACTTTAACAACTTCACTGAGAGTAGACTGATGAGGCCAATCTCCAATGAGGAGAAAAGATGGTTATTGGATAGTAAGATATTATTGTAATATGCCAGGTGAGAAAGGATACAATCCTCCATCTATTAGACTACTTGTGATGTGAATAGAAGGGGACTGATGTAACAGATATTCTGAAGGTAGAACTAACAGAAGGGAAGTTGTGAAGGATCCTTAGAAATGGAAGAATCATGGTGCCTTAACATAAAAGAAAAGTAAGGTGAAAAAGTATGTTTGAAGGATGAAAGATTTCAATTTTGTATTTGTTAAGAAGCATATGGGATATCCAACAGGTATTTGGAACTATTGTAACTAAAGATTCAGCAAATGAAAAGGGTTGCATGAGTTTGGGAACCACCCACAGCAAGAATGCAGGTGATTAGAATTTGTGAGATAGAAGAGAAGAGGACCCAAGACAATAATAGCCTCAGGATATACTCATCCACAGTGGAAAAATTTATAGATAACAAAAAGAGACCAAGATGAATCCATCAGCAGGTAAGAGGAAAAACACAATAGAGCAGGTGTCACAAAAGTCTAGAGAAAAAAGTATCCAAAAGAAGGGGGTGATCATCAGTGTACAATATTTGTAGAGAACAACAATCATTGCCATTCTTTCTTTTGGCTCTACTTTATTCATTCTGTTCCATTTCACATAAATTTTTCCTAAGCAAATTATGTTTTTGATATTACTGGTAGGTAATATTGATGAGGTTTAGGTTTTGGGGTTCCCTTTAGTAGGGAACCAAATAAGGTCTAGATTTAAGGAACCAAAATGAGATTAGGGTTTCTGGTGGTCAGGGAATTAAATAAGGTCTAGTGGCAGGTTCGGGGTTCAGGGAACCAAATGGAGAGGTTTGGCTTTCCTGTGTAATGTCGAAGAAAATGATCCAGATAGAAATTAGAGAACAATTTAATAATTTATTTAATGGAGAGCTTTACTGGGACCAAATGGATCCATGGTTTGGTCCCAGGGCTGAATGAGACTACAGTCTCAAAGAATCCAGCAGTGAATGTCAGATACAAGATTCTTTTATAGGGTAAGAAGAATAATGCCATAATAGGGGAGGTACCTGGATGGGGATGATCTAATGAGGGGAGGCACCTAGGTGACATAATGGGAGGTACTGGAGAGGATACTGATATTCTAATGATGTCTAAAATGGATAAAGACCTTTATCCCATCAAACATTATGAGGGAATGATTATAGCCTAAGGTCTAAGATATAAGACCTTTATCCTAACATTAAGAGGGAATGGTTATAATCTGAGGCAGAGTAACTGAATAGGACAATTAGGGAAACTGGGTCAGGGCATTAAAAGAGAACTGGGGCACAACACCTGCACCCCCTTGGGATTTGGCCAAGGGTAGGGAGTTTGGGGGAACTCCCTTCTGGCGGTGCAGAGATTCTCTGTAAAGGAATTTACAGATCCAAAAACCTAGATTGATTTTTTAAAAAGGGCTTAATTATAGGGATTGGGAAGTAAGGTTAGAAATCCTGTCAGAGAGGCACAAAGTCTCGTTTAGGGAAATAGGTGAGATTTTCTCCTTCAAGGATTTTTAGAGTTTTGGAGTCTCTTCTTCAATATATCTTTTTTTTTTTTTAAGTGGGGTTTATTTCATTTTGCTTATTTGAATATTTTTGCTAATAATTACTGTTCGGATAAAAATTTCTTTTTCAAAGTGTCATTTTTTTACCTTAGAATAAACTGAGGCTTGTAGTAAATTCTAAAGGAAAAAAAAGACCTCTTTGGCCTATACTGGGAACAAAAGGAAAATGAAAGATGGCAAGGGGCTGCTACTCAAATGGACTGGATAATAACAGAGAGACAGTTATTAAATTCATATAATTTCTATCATGGAGATATTGATCTTCACAGCAGGAAATACTACATAAATAATTAGCACAAAAATAGAGCTGTAAAAGAACACTTCATTATACTAAATGAATTTAAGCCACCAGGTTAGGGCAAATAATAACCTGGAATTAAAAAGACTGACATGTGTGACTGCTGAGCCACCATTATTACTCATCCTTGAAACTTCACAGACAGAGAAAAGAAAGGAAAAAGAAGTGCCATAGTACTAGGGACAGAAATGTGCTAATTTTCAATGAAGAGGAGAGGGCAAAATCTTCAAAATATAAATTGATAAGCTTGACTGAAAATACTGGTAAAGTTCTAGAATGGATAATAAAAGGGATAGTTTGTGAACATTTAAAGATGGAAATGGTGAACAAAATCCAGCAAAAGCTTTTCCTTAAAAAAAAAAAAATTTTTTTTTATTATTATTATACTGGGAGATCAAGAAAACACCACAGATACTGTATTACACCTCAATTCCAGGAAAGCATCTGAAAAAGTGTTCAATCTTGTGCACGATAGGAGCTACAAGATAGTTCTACCAGGTGGATTCAGAACTAGTTGAATAACTGAATATAAAGACAGGTCATTAACACAAAGATGTCAATTTGGGGAAATGTCTCTAATGGAAATCCCCAGAAATCTGTTCTTGGCCTTGTGATGTATAACTTTTTAAAAATCAAACTTAAATGAGCACACAGTTGGCATGCTTAATGGCATGCTTAATTTCAGATGATACAAAGAAAAGATGATTAATATAATTTTCTAAAAAGTCTCAACAGTCTAGAAAAATGGGCCAAAACTAATGAGATTTAATAGAAACCAACTGCATACATACATACAAAAAAAAAAAAACTGCACATATATGATATGGGAAGACTCACAAAGCCAGCAGTTCACATTAAAAAAAAAAAAAAAAAAAAAGGAGCTTTACAAAACAACTAGCTTAAAATCCATTCAACAATACAAGGCAGTTGTTCCCCTCCCACTCCCCAAAGTAATTAAATCTTAATTTATATTAAGAGAAGCACAGAATCTAGAACAAAGGACATTATTTGTACTCTTTTCTCTTGTCAGATTACATCTCGATTTGTTTATTATGTTCAGCTTAGAGCATACTTTAGGAAGGATACTGAAAAAGATAAGACAATCAGAGAAGAGCAACCAAGATAGTAAGGAGACAGGAGATTTTGCCAAGACAAGATTAGTTAAAGAAGCTAAGGATGTTTAACTTGGATAAAAAGAAGAGGGGAACATGATAGCTGTCTTCAAGTACTTAAAAGGCTCTAAGGTTAAAAGAGATTAGATTTCTCCAGCTTCACCCTAGTAAGTTGAACAATAAACAACACAGGCAAGTTGCAGAGAAACAGGGTTCAGCTTGTTGTAATAGAACAATTTCCTAAATAAAGAGAGGTGTCAAAGTAGAATGGGCTGTATCAGTAAGTCTGCAAGCAAATGAAGAATTACCACTTAACATCAAGAGTATTTTAGAGAATATTACTTTTTTAAAGTACAAATTTTAGCCTTATGAGATTTTTTTTCCTTCAAAGGTACAAAAGCAATATAATATTCCATGATTTGGTCTTGGTGAAATAAGCTTCCCTCAAAACAATGAGAAAACAATACCCCCAAAATATAACAAACTTGTGGTGAATGCAGTGAGATGTTTTTATATCTATAAATAACATATATATACACATAGAAGTATGTATACATGAGCACATGAGCACATCTATATACAGAGGCATCAATAAGTTGCAATTAAAGGAAGACATCAGCAAGAAATAGGAAATACTTAATACATAGGCTCCTATTCAGCTGCAAGTAGATTAGATTACCTCAAAGGTGCCTTCCAACTCTTATAAGAGATTCTGTAGTTGTGTAATTGTATAGTCCTTGTATATGAAGATAATACTATCAATCTCCCAAACTCTACAAATTCATAGAATATACATTTAAGAATTGCTTTTCTAAGAGAAGAAATAGGTTTTTTGCAGCTTGTTCAGATTAGTTGTATTTTAGGATCAGTGAATACAGCAAAGCTAAATGTCACACCTAACTTAAAACCATATGATCGCAATGAATACAATACAGTGCTTTTTTTTTTTTAATACCTTTTTATATACAAAACATATGCATGGGTAATTTTTCAATATTGACCCTTGCAAAAACTTCTGTTTCAACTTTTCCTCTCCTTCCCCTTCCACCCTCTCCCCTAGCTGTCAAGTAATCCAATAAATGTTAAATATGTTAAAGTATATGTTAAATACAATATATGTATACATATTTATACAGTTATCTTGCTGCACAAGAAAGATCGGATTTAGAAAGAAGGTAAAAATAACCTGATAAAAAAAATGCAAGCAAACAATAACAGAAAGAGTAGAAGTGCTATGTTGTGGTCCATACTCATTTCCCAGTGTTCTTTCTCTGGGTGTAGAGTACAGTGCTTTTAATATGTGAGCCACACCATTAGAAATATAAATCTGCTTCAATAAGTCATATTCCAAAACTAAATACCATAATATCTAGATTATCTGCTACTCGGAGTTATTTGCACCTTTGTTTCCCTTCGTTTGTGCAGATAACTGACATTGTTTCAAGTTCTAAAATTTTATCAGTCTAACCCCTAGTTATAAATTATCTGCTGTGAAGTACTGTGCTGTATTAATTCTGTTAATACAAGAGACATGGGGAAGATCATGCTGTGTACACTGATTGCACTACTAAAGTCACATGAAACAGCCTTTGGCTTTCTGCTAATACTTATTCATTTTTTGCAAGCTCACTTATCAATCCAAGTCTAAAAGAAATCAAACTTGATGCACCCTAAGATAACACACTTATCAAATGGCAGGATGATCTCCAGCAGGGCAGTCCTGGAAATAAGCCAGGCTTATTTCTTGAAGTCACATTCACCACAGTGCAACTCCACTATGCTTGTTCTGTGTGAAGAATCAAGAACAGCAGACTATGCAAAAAGCTACTGGATGGAGAGGTAAAACAGGCAAAGGCAAAATTGAGGTATAAGAGTGAATATATCACACCATGGATGCCCTGACTGATAACAGTTTTAGCTAGTTATCTAACATGGGTTAGTGGTCTCTTTACTAACCACAAATCTAAAATCCCAAACAGAATTAATGCAAAGGGTTACTGATAGTATTATTTTTTTCAGTCACTCTGGCTAATAAAGATATGATTGTCTTTATACTTATCAAATAACTCTGTAGTTAGGTAAATCACCTCCTCTGTTCTTTACCTATAACATAAGATGACAAACACCAAGGCCAGTCTACCACTGGAACAAGTAATTCTCTAAGTTATGGTATTTCAGGAAGGGTCCTGCTACCTCATGCTACCCCAAAATACACATCTCTAAAATCCTACAACAACAGAGCTTTACATTACAGCTAGGTTTAAATCCATTTAACAATACGACAAGGCAGCACATTCTTCCTTGGGGTTACCAAACTCTTTTAAAATACAAACAACCCTGGGAAGGGATAAAAAGGGAAATTTAAGTTTCATATTTTAGTATAAATTTATATATCAGATGCTTACAACTAAAAGAAAGACACTAAAGAACCAGGAGTTTTGAAGGGATCATTTGGGAAACTGGGCACTATCCCAGGGAGGATATGTTTGGGTAGAGATATCCCTATGAAGAATTCTTAACCAAAAGACATTATGGAATCACTGAGTGTCTGGTGAAACACCGAAAGGAGAGATGGGCCTAAAATCCCTGACTTTGCCAGGAGGCAAATAGTATGGATCCCATTTGGAATACAAGGAGTGGAAGATGATGAGAAAATAAACATTCACCAAATCTATACTTCCTTCTTCTTTCTGATCTTCCTGTCTGGAGGGGAAAAAAAAAGATCACTTTAAATGTATTAGAAACAGGTATTTATGACTGCTCCTCTACAATTAATTTCATCTAAAGGTCACTCCAGGATTTAAGGATTGCTGTCAATACAAAGTACTGCTAAAAAGTATTAGCTCTAAATTTCTCAGGGAGTTAAGTAGGATTCACATGCTTGCTCAGTTGGTGTTTACACTGGTAGAGAGAGAGCTCTCTTTCTACTTAGTAGCTATGGCATCACAATCCCATTTGTCAGCCTCAGGGTTCATTTATTCCCCAGGAAGCAGGTTCTCCAGCAATTGCCAGAGAATAGCACTCTCTTTTCTGTTGAGTGAACTGAAATGAGGCTTTCTTCCTTTCCCATCATTTACAGCTTTCTAAACAAAAAGCCTCCAAAGACCCACTACTCCATGAGGCTTTCAGCCAGACTCTGCTCCTGGCTCATGTTTCTGAAGGGTGAGAACCCAGCATCAAAGAAAAAGCAGCTAGAGCACTATGGAGGCTAAATGTGCAAAAATATAAAGGGGCAAAATAAAAGCTGACTAGGCAAGGAGTTACTTAGAGGAACCCAAAAAACAGAATTTAGAGATACATGATAATCTAAGAAATCTATCAAAGAAGGACAAGATTTAGAAAATAACTGATGAGCTACTGATGCAGAAGGCTAATGGAGAAACAGCACTGAGGAACAATGAATGAGAGAAATAGGCTGGCTTTTTAGGGAACAGAACTGATATAATACAGAGCAAGTGCATTCAAAGACTCCTTGTCATAGTGATGAGGTCTAGATATGGGGTACCTAAATGAAATTAGGGTTTAATTGAGGTCTAGTGGCAGGTTCAGGGCACAGAGAGTCAAATAGAGCTCCCCTGCAACCCCACTAGATTCAAGGCAAGGTTTACAGCATTAAATGAAGTCTAGTAGCGGCGCAAGAGTCCCCACTAAAGGAATTTATTGGCCCCAAAAGCTAGATTGATAAAAAGAGGCTTATTATGGGGTTTGGAAGTAAGGTGAAAGCATAATTAAGGAAATAGGTGAAGGTAGAGATAAAAGAACACTGGACACAGAGTTCCAGTGGACAGAAAGTCCTGACATGCCAGGCATAAGGCTGGTATGTTTGGGACTTCTGCAAAGAGGGGGTCCCAGCGTGTCCCTTTTATAATGGGAGATTTAACTAAAGGGGTCTGTGGGTGTAGCCCCAAAGTTGGCTCAGATCCAGGTGGGGGTGGGACAGGTACGGATCTTCTATTGGAATTCAAAGGGACTAGGATTTGTGAATCAAAAAGTAATTTCATTAACTATGAAGGCTTGGGAATCAGAAAGAAAAGAATCTTAAAGGGACCACACCTGCATCAATACCATTACATAGCACTGTCCTGTTAGTGAAAATGCTCATCTATAAATACATAAATAATGGAATTTGTGAATAAATAAGACAATTTGTATTATATTTTACATTTTTTGTGTATACAGTAGAGACAGCATGGGATAACAGAGAACTGATTTCAAAGTCAGAAGACCAGGGTTTAAATTCTGCCTATGATACATACTGGCTGCATAATACTGTATAAATCACCCTTTTATCTCCCCAAGAGATGGTGAAAGTGTGGACATATAGAGGGGAGCCCTGAAATCAATCAATCAATCAATCAATCAATATCTCTCCCTCTTCCTTTCCCTCTCCCTCTGACTTTGGGGGGAAAAGATTGGGAAACTGGACCACTCCTACTTAGCCTGAGCTACATATCTACATTTCTATCCAACTCTATTGAGCTGGACATTAGTCCATGAATATTCGTTCAAATGGAAAATTTCTATTCAATTCCTAAAATTTCTATCTGATTCCAACTCAAACTGCCCCCCAGCCTCCAGCCAAAGTTTCACTTATAAAAGGTCCTTGCAGAGGACCTAATCAAGCCAAGGAATCTCTTTCTCCCCTTGGCATAGCTGGGACCCTCTGGCTGCTGAAAAGACATTCTTTTTCAGTGTTAATCCCTCTTTATCTCTCTCCACCTATTTTCCTAACAGTACCTTATTCACTTCTCTGTCAGGATTTCTCTGCTAGATCTTTACTTTGTTGGGACCTCGCCACTAAGAAATTCAGCCTGCAAAAGCTGACTTCTCAGTTCTAATAATAAACTTCTTTTGCCAGTTTAACTTTTTAAGTTCGTAAATTCATTTATGAAGGACCTGTGCCGACCAGAAGGGGGTTCCCACAACTCCCTGTCCTGCACTGAACTTCATCATTTTTGACTCTCTGACCAGGAATCAAGGGGAGCAAAACCTCAAAAGACATACTATGGGCAGAAGAAGTTTACTCACCAGAGAGTTCCTTATGCCAACAGACCTGATCCCTATCCCCTCATTCATTTAACATCAAAATGCACAAATGTGTCTTTGTATTCTTCCATTCCAAATGGTTACTGTGGCATTTTCTATTTCTTCATCTTGAAATATAATCTGTTTAATTCAAAGTACTTATGCTCAGCTTAATCTGAGTAAAAATCTATATTTACTAAGTAAAAATCTATTTACTACAGTAAATATATTGATAGTAAAAATCTTATTTACTCAGGCATCATTAATTATTATTATTTATATAATTGACAATTCCATAGTACTTTAAGATTCACAAAGTGTTTGATACATATTACTCAATTTGTACTCACAATGTTCCTGTGAAGTAAATACCATGGGTATCATTATCACTGTATTACTATCATTCCCATTTTATGGATGAAGAAACAGGAGCTCTGAGAAATCAAGCAACTTGTCCATCATCACATAGCTAGTAAATGTCAGAGGTATAATTCAAACCTTTAACTTTTACTCTAAGTCTCATATTTTCATTCTACCACATAACTTTTTTTTAATTTTTTTTTTTTTTTTTTTTATTAAATAACTTTTTATTGACAGAACCCATGCCAGGGTAATTTTTTACAACATTATCCCTTGCACTCACTTCTGTTCCGATTTTTCCCCTCCCTCCCTCCACCCTCTCCCCAAGATAGCAAGCAGTCCTATACATGTTAAATAGATTACAGTAGATCTTGTATACAATATATGTGTGCAGAACCAAACAGTTTTCTTGTTGATCAGGGAGAATTGGATTTAGAAGGTATAAATAACCTGGGAAGAAGAACAAAAATGCAAGCAGTTTACATTCGTTTCCTAGTGTTCTTTCTTTGGGTGTAGATGCTTCTGTCCATCCTTGATCAATTGAAACTAAGTTAGATCTTCTCTTTGTTGAAGAAATCCACTTCCATCAGAATACATCCTCATACAGTATCGTTGTTGAGGTATATAATGATTTCCTGGTTCTGCTCATTTCGCTCAGCATCAGTTCATATAGGTATCGCCAATCCTCTCTATTTGTCCTGCTGGTCATTTCTTACAGAACAATAATATTCCATAACATTCATATACCACAATTTACTCAACCATTCTCCAATTGATGGGCATCCATTCATTTTCCAGCTTCTGGCCACTACAAACAGGGCTGCCACAAACATTTTCTACCACATCACCTTTTAGCATAATATAGAATTCAAAATTTAGTCACAGGGTAAATGAATTCAAAGGTAAACTCTGGTCTGAAGACCAAAATACCTTCTCCAAAGGAAAGATTACTGCAAACAGGAACATAAAAGAAGGGAGGCAGGTGATTTTATTTTGTTATTGTTTTGTTGTTCAATCATATCTGGCTCTTTGTGGCCCCATTTGGGGTTTTCTTGACAGACATGCCAGAGTGGTTTGCCATTTCCTTCTCCAATTCATTTTACAGAAGAGAAAACTGCAACAAACAGGGCTGAGTGATTTGTTGAGGAATACTGTACAGGTAGTATCTGAGGCCAGATTTGAACTCAAGAAGATGATGAGGCTGGGTACTCCATGCACTTTACCATTTAATTATCTAGAATAGCAATAGACTACTGTCCTTTTCATCATGCATATGTTCCCATTCCTCTTAGTTTTCCTCTACTTTTTCTCCCTTTTTCCCTCTTTTAAGCTTACCATGACCATTCCATTTATCCCTCACTATAAAACAATTTTAGCCTGTATATTAGAGAATCTCATGCATGATTTAGTAGATAAGAAAAATTTGAGATTAGCCCACTAATATTTATGGCTAATGGTGGCTTTTAACTAGATAAATCATTTAGAGAAAATAGAATATACTGTAAACAAAATTAAGAGCAGTGAGAATTAGGGTTAAAGCACATAATGATTTTCTTCTTTCTTTATATCATTTTTAAAAAAATGCTGTATTATACATGGCAACAACAAGATTATATGATGATCAATTCGGATGGAGGTAGTTCTTTGATGATTCAGATCAGTTCCAGTGATCTTGTGATGTAGAGAGCCATCTACACCCAGAGAGAGGACTGTGGGAACTGAGTGTGGACCACAACATAACATTTTCATTTTCTCTTGTTGTTTGCTTGCATTTTGTTTTCTTTCTCAGTTTTTTTTTTCCTTCTTGATCCTATTTTTCTTGTGCAGCAAGATAACTGTATAAATATGTATAACTATATTGAATTTAACATATATTTTAACATATTTACCATGTATTGGATTACCTGCCATCTAGGGGAGGGGATGGGGGGAAGGAGAGGAAAATTTAGAACACAAGGTTTTGCAAGGGTCAATGTTGAAAAATTACTCGTGTTATTTTTGGTAAATAAAAAATTTTAATAACAAAATAAAATAATTTTTTTAAAACACCCACTCTAGCAGTTGTCAATTATTTGCAAACAAAAGTTTTTAATGCAATTATTAAATTTCTTTTTGTCCATTTTGTCAGAAAGGCATCACATCCACAAGAAAAGAACATCAGTCTTGAGCCAAAGGACATGGGTTCAAGTCTTAGCACAATCTCAATTTTGTATAAGTCACTTTATTTTTCTCATATGCCACAAGGAGAGATGAATACACATTCTATATACCTACTACAGAGTGAGGAGGAAACTTTAAGCTTTATAATACACTAAGTATATGTGACATGACTATCACAGAAGGAGAGGCAAAGGAAGGTGATGTGGATGACCGCTGGTTCTGGAGTCAAACCCTATCCCAGATTCACATTGGGTACCACACTTTATTTGACCTTTTAGTACTTAGAGGCAACCTTCAGACAGGAAATTAACAAAGAGATGCTAAACTGCATTAGCAGATGGAATTTTCACACTGGATAGTCCCAACAGCATTGCAATCAAAAGTTTGGACCCTCTCTTCTACTCTACTCATCCCCAACCACGCTCACACACAAACAAAATTATTTAGAAAAGAAAAATGTTATCCAAACTTCTAGTCCCAAACTACTATATTTTTCATTCATTCTGATAGGTTCTTGTTACTAAGCATTTTCTTCTATAACAGATATGCTATTTAAAAAGTGTGTTTCAATAAGATTATTTGATAATCAACTGATGGATTTGGCTCTTTTCAATAATGAGATGATTCAGGGCAATTTCAATAGACGTGATGGAGAGAGCCATCTGCATCTAGAGAAAGAACTATGGAGACTGAATGAGTCACAACATAATATTTTCACCTTTTTGATGTTGTTTTTTGCTTACCTTTTTTTTTCTTTCTCATTTCTCCCCCCCTTTTGACCTGATTTGTCTTATGCGGCATGAAAAATGTAGAAATATGTTTAGAAGAATTGCACATGTTAAAGATACCTTGGATTACTTGCTGTCTGGGGGGAAGGGTGGAAAAAAATTTGGGAACACAAGATTTTGCAGGGATGAGTGTAGAAAACTATCTGCACATATTTTGAAAAGTAAAAAGTTATTACTTAAAATTTTTTAAAGTGTGTTTGTTTCATTATCCTCTCAGTAAAATGAAAGACTTTGACTGAATGATGTCTAAGGTACCTTTAAGTTCTAACATCTTGATTCTAGCTTAACACAATAGAATTATATAAGCAGCCAAAAACTCATTTATCAAATTATTCCATGGATCTGGAACATAACTAAGGGAAGGGAGAGAAGAGATTAAGTATTAAGATCCTACTGCAGGCCAGGCACTGAACTATGAACTTTACAATTATTACCTCATTTGAATTTCACAAAAACTCTGACTGTAGGCTCAGTATTTTATCTACCGTGCCAAGAAAGTAAACAAAAAAGCAAAAAAAAAAAAAAAAGACACAAAATAAGATGTAATAATAGGAATAATAATGTAATAATAGGAACTGCATCTGTGATTGCATTGGTATAGAGAACTCCTGGATCAAGAAAAATTTTCTTTCAAAAAGGTACACACACACACACACACACACACACACACACACACTACTAGCTTCACAGAAGAACTCTTTCAAGTCATACTCTAGAGTCACTTTACTCTGGTATATAAAACAAATCTAACAAACTTGGTTATATGGTTTCAATGTCAACAATTTTAAGCACCTACTATGCACCAGGCACAATTTATAATGCTGAAAAGAGAAAGGTTAAAAAAAAGAGAGAAACAATTCTTGTTCTTTTTTTGTTGTTGTTATTGTTGCTAAAAGAACATGCCACTGGGGTCATTTAATAAATGGTATACTGTGTAAAGGGCTGAAACTCTGAGCAGATGCACTTGGACAACTGAGCACTTAAGGCTAATTACTTATTGGACAATACTGTATTAGCATATGCTTGGAAAATGGCCCGCCCCACTATTTTGTGCTGGCTGGATCTGTTGGTGTATACAGAGAATTGGAGGAGGGATTAGAGGGTAGAGTAAGACAAGCAAGAGTGACTTCTGGGCGGGAGATGAAAAGGAGAGGTCATGGAGATTCCTGTGTCCAGTCCTCCCCCTTCGACCAGAAATTAAGACCAAGGACTTCGGCTGATTCTAAAGTATTCAGGGTGCTAATTCCCTTTCCCCTCACCTTTCTACTACCTATCTCAAATTGGATTATTTGTAGATGCTTGGATGAATATTCATGTTTGTTAAAAGCACTTTGCACTTATATAGTATACAAGGTACTATATAAGTATAACATATTATCATTACTACACATAATATAATACCTATCTGCATAATTGAGTCACTATTATCAGCATTCCATGGACATTTCCTAGAGACAGGATAAAAAAGTGACCCCAAATTCTGTCCTGGAAGATTTAAAACCAACCAGAATCCTTATTGTGAACAAAGGCAACACCAACAACTTGGGAGACAACTTTCCATAAGTTTAACCTGACAAATGGAGCCAGAGCCTATTCAAAATTCTAAAGAGCACATTTCAAACTGAAGAGGAAATTATTTCAAAATCTCAGCTAGTCTTGTCATATAATGCTATCATATTACTACCTTGTACACACCCACCCACCCACCCACACACACACACACACACAAAGTGCTAAAAAACCAAAATCTAAAAACCTGTTAAACAAATGAAACCATTTGAGATATTACTCTGAAAATGCACTTTGGAAATCACTCTCCTAGAGATTCCACCTAAATGGCTTTTCATTGTATACAACACTGTAAATAACAGTTTAAAAAAGAAAAAAGAATACTGGCTGTTTTTAGAGTAAAACAGCTTAGGTTCAGATCCTAGCTCTGCCATTTGGCCTTGGACAAACTGCTTAATTTCTCAGGGACCCAGTTCCTCATCAAACTCAAGTTCTAAGGTTTCTTTCAGCTCTAAAGCTATCATCCTAAATCATATTCCAAAGATCCATAAAAGATATTACAACCTATATACATCAAGTAACTTAAAACAGTCAACATTAAAGTCAGAAATTTTTCAGGAATTGAGTATAATTAATAGATAAACCATATTTAAGACTTAAAAAAGGTTGGGTTGTTTGTTTGTTTTTTTACATAACCAGGGACTGTCATTTTTACTACAAACTACATTGCTGTTCAGAGCAGCCAAAGTCAAGTACCCAAATAGGTACCATAACAAATATACAAATGTGTCTTTGTATTGTTGTACAGGGAAATATTCTGAGGTATTTCAAGGCAATTCCAATAGACTTGTGATAGAACCATTTGGCATTTGGAGAAAGAACTCTAAAGAATGACTGAATATGGATCAAAGCATAGTATTTTCATCTTTTTGTTGTTATTTGCTTTTTTTCTCATGTATTTTTTTTTCTTTCACCTTTTGATCATTTTTTTCTTGCACAGCATGAGAAATATGGAAACATATTTAGAAGACACAAAGTTTTGCAAAGGTGAATGTTGAAAACTGCTTTCTAGAGTCCCAAGGTGGGATGATTAAAATAACTGAGTCCTGCTTTCTAGAGCCCCCAAGTTGGGGAAACAAAACGTACAGTTGTTTTCTAGAGCCTCCACACCGGGGCGATTAAAATATACCTTCCTAGTGGAGAAGTGATGAGGTGGGACTCCCGAGAATAAATGGAGTCCTTTTATTTCAAGGGCTTTCCTCTTTTTATAACGTAACAAAAACAACTCCAAGTCCGTAGGACCACATAAACAACTTGCTATGTAGCTTGCCACTTGGTATCACTTCCACCTGCTATCCCTCTGCTTCAATCTCAACACAGGTTGTCACCACTCCTTGACTTCTCAGGAAGGCCGAGAGCCCTTAGGGGAGATAGGGAGCACCAGACATTGTTAGATTCCCTCTGGGCAGAAGGGTTTTATACCTTACCCAGAGTTTCCCCACTGACTGTGACTCTACAGAAAACTATCTTTGCATGTATTTGGTAAAAATAAAAAGATTTTTAAAAAGAAAAATCTTCTTCTTTGAGCAGAATCAAGAGAACATTGTAACACAATAACAAGATTATTCGATCAACTATGATGGACTTGGCTTTTCTCAGCAATGTGGCAATTCAAGGCAATTCCAATAGACTTGGGATGGAAAATGCCATTCATATCCAGAGAGAGAACTATGGAGACTGAATGTAGATCGGAGTACAGTGTTTTAACCTTTTATTTATTTGTTTGTTTTTTCTCATGTTTTTTTCCCTTTTGGTCTGATTTTTCTTGCACATCATAATAAATATGGAAATATGTTTAAAAGAATTATATATATTTAATCTGTATCAGATTATTTGCTGTCTGGAGAGAGAGAAAAATTTAGAACACATACAAAATGAATATTGAAAACTATCTTTACATGTATTTGGAAAAATAAAATATGATTGAGAATTTTTTAAAAAGGAAAATACTCTTCTAGAGCAGGAGTTCTTAACTTTTTATATTAAGGACCCCTTTTGGAAGTCTTGAAAAACTTAAGGACTTTTGGGAATTTTTTCAGATGCATAAAATAAAATGCATTGGATTACAAATAATATCACACAACTAGCTTTAAAAAACTGGAACTAAAATTTAAGTATCTAGGAAAGCCCAGTGTTCCTTCTGTTATGTGTGAAAGACCTCTAATGAAATTTTAAGTTTTAAGAAACACCTGCAAATGGTTTTATGTCCTAATCTGTTTTGTGAAGGCTATACACAGAGTTTTGTGAATGCTAAACTACCATATGACTACAAGTGTCTAAATAATTATCCACATTGATGTGAGAAGGAAGTAAAGGTGAGAAATTAATAATGCAGACAACCTAAAAGCATATCCAAAAATAATGTATAGTTGGCTTTAGAACTTATTTCTGTACCTATATTTGGACAGAGTTACTTATAATGTTTTAGGAATTCTTAACAAGATGAGTCAACTGCAAACGCAATATGAGTCAGCACTGTGGTATGGCAGCAAACTTAATGAGGTCATAGGTTACATTAACAGAAATATAGTGTCCAAAGCAAAAGAATAATAGTATTCTGTACTCTGCCCAGTCAGATCACATCTGTATCTTATGTCCAAATCTGGGCACCACATTTTAGAAGGGACACTGACTAAGAATGCATCTAAAAGACGGCAACAAATATAATCAGCTAATTCAACAGCCATGTGAAATCAATTAAAAGAACTGGGTATATTTAGTCTAGAGAAAAGAAAATTCATGGATAATATTTTAATTGTTGTCAAAATAAATCTGTCATATGTTAGATGATTAGACTTGTTCAGTTTGACTGTGGAGAACTATGATTTATATATGGAAGCTATTGAAAAGATTTTAGCTTAATATAAAGAAAAAAATGAGATAGCACAGTAGATAGATGCTAGATATCAGATTCAGCAAAACTTAAGCTTAGGTTCTACATGTGACGGCACACTGGTTCTATGACTCAGCAAAATACTTTATGTCACAGGTAATTCTACAAGATTGCAGTAGTGCAGATGAGTCACTCAATGACACTGGTAAAGAATGTTTTCTACACCAATGAAAAACATGGATATGGACCAAATGAAAAACTTGCTCACAATTACTGTTTATCCTTGTCCAACTTTTTTGTGACCCTATTGTGGTTTTCTTGGTAAAGTTTACTACAGTCGTTTGTCATTTCCTTCTTCAGCTCATTTAAAAGATGAGAGAACTCTGTGCATATGTTTTGAAAATAAAAAGCTTAAAAAAAATGATGAGAAAACTGAGGCAGACAAGATTAAGGGACTTGCTCAATGTCACATTGCTAGTAAGTCTCTCAGGCCAAATTTAAACTCAAGTTTTCCTGACTGCATGTCCAGTACTCTATCAACTCTATCCACTTAGCTTCCCTAAAAATTAAAGCTGTCCAAAAGTGAAATGGACCTCAGGAAGTAGATAATTTCTTTTCAAGTAGCCTGGATGACCACTTTTCATTGATGTTGTAGCAAAGATTCATGCTTTGGGCACTGGCTAAAATAGATGAGCTCTGAAGAGTATTAAAAAAAAAAGACTTCTACTGCTATCTTTTGTTTTTGTGTGTGTTTTTTTCTTCTTTAAAGAAATAGCTTTTTATTTTCAAAATATATGCAAAGACAGTTTTCAACAATCACCCTTGCAAAAACTTGTGTTTCACATTTTTCTCCCTCCCTTCCTCCTAACCCACTCCCCTAGACAGCAAATAATCCAATATGTTAAACATGTACAATTCTTCTATACATACTTTCACATTTATCATGCTGCACAAAAAAACCAGATAAAAAAGGAAAAAAAAATTAGAAAGAAAACAAAAAGAATGTCTTGTTTTTATTTAGATTTACCCTATATATATCCTCCTCTTCCAGTAAGCCATCTCTTTCATAAGAGAACTTTTTTTAATTCAAAAAAATATATATATAAAAAATTCAGCAAAACTCAGCAATACATGGAAAACTATTGATGTTATTTATATCTCTCCTCTCCCCCCATAAAGAAGCAGTAATGTGACTTTTGTCTCTCTTTTGAGGCCAAGTTTGTTCTTTATATGTTTACAACATTCATTTCTGACTATTCTATAGTAATTGTTCTATTTACATCATTGTAGTCATTGTAATTTATTGTTTTCCTGGCTCTGCTTATCAGATCATGTCTATCTTCCCATACTTCTCTGTATTGATCATATTCATTGTTTCCTGAAGCTCAGTACTTTTCTGTTATATTCATGTACAATTTGTTTAGTCATCTCTAGGTCAATTCTAAGTTTATGAATCTATGATTACATATTTTTATGCTCATGGACATCTGGCTTTCACAAGAAGACCCTATCACTGGATGAGTTTTCATCATCCAAACACACCGAGTCAGGAGGATTTAGATTCTCCCTCTGCTACATTATTAAATTGTTTCTCCTAAGAGGGTAAGGTCCTTCACTCTATTCTCTATTTTCTGGTCCAAAACACTGCAGCTATTTACTCATTCTTCCTTCTTTCTCAAGTACTTCAATACATAGCTCATAGCTGTCATCCTTCCAACTCCCAAGTTACTACCTGAGGACTTTAATATACAACTGTTATCCCTTTGAATGCTCTGGTCTCCCAGGTGATCATTCTCAAATTCCATGACCAACAGACATTTTTGAATTCCAAAACTTTTCTTCCTCCTGTCTCATCCCTCCCTTCTCCCCCAGACAGCAAGCAATCCAACAGACATTTTTTTAAAAGAAACTTATCATGGTGAGGGCAGGAAGTGGAAACAAACCACATATTTGAAAACTGTACAACCTTTATTTTTTTTTTTGTTATTCTGAACTGAGCAAACATCAAATAAGTCATAAGAATTTCCACATACACAAATCATAAATAAATAAAACTATGAGTTTTTATTATGTACAACTTTCATATTTAAAAAAATCAATGGTTTCAAAGCTCTCCTACTTGTCTCTTAACATCCTTATGTTCTCTTCTGAACATTTAAAAAAATGTTACAATTGCTCTTTTCTTACTCTCCTGGGAGACATCTAGTTCCTTTCTATCTCCCAAGATCTTTTCTCCAATTAAAAAAGACAATCTTGTAACAAATAAGAATTGATAAGCGAAATAAATACACACAATAACCATTTCACAAAATATGTATCTCAATCTGTATCATGAGTCCCATTATCAGTCAGTAGGTGGTACTCTTTTCATCATCAGTCCTTTGGAGGTGTAAGTAGTCATTCTTAAATCAGGACTATCATATTCACTGTCAGCCACTCAAAACACATGTTATACTGTACTACTGAGCTCTGAAATTTCTAAGCAATTCAGAAGTGTAATTTCCTGTTTTAATTTTTGTCCATATAAGTCCTTATATTTAACTTTTCACCAATAGGCAGCAGTATCCATAGAACAAATATAATCTCCTTTCCAAAAGGCATTTTAAAAGACCACTATCAGGTTCTCTCTTCTCTAGGGTAATCCCTAGTCCCTTTATATGGCATGATTCTAAATCTCATCATTTTAAATGTCCTTTCCAATTTGTCAATGTTCCCTTTGAATATGTAATGTCTAGACTAAGCACAATATTCTAGATTTGGTTAAGCCAATATAGAGTACATCAATACTATCAACTTCTTTTTTCCTGGACACTAGATTTTATGAATGTAGCCTAAGATTACATTAGTTTTTGGAAGTAGCCATGACACATTGCTGACATATTGATCTGAAACTCGACTAAAACCTCTAAATATTTTTTACATCAACTGCTCCCTCATCCTATACTTACACTATTATTTTATGTTTCTTTCTAATAGATGCCTTTTGTTTTCATTGTATATTCACTTTTTTTTTTTTTAAGGGCAGAACATTTTATATTTTCTATTTCTGCCAGCGTACGTGGAAATTCCTGAGGCCTGAATTACACAAGGGGTCCTTGTTAGAGTCTGAGAGACAATGTTAAGAGTTCACAATTTGAGAATATAATCAAAATTGTCTCTTTTTATACATTTTTAAATGATGCAACATCCTCAGTCCTTAGCAAATCAACAGGGATAAAATTGGTACATTTATCTATATCTCTAATTCCAAGAAGACATTTGGGTGCCTGGGGACATTCAAGGAGTTTTCCTTTCAAATGCATTAAAAAGTTTATATGGTACAATCCCCAGTGGCCTCAAACATAACACAAATTTTAAATAGTTCTTTTTGTTGGAATCCTTACAAAGCGTTAACTCATTAGAGTTGATAGAGACAATAATTATCTAATTTAGCATGGTCCAGTATGATTGATCTGATCCTACGAGGAGATGTTTTGGGCCAGAACTTGAAACAAGGTACTAAGTGGAAATGAGGAGACAATGGTTAAATCTAGTTTAGCATTGATTTAATCCTACAATAAATAATGCTTTCCCAGTGATATAATGATTGGTGTATACAGCATATAAGCAAGAAGCTCTCAAGGCCAAAGAGCACTCTGGGAGATACAGAAGCCCACAAGCCCACTCTCGAAGGTGAAGTCAGATTCATTCCATCTTCCACCTTTGTGCTGGCTGGAGGCTGAAGAAAGCAGAGGCAAAGGACAAGCTGCAAGAGCTCTTGGAACCAAGCAGAGAGATAGACCTCTAAGAAAGCTACCTGGGCCCAAGCAAAGAGATAAGAAATAAATGTTTGGATTTTATCAGCTGCCTGTATTTGAAGTGATTATTACTTTTAAATGAAACGAAGGCTGCCTCCAGAAAACCTCCCCAAGAAACCTGCTCCCAGAGAGAACCATCACATTATACAAAAGAAGAGAACACCACATCTTTTAACACAGGTTTTTCAGATAATCCAAAAATGAGAGTCTAGGGGAAGAGGACAGATTATTGCATATGCTGTCAGACACAGTCCTTGTGGCAATTGATTTTGTCTGGGTTTTTTCTTTGTTATAAGAAACCATGCTAATGGAATGTGATTTTACCATAAAAAATTATCATAAAATATTAAATTTGTTTTGTTAATCCAAGATGTTTTTATATCCTCTTTCATCTAATGTCAGCTATCCATTCCAGTTTTGTGTTACATCAGGTTTGTTAAGCATGTTTTCTATATAATCCAAGTCACTGATTTAAAAAAAAAAAAAATTGAACATGATAGAATCGAAGAACCATGAACCATGTAGCATATCACTATACATTAGGCACAAAGATCCATTTATTTTTGGATTCAGTGGACAACTTAACTCCATAACTGAACCATGAGTTATCATTTCTCCATTTTGTCCATGAGAATACTATAAGAGACTTTTTCAATTGTTGTAATGAGCTTAAGAGATATTCTGTCTACAGCATTTCTCTAAAATCTTAGTGCTTCTCCCTTATTATTCCCTTAATTTTTAGTAAATTGTTTTCATGAATTGCTATGGTTTCCCACTACCCTCCACCCCCCAAAAAAATTCATCACCCAGTAGTTAACATTTTTGGTGATAAAACTTCTGCAATGGATCCCTAACAGCCTACATAGTCCATTACTGGGATTGTGCTAATCTACTATCCTATCATAAAAAGAAATTAACATTCTTCTTCTTGAATTATTCTAGGTCTTGTTGGCATTAATATATGGCACTTAATATATACTTCCTAGTATTTTCTTTTTAAATATATACTTCCTAGTATTTTCTTTTTAAATATATACTTCCTAGTATTTTCTTTTTAAACTGTTGCATGTAATGCCTTGTATCCCAAGCTACAAAAGAAAATATGCAAACTGCCCTAAAATTAGATGGTGGAAATGCTTTTTTAAGTAAGGCTGTGCCACTAACCCACTATGACTTTATTTTCATTTCCTTGAGTCTCAGTTTCTTTATGATAAAACGAAGGGGTTAGATTAGATGATCTCTAAAGTCCCTATCCTAGCACTATGTCTGGATTTTAAGAGTAAGATCTAAATGGCAAGAAATTGGAAACTGAGTGGATGCCCATCAGTTGGAGAATGGCTGAATAAGTTATGATATATGAATGTCATGGAATATTGTTTCTGTAAGAAATGATCAGCAGGATGATTTCAGAGAAGCCTGAAAAGACTTACAAAAACTGCCGTGAGCATAACCAGGAGATCATTATACAAAGCAAGATTATACAATGATCAATTCTGATGGGCTCTACATAGCTCTATTCAACAATGAGACTAGTTCCAATAGTCTTGTGATAAAGACAGTTATTTACACCCAGAGAGAAGGCTGTAGAGACTGAGTGTGGATCCCAACATAGCATTTTCATGCTTTTTGTTGTTTGTTTGTATTTTGTTTTCTTTCTCTTTTTTTTTTTCTTTTTTTTTCCTTTTTGCCCTGATTTTTCTTATGCAGCATGATATTTGTGGAAATACATATAGAAGAACTGCATATGTTTAACATATACTGGATTACTTGCTGTCTGGGGCAGGGAAGAAGAGGGAAAAAATATGGAACACAAAAGCTTTGCAAGGTGAATGTTGAAAATTATCCATGCATATATTTTGAAAATAAAAAACTTTAATTAAAAAAAAGTAACATCTACAGCTGGGATGGACTTGGCTCTTTTTAACAATAAGGTGACTCCAAGGCAATTCCAGCAACTTGGGATGGAAAGTGCTATCCACATCCAGAGAGAAAACTATGGAGACTGAAGGTAGATCAAAACAGTATTTTCATCTTGTTGTTTGCTTGCTTGGGCCTTTTTTTTTTCTTTCTTATGGTTTTTTCTCTTTTGATTCGATTTTTCTCATGCAAAATGATGAATATGGAAATATGTTTAGAAGAATTGAAGATGTTAAACCTCTACAGGATTATTTTGCATAAATGAATGCTGAAAACTGTCTTTGCATGTATTTAGAAAAATAAAATACTATTTTAAAAAAGAATTAAAATTTAGCTGGATTTTAAGATTTTTTTTGCATATTCCCCATGATATTATAAATCTACTTGGCTTTCGAATATTTATTGAATAAATATAAAAATTTTAAATCTGCAAAAGAAGAACTAGAAGAATGAGAATGGGTTAACTTAACCAAGAAGAGCTACTTTTAATTTTGAGTTTTTTAGGAGGCCATTTAACTTCCAACCTATACAGAGGTTCTTTCAGAGAGAAAATGCTCTACTCTTTAAAGACAACTTATCCTTCTGCTTCTCACTATTATTAGATCTATTCTTTGCAAATTAGAAACAAAGATGCTAATTGACAGGGGAATGGCCAAACAAATTATGGTATATGAATGTAATGAAATATTACCATGCTGTAAAAAATGATGAATATCACAAATACAAAGGAGGACATGGAAAAACATTAGCTAATAAACAATGAAATAGGCAGAAGAAAACAATAAGTGCAATGATTATCATAATGTAAATAGATAAAATAATTGCAAAACAAGTGTGTCTCAAAGAAGAGATATTAGAAGATTTCTACCTCTATTCTTTTGTGGAGGGAGGATTCCCTAAACAGACTTCCACACAAGTGTGGAACACTGAATATATTTTCATATTTTTTTGAATGTACATTATTTCTGATTTTTTCCTTTTTTTCTTTTATCTCTGGAAGAGGAGAGAGGAAGGAATACAGGGGAAATGCAGGCAGTGTAAAAATAAATGACAAAAATTTGTGGGGTTTTTTTAAGTTCACAATTTTAAAAAAAGACACCACATTTTTAAAATTTGCTCTTTGCTTTTATTATGATCCATCCCTATTCTTGGTCCAAGGCCATCTTGGGGACTGATACATAAGAAAAATAGGATGTGTTGGGGCCAACTTGTAAAGCGCTTCAAAAGGTAAAGAGGATAGTTTATATTTTATCCAGGGGCAATAGGGAACTGAGGCCACTGGAATTTCTTTGAATAAAGGAAAAATATGGTCAGATCTGCATTTAAAGAAAACCTCTTTGGCAGTTGGGTAGAAGATGGACTACAGTAGTAGATTGGGCAGGGATACCAACTAGGAGAGTAGGCCAAAAGGTGCTTAGGCTTAAACTAATGTGGGATAAGTGAATATGGTCATGAAAGTTGTGGTAAGGCAGCAACAGCAAGATTTGCAACTAGCTAAATATTTCCCCCTAAACCTTCCTCCTTTTCTTCTTCCCTACTACTGTAGAGGGCAACACCATCCTTCTAGTGCCTTAGGCTTACAACCTAGGAGTAATTCTGCATTTCTCACTATCTCCCATCCTTCATATACAAGCTGTTAGTGTTGCCAAAGCTTGTGGGTTTCACCTTTGCAACATCTTCCCCACACATTCTTCTCTCCTCTAACAATGTCACCATTCTAGTGAAGGCTCTCATCACTTTACATACACCTGCTGGTGTGACTGCCTGCCTCATGTCTTTCTCCACTCTAATCCACCTTCCATTCAGCAACTAGTGATGTTCCTAAAGCACAAGTGGGATCCCATCATCCTCTTCCTCAATAACTCCAATGGCTCCTTATTGCTTCAAGGAACCGACACCCTGCTTAACATTCTAAGATCTTTATAACCTACCCCCTTCATGTCTTCTTACAACTTACTTCAAGACACATATCCCACCTCCTCATAGAAACATCTAGCCAATAAGACAATCCTGTGTTGCTCAATACGACTCCTATTATCCCTAACTTTGCATCTTTGGTTATAGAGAGAAGCCACTAATCCCCATTTATTGTCAATTGTTAACCTTGCTAATAAATGGATTGTGCAAGCAAACAACAACAAAAAGAGTGAAAATACTATGCTGCAATCCCACATTCAATCCCCACAGTTCTCTTTCTGGGTGTAGATGGCTCTCTTCATCACAAGATCATGGGAACTGGTCTTCATTCCTTTTGTTGTTATTTGCTTGCATTTTATTTTTCTTCTCTTTTTTTTTTTTCTGGTTTGATTTGATTTTTCTTGTGCAGCAAGATAACCGTATAAATATGTATGCATGCGTTTAACCTATATTTAACCTATATTTTTACCATGTTTAACATATATTGGATTACTTGCCATCTAGGGGAGGGAATAGGGGAAGGGGGGAGAAAATTGGAACAACACCTTTTTCAAGGGTTAATGTTGAAAAATTATCCATTGATGTTTGTTTAAAAAATTTTTATTAAAGCTTTTTATTTACAAAATATATGCATGGGTAATTTTTCAATACCGACCTTTGCAAAACCTTCTGTTCCAAATTTTTCCCTCTACCCCCACCCCTTAGATGGCAGGTAGTCCAATACATGTTAAATGTTAAAATACATGTTAAATCCAATATATGTACACATATGTATACAGTTATCTTCCTGCATAAGAAAAATTAGATCAAGAAAGAAGAAAAAAAATACTGGAAAGAAAACAAAATGCAAGCAAACAACAGAAGAGAGTGAGAATGCTATGTTGTGGTCCATACTCAGTTCCCATGGTCCTCTCTCTGGGTATATATGGTTCTCTTTATCACTGAACAAATGGAACTGGTTTGAATCATCTCATTGTGGAAGAAAGCCACGTCCATCAGAATTGATCATCATATAATATTGTTGTTGAAGTGTATGATTTTGCTCATTTCACTCAGCATCAGTTCATGTAAGTCTCTCCAGGCCTCTCTGACATCATCCTGCTGGTTGTTTCTTACAGAACAATAATATTCCATAACATTCATATACCATGATTTATTCAGCCATTCCCCAATTGATGCACATCCACTCAGTTTCCAGTTTCTTGCCACTACAAAAAGGGTTGCCACAAACATTTTTGCACATGTGGGTCCCTTTCCCTCCTTTAAGATCTCCTTGGGATATAATCCCAGTAGAAACATTGCAGGGTCAAAAGATATGCACAGTTTGATTAACTCTTTGGGTATAGTTCCAAATTCATGCATATGTTTTGAAAATAAAGAGCTTTGGGGCAGCTAGGTGGCACAGTGGATGAAGCACTAGCCCTGAAATCAGGAGAATCCGAGTTCAAATCGGACCTCAGACTTACTACTTCTTAATCGTGTGACCTTGGGCAAGTCACTTAACCCCAACTGCCTCAGCATTAAAAAAAAAAAAAAAGAAAAAACTTTAATTAAAAATAAATAAATGGACTGTGTTTGTTACTCTGTCTCTCAAAATTTCTGTCTTGAACAAATCTACTGGCTTTTTCCATACTGCCTATAAGCATGTCCATGAGGTCTCCCCCATCTTAAAAAAAATTCTTATTTGATTTTACTATTTCTGTGAGATATTAATCCATAGTCTTCTTTCCCATATTGGCTAAACTCCTTGAAAAGAGTATCTATTCAATGCCTCCATTTCCTTTCCTTTAAGTATCTTCTAAACCATGTATGATCTGGCTTCCCACTTCATTCAACTGAAATTGCTCTTGCCAAAGTTATTAATAAACTATCCCCCCTAATCTAATAGCCTTTGCTTAATCTTCAATCCTCTTCTCTACACTAACTCCTTCAGAATTTTTCTCCTCTCTGTGTTTCTTTTCTTTTTCTTCTCAGTTTTTTTAATAATGCTCACTTGCTTTTTCTCCTTACTTGCCTGGCTACTCCTCAAGTTCCTTTGCTGAATCATCCAAATCATATCCACTAACCTTGAGGATTCCCTAAATGTCTGTCCTGGGCCCTCTTCTCTTTTCTCTTTATACTATCTCTTGGTGATCTCATCAGCCTTCAATGGCTCAATTATATCTATGCAGATAATTTGCAAATCTGCATGTCAAGCCTAAGGCTCTCTTCTTAGATACTTATATTTCCAACTACCATTGGACATTTCTACCTATATATATCCCCATGATAACGTAAAATTAGCATACTTCATACAAAACTTTCCTCTCTTTCCAACTTTCCTCTTACTGCCAATGGCAGCATCCTCCTCCTCCTCACCAAACTAAGAATCATCCCCAACTCTTCAGTCTCATTTACCTCACATTTGCTTGCCAAATCCTTGCTTCTACCTCCACAATATCCCTCATACATATCTTCTTATCCATATCCATATTAGCTGTCAAAGTTATCTTCCTATTAGTTTTTTATTTGGCATTTAAGGTGCTTCACAACATGGCTTTTTCCTACCTTTCTAGTATTCCCAACACTTCACTTCTCCTCTATTCAGTCCATGATCCAGCAGTATGCTTCCACTTGCTGTTCTTCAAACCCAACTCATCTCCCATCTTTGTACCTTTCTATATGCCTGGAACACTCTCTCTTCTTATCTCAGCTTCTTGGCATTCCTAGTTTCCTTCAAGACTTAGTGCAAACATTTTCTGAAAGCTTTTCTTGCTTCCTGTTCTTTGCCCTACTCTCCCTCCCCTTTTCTGCTAATACCTTTTCCCTAGGATTCCTATTCCTCCTGCTATTAATTTACAAGTAGTCTTCCTCATTCTAATGTGAACTTTTTGAGAGCAGATGTGGATTGGAGTTTTTTTGTTTGTTTCTTTTAGAGGGCTGAGGGGTTTTTGTGTTAGTTCTTAGCATAGTGCCAGACCCACAGGTATCACTTAATAAATCACTTGTGGTTCAATTACTAAATGGATAGCTAAACAAATGCAGAGCTTAATTAAAATTGTCTCAAAAATGCTTCTGTGCAAAAAACATTTAATGAACAATATGTTCTAAGCACTTAATTCCCAAGGTTTATGTAGTAAAAAGTTGTTAAAATTTTTACATCCAAAGGTTCTGATAAAAGATCTTATTTCTAAAATACATAAAGAATTGACTTAAATTTATAATACAATCCATTCTCCAACTGATCTATGGTCCAAGAATATGAACAAGTTTCAGATGAAATTAAAGCCATTTCTAATCATATGAAAATCAGTATTGATTAGAGAAATGCAAATTAAGACAAGTCTGAAGTACCACTTCACACCTCTCAGATTGGCTAAAATGAAAGGAAAAGACTATGATAAATGTTGGAGGGGATGTGAAAAAACTTGGATACTAATACATTGTTGGTGAAGTTGTGAACTGATTTAACCATTGTGGAGAGCAATTTGGAACTATGTCCAAAGGGGTATCAAACTGTGTTTCCCCTTTGATCCAGCAGTGTCTGTACTGGTTTGGTATGACAAAGAGATCACAAAAAAGGGAAAAGGACTCACATGTGCAGAAATTTTTATAGCGGCCCTTTTTAATGGCAAATAAGTGGAAACTGAGTGGATGCCCATCAGCTGGGGAATAGCTGAATAAATTATGGTATATGAATGTTATGGAATATTATTACTCAATAAGAAACAATCAGCAGGATGATTTCAGAAAGGCCTGGAGAGACTTACATGAACTGATGATAAGTGAAGTGAGTAGAACTGAGAACATTGTATATAGCTAAAACAAGATTATGTAATGATCAAATATAATGAACTTGTCTCTTTTCAGCAATGAGGCAATTCTAAAAGCTTTTAATGGAGAGAGCCATCCACATTCAAAGAAAGGGCTATGGGTACTGAATGTGAATCACAACATAGTATTTTCACCAATTCTTTTGTTGTTGCTTGCTTGCTTGTTTTTTCTTTCTCATTTTTTTCCCTTTTTGATCTCATTTTTCTTGTGCAGCATGATAAATGTGGAAATATGTTTAGAAGAACTGCATGCACATGTTTAACCTACATTACATTATTTGCTGTGTAGGGAAAGGGGTTGGTAGGAAGGGAAGGAGAAAAATTTGGAACACAAGGTTTTGCAAGGGTGAATGTTGAAAATTATCTTTGCATATATTTAAAAAAAGAAAGAAAAAAGAAAAAAGGCAGGATGAGAACAGGGAATGAATCGCCAAGACGTGGAAGGGGCAAGGGTTTTAAATGTGGAAGAGAATATATTGCTTGTTAATGCTGTAAAGTTACCCATGTATATATCCTGTAAATAAAAGGCTATTAAATAAAAAATTAAAAAAAAAAAAAAAAAAAAAAGAGAATATATTGCTAAAGCAATAAACTAGATTCAGGACTATGGAAGAGAAAATGGAAGGGAAATGAAAAGAACAAGGGTGACAGATTAAGAATAGGGAAAGTTAAGAAATAAAAGTCAAAGAAAAGAAAAGGAGAAAAATAGGTACAGAAGGACTGCAACAGTGATTAGAGGTGGAAATATGCAGAAAACTAGTCAGGGGATCTCAATGTTCACAAGTTTGAAAATTTAACAGTTGTGAGTGATAGTGAAGTCTAAGTTACAAACCAAGATAGAACAGAGGTCATGGGAAGTAAGATGGTTGAGAAAGAAAAAAGTCAGAATATTTGTTGAATCATCAATAGCAATACTAAATTGGCTCATATTGATAGCAAGGGAAAGGTTAGAAATGGAAGAGTGTAAAGCCACATGCCAGTCACTGAAAAAAAAGAATACTTGAAGATTTGCGAATATGACCGTCAACGCAAAAAGCCAGTAAGAACATGAAATAAAAGATTTTTTTGTGAAAAAATGCTGAAAGTTATAATATACTACACAAATACAAATAATACTACATGAAGCAACACGTTCTTTATTCAACTTGTAAAGATATTGTTCTCAGCCTTGACTAAAATGAATGCACTTTCTTATAACATTCTTCAAATTATAACAGGAAAGTTTTCTGCAAACCTCAGCTAATTTCCCAAAATTCCTTCCCGACTACAACTGCCCATGAAAAAAAGACTCAAATGTAACATCAAAAATAAGTCTGGACAAATTAAAATCGTCACAAAAGAACTGCCATTATAGCACTTTAAAATTCTCCCTCATATCAAGGCCATTTAGTCATTTATTTGTGACATCTTCTCCCAAAAGAATCTAAGTTTCTTGAAGGGGACACTTTGTCACTTTTCATCTTTATATTTCCAGCACCTGACAGAACGCCTTCCACTTGATAAATGTTTTTTATTGAATAGAATCAGACGATTTTGGAACTAGGTGCTTAAAAATCATCCCATTCAAACCCTTGATTTATAGATGTACCCTGCCCCGGGTCCTACTCGGAGGCGAGTGGGGGGCCAGCCGGCGATGTCATTACAAGCAAGTATGGCCAGACAGGGGCAGACACTTCCTCAAGGTCACACCTAGGAGCGGCAGCCAGGGCTGAACCCAGGTATGCTAACTCCCAGTTTGGTGGGGGGCTAATACACCGCCGCCACGACGAAATCACTCTATTACAGACTCCTCCCTCCCCCCAATTTATACAGCGGTCTGCCTCCGACAACAGCGACACCTCTCCCTCCTCCTCCTATTTGGCTGAAAAATGGGAACAGCAGCAGCCACAGATGCTCGGGACGAAGCCTCCGCACACATAGCGACGCGCACTCGGAGCCCAGAGGCAGCCAGGCGGCGGGGCCCCGGGGCACAGAGAAGGGTGCGCAGGCAAGGATCGGCGGGTACTCCGCTCTCCCCAAGGCCTCCCTGTTTTCCGGGCGCTGCAGGACAGCCCGGAACCGCGGCGCGGGAGCAACTAAGGGACAGCGGCCTTAAAGCGCCACGAGAATTAAGCGCTTCCCCCTCCCCCACTACTTGTTACGCCCCCCCCCGAGGCGGACGGCGCGACCCGGCGGGGCCGCCCGGGCGGGCTAGAGTCTCCCGAGGGGGGGAGGGGGGACGGGGAAGCCCCGAGCGCCCGCCGAAGGAACCCACCGCGGCCCGGGACGCTACCTACCCGGGCTGGCCGAGTCCCTGCAACAGCCCCCGAGAAAGGGGAGGCGACGAGGAGACGAGGCTCAAGCGCAGCCTCAACGGTCAGCAGCGATTCTCACCTCCTGGGTCAATAGCTGTTTAGCTGGAGAAGAGGAAAAAAGGGGCGAGGCTTTCGACGTCACTTCAGTGGGCGGGGCCATTAGGTCAGCGCTCCAGCGCGAGGCGAGAGAGGGGATGGGAGAGCAGGGAGGAGGAGGAGAAAGAGGAGGAGGGAAAGGAGGAGGACGAGGCGAGCCGCAAGTTCGCAGCACGTGATGCGCCCGGTCTCGCGACGCCCCCTCCCGCGGAGTTCTTTGGCCTGGTGACGGGGCTGGGTCTTCTGGCCTAGAGGAGGCTAGATCTTGGACAGGCCCTCCCCCTCGCCCTCCCTGAGTGACTGCGAGGCGTGTGGCGGAAAACGCGTAAATTACCGGGTCGGTGGCAGAGTGATGCTCCAGCCTAGCCTAGCCTACCCCGCTGCGGCCGCCAGGGAGAGTCCCCGGAAAAGGAGGGCAACGGGGGCCAGAACAACCCCCAGCCACGGCTCCCCGGAGGCATCGGCTGCTAGTGGGCGGGGCGTGTGGTAGCAACGTAGGCGGACCCCATGGAGGCCGCCTCGGCCCGATGCCAAGGATAGCCCCTCCCCCCGAGCCTCCCTGCCTCCAAATACCCGGAGGAGAGGTCCCAGCTGTTAACGTCTGTGATCTTGATCTTTGGAGATCACAATGAATTCTCTATGCGCCGTGACCTTATCTACAAAATGGGAATGATAGGGCCGTTCTTATGTCTTAATAAGCTCTTGTGAAAGTGCATTGGAAAAACGGCATTATTTTAGAATTATATTGTCCTTCCCAAGACAGTGCTTGACATATAGTTGGTGCTCAATAAATGCTGGCTCGTGGTAAGACACTTAATAAATTTTTGTTGACTGACTATAGAAATGTTGGAGACCAACTCTAGGTAGGATCTAACCTTAAAAAGTAAGGTACCATAATTTCTCAACTATATGAAGAACAGTCAAATTTGTAAAAATACAAAACCTTCCTTAAATGATAAATGTCCAGAGGCTACAAACAAGCAGTGTTCAGATGAAGAAATCAGAGCTAGCTACAGTCATGTGAAGAAATGCTCTAAACCACTATTGTTAAGAGAAATGAAAATTAAAACAATTCTGAGGTTCCACCTCACACTCATCAAATTGGCTAATATGACAGAAAAGGAAAATGATAAATATTGGAGGATATGTAGTAAACGGACAGTAATGTCAAAGTCGTGAACTGATCCAACCATTCTGGAAAACAATCTGGAGCTATGTCCAACTGCATACCCATCTGATCCAGCAATACTACTACCAGATCTGTATCCCAAAGAGATTTTTTAAAAAGGTGTGAAAGAACTTATATGTACAAAAATATTTATAGTAAATCTATAGCAAAACTATAGCAAATTTGTGGTGGCAAATAATTGGAAATTGAGGGGACGCCCATCGGGGAATGGCTGAACATGTTGTGTTATAAAATCATGATGGAATACTATTGTACAATAAGAAATGATGAGCTGGATGCTTTCAAAAAAGCCTGGAAAGATGTACAAAATGAAGTCAGCAGAACCAAGAGAAACATAGTATGACAATTAACTGCTAATGATTTAGCGATTGCTAGCAATAGTGATCTGATTCAAGACAATTCCAAAGGACTCATAATGAAAAATGCTACCACATCCAGAGAAAGAACTAATGAAATCTGAGTGCAGACTGAATGAAGTATACTATTTGCACTTTATTTTTTCATGGTTTTCTTTTTCTTTTTTTTTTATTCTTTCATTGCATGACTAATACAGAAATATGACTTACATGACTGAACATATATTACCTATATCAAATAACTCACTGTCTTAGGGAGGGAGAAAATTAGGAACTTGAAACTTTTTATAAAAAGATTTAAAATTTGTCTTTACATGTAATTGGAAAAAATAAAACACATTTAAAAAATGAAAAGAAAATTGCATTGTGCTACTCCTTCTTAGCCTCCTTTGCTGAATTAATCCTCTGCCCTGATATGTGAGTTTTCCCTCAAGACTGTCTTAGGTTTCTTATCTTCTTTACATTACTTATCTTTTTTTCATTTCTTTTCATACATTTTCTTTACATTACTTATCTCCCTCCATAAGCTATCTCATTTACTCCCAATTATTTTGGGGGGATTTAAAAAAAATTTTTTTTGAATTATATTTTTATTGAAATGCTTTAAAAGTCTATATATCCAGCCCAAACTTGCAGTTCTGCATACTGGACATGAACAATCTATGGACAACTCAAAGCTGACTAAACTCATCTTTCTTCCAAACTTTCCTATTTTTGATAAGGCAATAGAAACATTCTTTTTAGTGACCCCTTAAATTTATAAAATGGGGCCACTTAAATTTTGCCCGATCATGGGAAATTTAGAAGTATAAAACTAACACATCTATTTCTCCTGCAAAGTAGAAGGAAGTAAAGGGAACACAAGCTTATATATTTGAAGGAGCATTATGGGATCTGGGAAGAAAATGGGCTTCAACCTTTTTCCACCCATTATGGGCCAGAACTTGAAACAAGGTGCTAAGTCACTGGAATTAATAGAGACAATGCTTATGTACTTAGTTCACACCTTTAAGAGAGTTCACACATTAGTTCATACCTTTAGAGTTCACAGCTTTGGGAGAGTTCACACATTAGAGTTCACACCTTTAAGAGAGGATATATAAAGAGGAGAGCCCACAAGCCCACTAGAGATTCTGGGAGATTCACAAGTCAGGATTCAGTCCAGGAGCTCCCACAAGCCCAGAGAGAACCCACAATCCCACTCTCAGAGGAGGAGCCAGATTCATTCCAACTTCAACCTTTGTGCTGGCTGGAGGCTTTGGAGTCAGAGTTGAGCTAGAGGCAGAAGCTGGAAGAGCTAAAGGACTAGCAAGAAGAGCTCTTGGAACCAAGGAGAGAGATAGGCCTCTAAGAAAGCTAACCAGGCTATTTTGAATGAGATAGACAATAAAGGATCTGGACTTTAACAGGTGGCTGCATCTGAGGTGAGTATTACACTGACTTGAAACTAAGGCTGCCTCCAGAAGTCCCCCAAGAAACCTACTCCCAGAGAACGATTATATTTTAGATTAGAGAACATTACATCCACCTAACTTTTCTCCATCTTTCAAATAAGAGAATCTGAAATCTATTTTATCTTATCCCTTCCCTAGAACTTCTACAACCCACCTTTCTGCGCTAACCTCTAAGAGTGACTTTGGACCTTAGATGCAAAGCAGCATTAATAGAGAGACTTAAGATACTGCACAGACCGAAACCTCTAGATATATTGAGATTGAGGTTTCTAGGAAGGCCACCACTGAAGCAATAGTATGTATTCTGCTTGATAGGAGAGGTTCTAGATAGGATCTCAGTGGAGTGCTGCCCCTAGGAGGAAATGGGAGAAAATAAGAAAATCTAATTGCTTTCTATTCTAATTTGTCTTGCTAGGGATACATTAAGCTCACAAACAACTCTCTGCTTGCTGAAGGAGTACAGGTGTTTTCAATATCCTCTAAATTTCAGCACCTTAAGAAAAATCCCTGATCACCCTAACCTAATTATAGTTCTGCCCCTGATTTCTCCTAGAATAAATATAAATTCAGTCTCACTTTTCAAGTTCTTCACAATCTGCCTTCACCTCATCTTTCCATCTTTGTTTCACATTTCCTAGTCATCCTAATTTATATTTTGCAACTGGACCCAGAGAGTTCTGGAGGAGAAAGTGAAGCTGGTGACTTCACACAGCATATTCTCACTTAAATCCAATTCACTTGCATGTCATGCCAACACCTCCCTGATGTCATAGTTCTTTTGGAGAACGAAAGACAATTCTCTCCTACACATACTTAACATTTTAGCCAAACTGGATTCTCATTTGTTGTCTATAGTCAACCTTGCATCTTCTCCCATGTATTTATATAAGTTGTCACTGACAGATGGAATATACTTCCTCTGCCCTTCAAAATTTTAATTTTCATTCAAGGCTGAATCTAGACACCATCTTCTACAGATGCTTCCCTGATACACCCTCTCCCCACCTATTCAAATGATTAATGCTCTTTCAAATTGCTGTGGATTTAACTAAGTTCTCTCTTTACTCACATCCCCAGTCTCATCATGTAAATTCCTTAAAGGAAGAATGTTTTTGTCTTTGAATCCCAACACTGTGCATAAGTGAACAGAGTAAGCACTTAGTAGATGGTAATTGAATTTCATATGTGACAAGTACAATTTTCCTTAAATCTGTGTTCTAACATCCTCTCTTCTGATAGTCCTTAAAATAGCAGATACGAAGAACACAAGCCCATCTTGATGCCTTTACCAGTTGTAAGATTCTTAACTCCTATAACTTCCCCACTTCTAGTTAGGTTATCAACTCAAGGGGCCCACTTGTCAGCTTTTAAAATATAAAGCCCATAATTTTCTGAAAATTTGTTGATGTGTCAATTGTGTGTTAATAATAGAACAAACCTAATGTGTAAAAAAGGCTTTACTGCCAATGCCATCTGCTGGTAAAACTATAGCAAATAGGACTGGTTAATTTCCATCTTTTATTTCCTTGCTTTTCAGCCTGTTTATACTTTCTCCTCCTCTGTGAATTCAGTGATCTAGGGACACTGACCTATTTGCAATTTCTCCAACTTATCTCTGTGTCCTTTGTCTTGAAGTGTTCTCCCTCCTCACCTCAGCCTCCCTAGCTTTCTTCAGGATTCAGCTCAAACCCCATTTTCAGCTCAGGAATCAGTTAGAGGACCTAAGAGTCTTACAACTGGTGAAGCCATCAAGAAGGGCTTGTGTTCTTTCTGTCTGCTATTTTAGGGACTATCAGAAGAGAGAATGTTAGAATTCAGATTTAAGAAAAATTGTGCAATCCTTGAAAAGCTGTGAAATTTAGATTTCCAGGGTTTTGCTTAGGTCTGGTGGTATTTTTTTGTTATTTGTTTTTGCCTTTATATTCCTAATGCTTAGCACAATGTTTGCCATGTATGTAGTAAGCACTTAATAATGTTTTTTAAGTGACCAACTGACTCCTCCTTAGATTAAAAACAAATGTTAAGATCAGTGGGATAATTTCAGAAAGACTTGGAGAGAATTACATGAACTATGCTAAGGGTAATGAGTAGAGCCAAGAGAACATTGTACACAGGAATGAGATTATGTGATGATCAACTGTGATGGACATGGCTTTTTTTTTTTTTTTTTAAAACAATGAGGTATTTTAGGCCAATTCCAATAGACTTGTGATGGAGAGAACCATCTGCACCCAGAAAGAGAACTCTGTGGAAACTGAGTATAGATCACAATTACTTGCCATCTAGGGGAAAGGGAGAGAGAAAAAAAATTGGAACACAAAGTCTTGCAAAGTAAATGTTGAAAATTATCTATGCATATGTTTTGAAAATAAAAAGCGTTATTTAAAAAAAGAATAAAATTTTTAAAAAGGAAAATATCATACATTTACATTCACTTTAAAAAATGTTAAAGTTTCAAAGATAGGTTCTGGATCTCAAATTCTTATCTTGTAAGCCCTTCTAGACTTAAGATCACATCTCTTACTTGATAGCTCTTTTATTTTTATTTATTTATTTTTTTTATTTAATAGCCTTTTATTTACAGGATATATGCATGGGTAACTTTACAGCATTAACAATTGCCAAACCTCTTGTTCCAATTTTTCACCTCTTACCCCCCCACCCCCTCCCCTAGATGGCAGGATGACCAGTAGATGTTAAATATATTAAAATATAAATTAGATACACAATAAGTATACATGACCAAAACGTTATTTTGCTGTACAAAAAGAATCAGACTCTGAAATATTGTACAATTAGCTTGTGAAGGAAATCAAAAATGCAGGTGTGCATAAATATAGGGATTGGGAATTCAATGTAATGGTTTTTAGTCATCTCCCAGAGTTCTTTTTCTGGGTATAGCTAGTTCAGTTCATTACTGCTCCATTAGAAATGATTTGGTTGATCTCGTTGCTGAGGATGGCCAGGTCCATCAGAAACTGGTCATCATATAGTATTGTTGTTGAAGTATATAATGATCTCCTGGTCCTGCTCATTTCACTCAGCATCAGTTCGTGTAAGTCTCTCCAGGCCTTTCTGAAATCATCCTGTTGGTCATTTCTTACAGAACAGTAATATTCCATAATATTCATATACCACAATTTATTCAGCCATTCTCCAACTGATGGACATCCATTCAGTTTCCAGTTTCTAGCTACTACAAAAAGGGCTGCCACAAACATTCGTGCACATACAGGTCCCATTCCCTTCTTTATGATCTCTTTGGGATATAATCCCAGTAGTAACACTGCTGGATCAAAGGGTATGCACAGTTTGATAACTTTTTGAGCATAGTTCCAAACTACTCTCCAAAATGGTTGGATTCGTTCACAACTCCACCAACAATGCATCAATGTCCCGGTTTTCCCGCATCCCCTCCAATAATCATCATTATTTTTTCCTGTCATCTTAGCCATTGATAGCTCTTTTAAATGCTTAAATTCAGCATAAAGAAATATAAAAAAGTATATAGAAGAGAGATGGGGAGAAGGAATTACATTTTGGAGGCAATGGGAAGGAAAAGTTCAGCCATATTAGTTTATAAATTAGCTAGATTGATCAAGTATGGTGTATTCTGAGTTGAGAAGTCTTTTTGATGAAGTCCTCGATCATTAGTTGGGGTTGGCAGAGACAGCCTGAAGTACTGATAAATGTTGTAGTGTGCTCTTTCAGTGCCCCACATTGGGCGCCAAAAAGTTATGTCTAGACTAGCTATCTAGAGGATCTTGGGACCATCTCGTGTCCTTGATCTTAGTGGAGGAGTGAAGGAGGCAGGAGTGCCACCAGGATGGTAAAAGATGCAGTGTCTTCATTTCACGTCCTCTCAGCCCTTAAATACCTTGGTATGATTACATCATTACAGCACACTAAGCATATGCCAACTAGAGAACCATTATGTCATCGCAGCACACTGAGCAAGTGCTAACTATAAACACTTTCCTATTGATATGTAAATACATCTTTTGACTGTAAGTATCCTTTGCTTCAAGTAGAACACAGGTGGTCACACCCTCCTTGACTTCTCAGGAAGGGTGAGAACACCAAAGCGGGTTGGGGAGCCAAACCAGACATTTATCAGCAGATTCCCTCTGGCCTGAAGGGTCTTATACCTTATCCAGAGTTCCCCCACTATCTGCAGCCCTCTACAAAATGTACTCTCTGAGGCAAGCAGAGAAGGGCACTGATAGGGACCTTATAGTCCTACCCTCTGCAGAGGTTGTGGGTAGCCTCACCTTGCTGTGTGAGTCAAAAATTCAAGTTATGATAAACTCCTGAAGTTAAATTTCCTCTATAAATCGGTTCATGGCCTTTTCCATCTTTGCTGAACCCCTTTTAGGCTAAGCTTCTCATGACATTCTGCCTCATGATGTCTTTCTACTCACTTCTCCCCCATACCTCATAGTATTTTTCCTTTCATTCCCCCACCTTGCCTCATGATGTCTTTCTCCTTGTTACAGCTAATTAACTCTCTTAAGATGCTAAATCTCTGTTAGGATTTAGGTTGCTAGTCAATGGTTTGCCCCGACCTCATAGTGTATTCGCTTTCTCCTGGTTAATCATGACTTCTACTAGAGAACTTGTCTTTTCCATTAATTGTTAAAACCTTTTTCTTACTAACCATATGTTCTCCCAATTCTATGTCATATTTACCACTCCTAATGTTTATTGTACTTCATTTTGTCTCTCACTTCTCCTCCTAAATAAACCTACCCTTTGCTAAAGAGAATGGCCATTGTGAATTCTTCACATGATCATATTCTAATATTTGGTGCCAGAACATCAATCTCATTATTTGGTGCTGTACCCAAAACACATCATTTTTAACTGTACGAAAAAGGAAGTCTTTTATCCTCAGGGTTTTTCTTTAGTAAAAACCACTACCTTCTTCTTAATTTCTCTCTTTTGAGGAAAAAAAAAAATTGATGCCTATTCTCCTGAATTAAAGCAGTAATGATTAGGGACATATTGCTATAAGTGGAAACTAACAGAAGATAGTTTGTCTTTCCTAAATCCTTTGCTTCTCTCACCAATTCCAGTTCTACTAGAAAAAGCACTATCACTCTGCTAATATAAAAAAAATTTAAACAGAAGTGTTTGGTTTCCCTCTATACTATCTAAAATGGAAGTTAACAAATAAAAGGAATAATAAGGAATTTTGCACATGCAGTAATTATGATTGGCAAAATTATACAAATTGGTGAGGTTTGTTAGGATCTTCAGCATAGAAGAGGGATCAGGAAGGAAGAGAGTAGGAAAGCCATATGGAGCAGTAGCTCTAAACTCCAACTGAGAATGTTCCTGTAGTATTTCATCTGAAGATTCACATTTCTAAAACATGAGATGCAACAACATTCATAATTAAATTTTAAAATTTCCTAAACTGAAATAAAAGTGATTTCACAGAATATGATATTGAAAAAAATTCAGAGAGCATTTAATCTAATCTGTATTTACCAATCATCCTTTCTGTAATAAATATTCGCACCAAGTAATTACCCATATTTTATTTTAACACTTCTAGTGTTAGAGTGGAAAATTGGGTAAGAAGAGTAATTATATCTTTTTCTTCCTCTATTTTAAAATGTTTACTTTAAAATTTTATTTTTAAAATAATATATATTTTTAAAATCCCTTTTCCCAAGTGAAAGAAAAGAACCACAAGCTTCAATACATATCTACATAGTTTGACAAAATAAGTTTTTCTCATTAGCCACATCCAAAAATGTCTCTGTGACATATCTTAAGCTTTCTGAATTTGTGATTTATTGCTTCATTTATCAAAGTTATAAAGTCTTTCAAAGTTGTTTTTCTCTATAGTGTTACATTGTAAATATTCTAATTCTGTTCACTTTACTCTGCATCAATTGATAAAGGTCTTCCCATTTCCTATGAAACTGTCCATTTCATTACTTCTTATAACATGATTTCACCATTACATTCTTTTATTATTTAACCATTCCTCAGTATGGGGATACTTGTCTTAGATTTCACTTTTTGGTCACCAAGAAAAGAGTTGCTCTTCTCAGGGCAAAGAAATGGAAATTGAGAAGTTGCCTATCAATTGGGGAATAGCTGAATAAATTGTGGTGTGTGATCGTCATGGAATATTGTTATTTTACATAGTAATGCGTGTTATGGGTTTGTAGTGGCAGTCAGAGAGTTGTGGGAATCTTCTTTTGGTGGGCGCAGGTCCTTCATGAAAGAATTCACGAACCCAAAGAGTTTTAGGTGGCAAAAATGGAAGTTTATTGGTGGATGAGAAGTCAGCTTTGCTAGAAAAACTAACTTCTTCAGTGGCAAAGTCCTTTTAGGGAAATGGAGGTTGGCACTGTGAAGAGAATGTCTTTTCAGCAAGCAGAGAGTCCCTCGAAGGCAGCTATCCAAGGGAGGTCCCTTGGCCTGCCATGATTCCTGCTTTTGGCCTCTCTGCAATGAAGTGCGCCAAGTTGCCTCTTTTTATAATTGAAACTTTGGCTAGGGCCTGAGGGCAGTTTCAGTTGAAATCAGAATAGAGAATCCTCTAATTGAATGAGTAGACCTAGACTAATTGTCAACTTAAGAGAGGGTTTAATCAGTAGTGAGTGTCATCAATGGGGGTGTGTGGGTCTAACAGAATGAAACTACTTATCCTGATCCCCTGGGATGGGTCTTTTGCAAAGGTAGGATTCAAGGAGACTTTCTCCTTCAAGGAGTTTCTACCTCATTGTCCCCTCTCTCCCCGAACTTAGAGAAAGAGAGAGAGAGAGAGTGTTTTGCGGCTCCCCTTGTCAAGTAGGTTTGAGATAACATCAAAGGAAAAGTAGAAAACAAAAGAGAGAAAAAGGAGAATTGTTGGATTACTCCTTGTGGAAGTTCTAGCAACTATAGCAATTATTACATCATTTGCTATTTCAGTTTCAGCTCCTAACAGAATTTATTCAGACTGCCCAATTTGCAAATTGATTAGCAAAAAATGTATCATAAGTTCTTTTTTTAAGCTTATATATATTTATTTAAATATGCATACAATATATTTAAATATTTATATGCAATATATCACATATATTTATATACATACCCAATGTACATACACACATTGTAAATATAACCATTATGTATATTTATATACATATACATTATATATATATATACACATATACATGTATGCACATTTACTTTCATGCATATGTAAATATATAAATAAAAATATATATGACAGAGAGAAACTGAGAAACATCTTGTTAAATGACATCAAACAATGGAGTAATATCAATACTAAACACATATACATCAAATATTATAAGCTCTTAAAGAACAAATTAATATAGATAATGAGTTAAAACAAGGACCAAAGTTAATGGAACAATTATTATTATGGTTAGGGGATCATGTAACCAGTTTGGAAACTTGATCACAACTAACTTGTGATTATAAATTCACTCATGTATAAGTAACTCTATAGACAGGATAATGATGCCGCCAATGTGGCATGGCTTCAAATAAGGAACAGAATAAATGGAGCCATACATAATTCCAACCTCACTTGGGATATATCTGAATTAGCTGCCTTGGCAGAAAACAGCAAAAAGTGGAGTCCCTGGAATTTATGCTGATAGCATAGCGAACCAAATGTTTGAGTGGTTAAAAAAGATAAATCCTGATGCTTTTTCTTGAATGTTTTATATCCATTGGCTTAGCCCCTTGTGCTTTCCGGTATGTTATAAAACTGGGGGAGATGTAGAAGGCTGGCGGGTCCATGTTCATATTTCCTCACCATCTCTTCTAACAGATGTAGAGAGCCAGTAAGTCCAAGCCCATGCTAGCTTACCATCTCCCTAATAATTGTAAAGACATATTGGGTCAAAATCAGGATAATCTTAATGAAGAATGCATGCAAGAGAAACAATATTATATATTATATGTTATATATAAATATACTATTTACCCCTCAACAATGAACTAAAGACATATTTAAGGTAAATGCATTAGTATGATAATTTCTGCTATTTACTACTCTGGGCAAGTACATTGGTATGGATAAAACATCACAGCTATTTACAATTCTGTTGATATTGATAAGTATCACAAGTAGGCTAACTACAATTCTGGGTTGATAAGTATCTTGGTATTGATTGTTGGGGTGGATACCAAAATGTCAAAATATGGAATGTGCATGAATCCTGGAGGGAAAATGATATCAACTGAAGGTAACTAAAGTTGTAACACTAGTCTAAAGGGGTATATTTAAGATCAGCATTTCAAATTAATAAACAAAGACTGCAAAGCTTATCTTCCACCTGGCCTTGAGTATTTATACTCAGTATTCATGCTTTAAAAATAAGTTTTAACTTTACAGCATTAACAATTGCCAAACCTCTTGTTCCAATTTAAAAAAGCTTTTTTAAAAAAAAAAATTTTATATTCTGTGATGCTCTCTTTCCCCTAATTTATTTAATGGTTTCACTTTTTATGTCTGAATCATGTACCCATTTTGACCTTATCTTGATCTACATTATGAGCTGTTGATCTATTCCTAAAGATTATTGTGTGGTTCAGAAAGCATTTAATAAAAAAAGCTGGAGAGATCTCCAGAAGCAAAGCGAAGTTTATTATACGTTCTAGAGAATAGGGCGTCCCACCCATTGAGCAGACAATGTAAGGGAGGAAGCACCATAGGGGGCAGGGTCAACACTTTTTATCCCTAACGCAAATACCCCCTCCCACCACTGACCCTCATCCTTATTGGCTGAGGATCTTACATTCTAAGCGCAGGAACTACCCAAGAAATTGAATTTGACCAATAAGTACATAGTTGCCCATATTTGACTGAAATAGGGAGGATAAGTAGGGGACTCAAGTATGTCCTCAGGAGGATAGCAGGGAGGAGGCTTAAGTATGCCCTCAGGAGGATAGCAGGGAGGGGGCTTAAGTATGTCCTTGACTTAATGCTTAAAGTCCTTCAGGCCTACTCAGACTTTGAAATGATGAAGCCTTATTCGATTTTCACAACTGTCTTGAAAGATCTCACCTCATCTCGTTCATTATTAACTGTATATTTTCTATTTTTTACCCCTGTTTATCTTTCTCCTTTCATCGTATCCCTTTTCAATAGTGTTTAGTTTCTGACAACTATATCCAATCCATTTTCTATTGACTTCCTACCCACTCTTATCCTCTTCCTCTCCTACTTCCTTGTAGGGTAAGATAGATTTCTATATGCGATTAAGTGTGTGTGTGTTATTCCTTCTTTGAGCCAATTCTGATGAGAGTAAGGTTTAAGTATTATCTGCCTCCCCCTACCTCCAACCTCCAACATATTCTACTATAAAAGCTATTTTGCATCTCTTTTATATGAGATAACCTACTCCATCCTACTTCTCCCTTCTCCCATCACATCCCTCTTTCTCTACCCTTAATTTTTGCACCTCTTTTTCCATTTGGTCGTCTGGTTTTAAATGAGTTCTTTTCTAGAGTTAACTTTTGTATATCTTTTTTCATTTAGCCAATTATGCTTTTTGGGAATTCTCTTGAATTTCTGTGGCTCTTTTACCATTTGGCCCATTATGATTTTTTTTTAAGATAGAATTTTCTTCAGTATTTTAATGCCCCTTTTCTAAGCTGTTGACTTTTTTTTTCATGATTTTCTTACATTACTTTCATTTGTCTTCCTACTTTTTTCTTTATCTCTTGTTTGATTTTGAAAATCCTTTCTGAATTCTTTCAGGAATTCTTGTAAAGCTTGGCACCAAGGCACTTTCCTCTAAGGCTTGCAGCGAAGCTGTTTTGATATTGTTGTCACTGTTGAGGGGTGAGAGATACACTAACAGCAATGGGGGTCCCCAGGCTGGTGTCATTTACAGTCTCAGTCTCCAAGTGAGGTCTTTGGCAGAAATGGATTTATTACACTGAGAAGTCCCTCAGTGGGTTAGTTCCTTATTAGTAATTAGCAGAGGTTGGGATACACAGCCTTGACTTTTTTTTAGCCTTATATGGCCTGGGGCTAGGGAGGGATCTCCAGATGAATTGAGGTCAATAATGGGTGGTAATTATGCCCCAGGCCAAGATCTCCAAATGAATTATAGGTGATTATTGTGGGAGTTTCACCTAGGAAACAAGTAAGAGGATAGGGATGCTTCCAAAGGTCAGGAGGGGTTGAGATTTTTTTTTCCAACCCAGGTTCACCTCCCCTCCTCTCCCCCCTTCCCCCATATCAGGGGTACATAGTTCCTATTACATCATTACCTCCTGGATTTGGGTTTTGAGCTTTCCTGTACATAGTAACTGTTGTGGTCAGGTTCTTTTTTTGTTGTTTCTTCATGTTTCCAGTCTATTAAAATTTTTTAAAATTTATTTTGAACTTTAATACATAAGGACAAAAATTAGAGAACATTTCCATGTGTACAACATAATCTAAAAAAATTAATTATTAAACTATGAATTTACATTTCACATTGTTTACTATATAAATACTACTTGTCATTTTCAAAGCTACTCAGCTTTCTATGCTACTTTTTACATTTTCTTTTATTTTCTATTGCACACTTTTTATATTCCCCCCCCATTTTCCCCCCTTCCCTTGCCTTAGAGATGGCTGCCATTAGAAACAAATATGTATAAATATGTAAAATCATACAATACATATTTCTGTTTATCAGTTCTTTCTCTGAAGGCAGTTAGTATCTTCCTTTATAGGTCCTTTGTAGTTAATTTTGGCATTTGAAATATTTAAAATGACTTAGTCACTCAAAATTGTTCTTAAAACAATACTGCTACTATAATATACAACATTCTCTTGGTTCTGCTCATTTTACTTTTTATTTTTTCATGCAAGTCTTTCCATGTTTTTGTAAAATCAATAAGCTTGTCACTTCTTATAGCAAAGTAGTATTACATCATAATTATTTACCACAACTTGTTTAGCCTTTCCCCAATTTTTTTGATCCCCCTAATTGCTACTACCTCTCCTGTCAAATACGCTTATTTATTTGTATTTGTACAAATACATACACACATGTGTGTGTGTAGTGTAGATAGTACAAACTTATTGTTATTATTAAAAATAATAACAAGCATTTATATAGTACTTTAAGGTTTGCAAAACAGCTTGTGATACTTCATTGAAGAAATGAATTCATTCAAAAAGGCCCCACTGCCACTGTGAAATCAACTGGAACCAGAAAGGTTACTGAACATGTTCCATGGGATGGAACTAATAAAAATATTTTGTATTTACACTAATAAAAGTATTTTGCATTGAGCCTCATGTGTCTCAGAGATTATAAGAGAAACAATAGATTAAACTCTGGAAAGCTTCAGAGAATGGAAAATCACATCTGGACAGAGCTAATCTGATTAGATGTACAACTTCACACAGATTGAAATCTTCCCATATCTTCTCATCCCTTTAAAGTCTGGTTGACATCTTTCTATAAAGAGGATCTATTCAGTGAGCAGAGGTTAAATGAACAGAGGTTTTCTAATTCTTTCAAATATTTAATGTCTAAACTGAAGGAACCAGTGCTGGATCCACAGATGTTGAGGAAACATTGGGTCCACTCCTTGTTCTGTACCCAGCCAAGTTCAACCCTAGGATAATCAGTCTGTAATGAGATGGCATTAAACTTCCTGTTTTTACTCTTCTTGGCTCATTAAACCCTTAGATTCAGGCTCACATCTAGGGTTACCCTCAAAATACAATGGGATAAGAAAATACTCAATGTACAATGTGAATCAAATTTGGAACAGGTACTTTATTCCTGAATACAAAAGAATTTTAATTTTTACAAATTACCCAATTTTATTGTTTTAAATAGTAATTTATTTTTTCAAATACATGAGAAGGTAGTTTTCAACATTCACCTTTGCAAAACCTTGTGTTCCAAATTTTCCTCCCTCTTTTTTCTTTTCTTCCTCCCCTAAACAGCAAGCAATTTGATACAAGTTAAATATGTGCAATTCTTCTAAATATATGTTCATTTTCATCATGCTGTGCAATGAAAATCAGATCAAAAGATAGAAAAAAATGAGAGAAAAAAAACAAGCAAACAAACAACATCAAAAGGTGAAAATACTATACACAAAAATAATTTTAAATACAGGACATTCATAAGTACTCATTTGACAAAAACAAACTTAAAATAAGATTCATTAATTTCATTTGTAATTACTATTACAATTATTAAAATATTCAGGAAGGCTATTACTTAAATTCTAATGAAACATCAAGCAATATACAGAATATTCAGTTAGGCAATTTATGTTTTACCTGAGCTCTGTACAATCCTGACATTTCCTACTACATCTACCAGGCTTGACCTAGTCTTCCTGATGTGGGCTCTGTGGAGGAGTAGCTAAGTGGCACAGTGGCTAGAGCACTAGCCCTGAAGTCAGGAGGACTTGAGTCCAAATCTGTCCTCAGACACTTAACATTTCCTAGTTGAATGACCTTGGACAAGTCACTTAACTCCAATTGCCTCAGCAAAAATAAAATAAAATAAAATAAAGAAATAATGGGGGAGCCAGCTTGCTATATATCTTGCTATTATCAACCTCCATTGTCTAGAATTCTAACCTTGAGACATCTTTTTGATGTGAGTTAGCATCTTTAATGAACCTTTGAACCCAGACTATCTTTGTTTTCATTATCTCAATACACATCCTAGTTACTCCACACATCTCACCTTTATCTCTCTTTTTTCCCTCTGACCTATAAAAGTCTCCACTTCCCAAAGCATGTCACAAAATCATCTCTGGATTTTGTCTGTGACTTTTTCTCATGAATAAAGGTACTTTCTAGCAAAGAGAACAACATTATGATTTTGTCACATGAGCTTTATGCCTTGTGGCTCACCTTTCAAATCAGAAATTACTCTCTTGACCCTCATCACTTATTAGTGTCTATCCTTTAGATGGGATAGACTAGTTGCCAGGAGACTCTTTCTCTTTTGCTATTCAGCTCTATAAACCTTGTAGAAATTCTAAATCTTTTGCACTCACAAGATTGTCTCTAAGCTTGGATGGAGAATCACTCCATACAATTGAATTGGTCTATATTCATTATCCCATGGAGCATTCTTAGAGTTGGCATTCTTGGTTTCTGGAAACCATGTCAGAACTTAGGACTGATTTCCTTTAATATTTGAAGGCTAAAGCAGACTTGCACTTTGAAATAAAGAAGAATTCTCTTATTAGCTATGAATATGGCAGAGCTGATCATTCAGTGAAAATACAAAATTGATCAATCAAACCCTCAGTCTCTCTCATCTATCCTGGCTAAAGAACATTTTATAGCTATTTTCTAAAAATTGGTTGTGGGGTGAAGTGGCTTGCCCTAATCCCTCCTTACCCAGTATTTTAGTAGCCATGTACATACATGTGGCATATAAACTACACATCTTCCTTAAGCATCTAGGTTTCCTAGTTAACAGTTTTCCTTTTAGTTTTTGTGCGATTTTTATATGTGTGTAAAAACTTTTCAATTATGTGTAATCAATTTCTTTTCATCACACTCCCTAACCCTTATTTGCTCAAGATAACTTGAAAGGTGGCCTTCTGCATAGTTTTGAAAGATGTCTCTTTAAATTATTTGATTCTTATTTACATTGAAAGTGTTTCTTTAAATTGTTCATGTTGTGACCTTTTTATCTAGGGCATCTGTTCATCTAGATCTTATGTCTATGGTGGAAGACAAAGGTCTAAATTTAATTCTACCAGACTGTTCCTGTTTTCCCAGCAATTTTTATCTAATAGTTTGAGTACTTATGCTAGTGATGAGATCCTGAGTAGCTGGGTGTGGCTGGCGGAGAAAGAGTGAAGTATTGCTGAGGCAAATAGAAAAGGGCACTGATGGTGATTGGTTTAACTTTATAGTCTCACCTTTCTATGCCCAGCCAAGAAATCCACATTATGTCAAATCCCTGAGGTCCACTCTCTGTGGAGGTTGTGGACCCCACTTTGCTGTGCCAGAATTCCCAATCATGTGCCTGAGGTTAAATTTTCCCCTATAAAATCTATCTATGACCTATTCCATCTTTGTTGAACTCCTTTAGTCAATCCTTTATGGCAATCTGCCTTTGGTGTCTTTCCTTCTTTCTTTCCCCATGCCAAATGATATCTTTCCTCTGATCTCACTACCATACTTCATGGTGTCTCCTCAACTCTCCCACTATGCTTTAGGGTGTCTTTCTCTTTACAGCTAACTCATTTAGGGTTCCAAATTCCTTTTAGGATTTTGCCTGCCAGCTAAGAACAAGGCCCAACCTCTTGGGGAATTTCTTTTTTCTTGACTAATTGTGGGTTCCACCAGGGAACTTGCCCTTTCCATCATTAATTGTTAAATCCCTTTCTTGCTAACTATGTGCTCTCCCACTCTATTTCATATTTACCATTCCCAGTGTCTATTTTACCTCTTCATTTTGTCTATAACCTCTTTTATTTTTATTTATTTATTTATTTTTTTAATAGCCTTTTATTTACAGGTTATATGTATGGGTAACTTTACAGCATTGACAATTGCCAAACCTCTTGTTCCAATTTTTCTCCTCCTTTCCCCTACCCCCTCCCCCAGATGGCAGGATGACCAGTAGATGTTAAATATATTAAAGTATAAATTAGATACACAATAAGTATACATGACCAAACCGTTATTTTGCTGTACAAAAAGAATCGGACTCTGAAATATTGTATAATTAGCCTGTGAAGGAAATCAAAAATGCAAGTGGGCAAAAATATAGGGATTGGGAATTCAATGTAATGGTTCTTAGTCATCTCCCAGAGTTCTTTTGCTGGGCGTAGCTGGTTCAGTTCATTACTGCTCCGTTGGAACTGATTTGGTTGATCTCATTGCTGAGGATGGCCAGGTCCGTCAGAATTGGTCATCATATAGTATTGTTATTGAAGTATATAATGATTTTCTAGTCCTGCTCATTTCACTCAGCACTAGTTCATGTAGGTCTCTCCAGGCCTTTCTGAAATCATCCTGTTGGTCATTTCTTACAGAACAATAATATTCCATAATATTCACATACCACAATTTATTCAGCCATTATCCAATTGATGGGCATCCACTCAGTTTCCAGTATAACTTTTTTTAAATAAACTTACCTTTTACCAAAGAGAATGGCCATTGTGAATTCTTCACAAGACTGAACACCAACATTTGGTGCTTCTCTTAAAGTACATCATCTGATACTACTTCATTTGTTATATCAGCCACATTACTAGTAGCTGGGATCTTTGGATCTACTAATACAATGCTACCCTGCTTATTCAGTCATGTGAAGAATTCATAATGGCCATTCTTTTTGGAAAAAAATAGGTTTCTTTAGGAGAAGAGGTTACAGACAAAATGAAGAGGTACAATAGACACCAGGAATGATATAGACTGGGAGAGCACATAGCAAGAAAAGGGGTTTTAACAATTAATGATATAAAGGGCAAGTTCCTTAGTGGAACTTGCCATTATTGGGAAAACACTCCATGAGGTTGGAGCTTGCCCTTAGCTGTCAGGCTAAATCCTAAAAGGGATTTAACACCCTAAAGAGTTAGTTAGCTATATGGAGAAGTGGAATCTGAGAGAAAAGACATCATAAGACACAGTGGGGTTAGGAGAGATACCATGTGGCATGGCATAGGGGTAAAGGGAAAGATACTACAAGGCAGAATGTCATGGCAGACTGACTCAAAAGAGTGCCCCAAAGATGGAATGTGCTACAAGCAGATTTATAGGAAAAATTTAACCTCAGGGAAATGACAGGAACTTATGATTAGGATATAGTAGGCCTTAGGGGCTTGACATAGTTTGGATTTCTGACTAGATAACCTCCACGATGGGTAGAACCATGGAGCTAGACTGATCTCTATCAGAGCTTTCTCCTTGCTTGTGCCAGGTCCACCCTGGAAACCAGGAACTCATCATTGATAATTATTAAGTTTGTAGGATAATTGTAAATATAGTATCATTAGACCTTACTCCTTATCATATTTTTTTTATTATTTCTCTTGAAGTTCTTGAACTGTTTGTCCATCCAGATGAATTTTGTTACTATTTTGCCTAGTACTATAAAATGTTGTTTAGTTTGATTGTTATATCACTGAATAATAAGTTAACTTAGGTGGTGTTGCCATTTTTATTTTGCTGGCATATCCCAAACATAAGCAAATAATTCTCTAAATATTCAAGTCTAAATGTCTGTAAAAATTGTTTTATAATTATGTTCTTATAATTCCTATTTGTGTCTTCAAAGTAGATTCCCAGATTTTTTCTACATTTTGTGGTTATTGTTAATGGAATTTTTCTTTCTATTTCTTCTTGGTTGGTTTTGTTAGTGATATACAGAAAGGCTGATAATTTGTAGGGTAATCTACTACTTTGTTAAAGTTACTAGTTTTCTGGGGTTTCTAAATAAACCATCATATCATCTTTAAAAAGTACTAATTTTGTTTCCTTTTTGCCTATGCTTATTCCTAAAGTTTCTTGTTTTTATTTTATTGCTATAGCTACCATTTCTAGAACTGTCAGCTTTGCAGAACTCTGCAAATACAACTCCCTCAAAAATCAAGACATCACTGTTGTAATGTCATTGCTCCTCTTCAAACATGAAGGATGAATAACAACTATGTAAAATTAAAATGGGGAAAATGGACACCTTTGCTTTATTTTTGATCTTATTCACACAGTTTCTAGTTTTTCACTACTATAACCAATGATGGCTTTTGGTTTTCAATAAATACTATTTACCAGTTAAGGAAACAATCCCTTATTCCTATTTTTACAAAAAAAATATTAAATATAAATGGTGTTTTTGTTTTTACTGTTATTTAGTCATTCAATTGTGTCCAATTGTTTGTGACCTTGTATACTACACATGCCAAGCCCTTTAATCCTTCACTATTTCCTGAACTCATGTTCATTGCTTCCCTGACACTGTTTATCCATCCCATTCTCTGCCATCCCCTTTTTCTTTTGCCTTCAGTTTTCCA